>NW_027637034.1:2767500-3367500 GCF_951216825.1 Electrona antarctica | reverse complement strand
TACGTATCTAGATTAAATTAAAGCAAATTCGAATTTTTAAACGGAGTTTCTCCATCGGTTTTCCGAAAAACGTGTCCGTTTTTTGTCCACCATGATATAACCCTTAACCAGGGTTAAGGGTGTAAAGATGGTTGTACATCCACCTTTACAATGGTTAAGGGTTGGTGGACAAAAATACAACAATGGAGATTTGAAAAGGTTGTGGAAGGGTATATTTTTGGGTTTGTTAGAACTTACAGCTTAATGATATATTTTAATTAATGTGCAAAATGAAATGTTTGGAACTCGACATAACTTCCTAGAACTAATTAGATAGATAGATAGATCTTTATTGTCATTGCTTGCATGAAACAATGAAATTTAGTTTAGAGCTTCACCATGCAGTGGCATACAAATAAATAACTATTCAACTTTTAATGGATTTGACAAAGTCTTAACATGCAGGTAACCTTATTTATATTTCTTTGTTTAATAGATTGCGAGGATTTGTGTACGTTTTGTAACATTCAAATAGTCTTTATGATGTAGCCTACATTATGTAAATATGCTCAAATATAGGATCATAGGAAAACGAAATGTTTATTTTTAAATAATATGTTTATTGAAGTATAATAATCCAGTTATTAGAAGAAAAATATAAAGTTATATTCAATTATAAATTGAATTTAAACATGTAATTTGTACTAATCTTATTGCATATGTCTGTTGTCTTTGTTAACAGCCAAATCTATCTGGATTGTGGGGTCCAGCCTAATTGCTCGGGCTTACCCCCGAGCATGTGAAACCATTGGGCCAGACCTTCACTTGCCAGCAGATATTGTTTGGATGGGTAAAGGTGGGATGCGCTGGGGAGACGTGCTCCCTAAGATGAACCTGGAACTCCGAACTCAGCACCCTCCTGACCTCCTAGCTGCTTCTCCATGTTGGTGGAAACGATTTGGGAGCAGTGCCACGGTTGTCCCTGTTCAACAGCATGAAGCGGGATTTGCGCCTCATTCAGGACATGTGTCCTGACACAATCATTGTATTTTCTGGCATAGCTGCCAGATGCAATTGGAGAAGGGTCAGGAGTGCCCAAAGCATGAATAAAACCCGCATCTGGGTGAATGGCAAGGTGAAAGAATTTCTGCAGAACAATAATGGGGCAGTGATTCTGCACAGAGACATTCTTAGTCACCACAAGGACCTTTTTTTAAGGGACGGTGTTCATTTTTCAACGAAGGGCAATGACATTTTCATTGCCAGTCTCCAACATGGTCTCCAAGACCTGTTATAATTAAAGGTCTTTGTCAACTTTCAAATGACTTCTTAAAACATGTTCTTATCAACAATGCAAATGGTTTTACATTTAAAAAGTGTATATGTTCATGTGTATATGTTCATATATGTTCTGATTCTATAATTGAATCAAACAATCTTTGTTTTTTTAATATCATTATCTTAGATAGGTTACATTGGTACTGTATGCAACAATGAGTAGGTTGACATACTGTGATCCATTGCACTGACATATATTCAATAAGGTTCAATCGACTCATCGCAAGGATTTATTGATTAATTCCTCGTATTGCTATGATTTCACCGTTTAACCTTTTATTTTGAAGATCCGCGACTAGTTGTTGGGGGGTTTATAATTTGACGCATATTTCCGGTTACGGAATTCGCTTCCGTATCTACTATCTAAAGTCCAAAGCATGCAGGCGATTTTCTTCCCCATTTCTGCCCAAGATTGACGCAGATACAGGCTCTTTTGTGTTTTGCATACTGTAAGTACAAAAACGCCTATTTGAGTGTTTTCTGTTTGTACCGCTGTATTTCTTTGCTGACGATTGTGAATGGATTTCATCTGTTAGGTCAATCTGTATGCTAAATCCAGGCAAAGATTCATTAGCTTTTGTGCTAGCTAGCAAAACATAACAACAGACACCCTCACGACGAACGGCGCATCAGTGCGCCTTTACATTAAAACCCCCTTATGGCCAGTTACGTATCTGAATCAATAAATCCCTTATGGCCACTGACGCTATTGACGTAATAGTTTAATCCCCTGTAATCGAGAGTTTAATATAACCAAATGTAGCAACTATTAGCTTGTTTGGCTAACGGCTGATGTAATCTATCTAAAACCGGCCGAAATCCGCGCGTGCACGGTCGATCACGCACGCGTGTGATCGCGCATGCATCGCCGCGTAAAATGCGATATTTTGGGCTTGATTAGAGTTTAATTTGTCTTAGTTATTAAAATAAACAATGATCGCTTAGCATTCCGGACATTTGATATTGCTGCACCAGTCCAAACTATTCCTGGATGTTGTGATTCCTTGAACCGGAAGTGGCATCGCTAGATTCGCTCTATTTGGTCAAAATCGACATGATGGTGACGTTACCGCCACCATCAGGACTGGGTATAATACTATAGGATTTCCGTGTGAAAATGAGTTGGAGTGTGTATATCACTGATTTTTCTATTGGCATTAAAATGACAAATTAAACATATGAATAGTGCAGGAATCTATCTGGATTGTGGGGTCCAGCCTAATTGCTCGGGCTTACCCCCGAGCATGTGAAACCATTGGGCCAGACCTTCACTTGCCAGCAGATATTGTTTGGATGGGTAAAGGTGGGATGCGCTGGGGAGACGTGCTCCCTAAGATGAACCTGGAACTCCGAACTCAGCACCCTCCTGACCTCCTGGTTCTCCATGTTGGTGGAAACGATTTGGGAGCAGTGCCACGGTTGTCCCTGTTCAACAGCATGAAGCGGGATTTGCGCCTCATTCAGGACATGTGTCCTGACACAATCATTGTATTTTCTGGCATAGCTGCCAGATGCAATTGGAGAAGGGTCAGGAGTGCCCAAAGCATGAATAAAACCCGCATCTGGGTGAATGGCAAGGTGAAAGAATTTCTGCAGAACAATAATGGGGCAGTGATTCTGCACAGAGACATTCTTAGTCACCACAAGGACCTTTTTTTAAGGGACGGTGTTCATTTTTCAACGAAGGGCAATGACATTTTCATTGCCAGTCTCCAACATGGTCTCCAAGACCTGTTATAATTAAAGGTCTTTGTCAACTTTCAAATGTGTCTTTCTTAAAACATGTTCTTATCAACAATGCAAATGGTTTTACATTTAAAAAGTGTATATGTTCATGTGTATATGTTCATATATGTTCTGATTCTATAATTGAATCAAACAATCTTTGTTTTTTTAATATCATTATCTTAGATAGGTTACATTGGTACTGTATGCAACAATGAGTAGGTTGACATACTGTGATCCATTGCACTGACATATATTCAATAAGGTTCAATCGACTCATCGCAAGGATTTATTGATTAATTCCTCGTATTGCTATGATTTCACCGTTTAACCTTTTATTTTGAAGATCCGCGACTAGTTGTTGGGGGGTTTATAATTTGACGCATATTTCCGGTTACGGAATTCGCTTCCGTATCTACTATCTAAAGTCCAAAGCATGCAGGCGATTTTCTTCCCCATTTCTGCCCAAGATTGACGCAGATACAGGCTCTTTTGTGTTTTGCATACTGTAAGTACAAAAACGCCTATTTGAGTGTTTTCTGTTTGTACCGCTGTATTTCTTTGCTGACGATTGTGAATGGATTTCATCTGTTAGGTCAATCTGTATGCTAAATCCAGGCAAAGATTCATTAGCTTTTGTGCTAGCTAGCAAAACATAACAACAGACACCCTCACGACGAACGGCGCATCAGTGCGCCTTTACATTAAAACCCCCTTATGGCCAGTTACGTATCTGAATCAATAAATCCCTTATGGCCACTGACGCTATTGACGTAATAGTTTAATCCCCTGTAATCGAGAGTTTAATATAACCAAATGTAGCAACTATTAGCTTGTTTGGCTAACGGCTGATGTAATCTATCTAAAACCGGCCGAAATCCGCGCGTGCACGGTCGATCACGCACGCGTGTGATCGCGCATGCATCGCCGCGTAAAATGCGATATTTTGGGCTTGATTAGAGTTTAATTTGTCTTAGTTATTAAAATAAACAATGATCGCTTAGCATTCCGGACATTTGATATTGCTGCACCAGTCCAAACTATTCCCGGATGTTGTGATTCCTTGAACCGGAAGTGGCATCGCTAGATTCGCTCTATTTGGTCAAAATCGACATGATGGTGACGTTACCGCCACCATCAGGACTGGGTATAATACTATAGGATTTCCGTGTGAAAATGAGTTGGAGTGTGTATATCACTGATTTTTCTATTGGCATTAAAATGACAAATTAAACATATGAATAGTGCAGGCAGAAGGCACAATCCACTGTTAATTAGGCTGGCCATAAGCCAGTTTTAATGCTAAGATGTGCCATTGTCATTGTCACCCATTTGAAAAGATATGCCAGGGACCTCCATTAGAGAAGATGTTTATAGCTAAGGCAGTAATTCTCAACCTGTTTAATTTCAAGGACCTCCAGTTTGACATGCATTGGTCTACGGATCCCCATTTAGTGGTATTTCTATTTTTGAGACCCTATTTTAAAATCAATGTTTTAATTGTGAGAGTGTACAAATGGGATTCCATTTGTCCACTCTCTGAGTTACAGATCAATAAGGGTCCATTTGGTTCCTAACCATCATCCAGCTGGGGACCCCTCGGAACTCCTCCAAGGACGCCCGGGGGTCCCCAGACCCCACCCCGGGAACCACCGGCCCATGTATACATATGCATATTTATAAATAGATTTCATTTACATATGTATATATTTTTATACATTTATATTATATTTATATAGGCCTATAGGTCAGTGTATCCTAAAGTGGGGTCAGAGGGAGCTCCAGGGGGCCCTCAGCCAAATGATGGCCAGGAACCAAAAATGTTATAAGCCTAGGCCTAAGCATAGTTCCTTAAAATGTTTTTTTTTTTACTTTGTTTTCATTTCAGTTTCGACAACTTATATGAATGCATTGTGGGAATTATTTTGTCCGTTGTCTTGTTCTTCAGCTGTTTACAAACATGTTAGACAAGAAATAATTAAAATATAAATCAAAAGCATAAATCCAGATGCATAACAATTATGACTTATGACATGTACAATGAACCCACTTTTTCCATTTACATTATGTCATCAGGTTTGGAGGCTTGCCTTTCAGCTGGCATGGGAGCATGGCTGCTAATACAAATACAGACCAGCATCACCCGCCTTGGAGGATTCAGCACCTTCAAGTCCTACTTACTCCACACCTGAGGTCACCTCTAGTCCACGCTAGGCCACACAGGCCAAGTATGGGTGAGTATTTTGAATATTGTTGTAGAGGCATGTACATATTCTGTGTGTGAGAGACGTGTGCATGTATAAGTGGTTATTGTGATGTGTTGCACAAGAAATATCTATTATCCTGTCTATTATCCTGTCAGTAAGGGACATTTTCAGTTGCCTGCTTCTTGTGCTGACACTTTACGTCAGTTGTCAAGAGTTTGCATACATGTAGAACGAGTTATGTTAGCTATAATCATTATAGATAATTAACATTCACTGTGATACCTATCATTGTTGTGGCCTGCCATTTTTTGTATTTTTTATTTGGTCATCTTTTTTGCTTATGATGAAATGAACGAGATACCAGGTCTGTGTCTTGTAATTCTCTCTCTTTCTCTCTCTCTCTCTCTCTCTCTCTCTAGGTTGTCCTTAGACAAGCTTTCCATCGTTGCTTCCAGTCATCCCGGTTCTCCATACATTCGGCCAGCCTGTTGGTGCTTTGCGCTCCTGCATCTTTCTTCTCATCCATACATGTTATTATGAGATGTCCTTGTGACTGATGCCCAAGTGTTTGTTCTGGTGTATTTGGCAGTGTCCTGCAAGTCTCATTGTCCTGGCTGCTTTTTTGTCGCTCACCCTGAATATTACAGCATACAGATTCTTGTTGATAACATGTGTACTCTTCCTGATGTTGTGCACTACATGTAACATTCTGGTGTAGCACCCGTCTAGAGACGTTTGCAGAGTTGGCTTCAGGGTCCAGCAATCACTGCTGTATAGGAGAACAGATTCTACAGTCTTGTTGAAGAAGTTGAGTTTGGTTTGTCGGGGAAGGTTGGTGTTCCATATACTGGCCATGCCATTCAGGGTCCTCCATGCAAATGCCTTCCACACTTTTCCACACAATGCCAAAGCTGAACCTCTAATATTGTTCTAATATTACTCCTTCAGATTTTATCAAACACACACACACACACACACACACACACACACACACACACACACACACACACACACACACACACACACACACACACACACACAAACATTTTGCCATACATCACACACGCTCCTATCCTCCTGGTGGAGACCTGTGCCCAGAAGGGCACTTTTTCTAGTTTCTTCTCTTTTTCTTCTCCCCCTTCTTCCCCCTCCATTTTTCTTCTTCCCCGCTCTTACAGTCCATTGTTCCCCAGCTTCAGCTTGGGCTGAGCCCAGTTGGCAGGGCTGTTGAGTCGTTTGGTATTCATAGTAACCAATTGAATACACTCAAAGAGTCTGAAAAGGTTTGGGAAATCAGAAGTGGACAAACATGTCTTTCAACAAACCCTACCAATAGTCATTAAGACATGCAAATCCCTTGACTCCTTCAAAACTGCTCTCAAAAGGCACCTACGGACGGCTGCAATTCCAAACTGGCCCCCGTAAAATCTGAAATACTACTTTTGGTCTAAAAGCATGGCTTGGGGCCTCTGATCTTGTGTTATCAACCACCATTCATACCTTTGGTCATTTGGGAAAGGTTTGCTTTATGAACCTGAAATAAAAACATAGCATTCAGTTTAATGTGTAACATATCTGGAACAAACTCCCTGAAAATTGCAGCTCTGCAACTACTCTGTTATTTTAAATCACAGCTAAACCACGCATGCATGTTTGCTGCTGCCTTAATTGAGATGGTGTAATTATTATTCTACACTGACATTTAATATAATTTATTTAACTTATTTCATTCATTTCCGTTGATTGTTTTTGTTCTTGTACTATTGCCTTTGCTCTGTGTCCTGAATATGTGATTTATATTATGGCAACATTGTTCAAATCCAGGGTAGAATAGGAAAGTTACACAGTGCAGCTTTAACTTTATATTTTTTACTGAATCTAATTGCACTTTTATGATTTCATATTTTCTTTTCTTAATGTTTTACATAAAACACATTGAATTGTCTTGTTGTTGTGAGCAGTGATTGGCCAGTTGTGTTCCATTGTTGGTGTGTCACGCCCCCCCTCACTCTGATTGGATGACCAGGGCCCTCTGTTAGTATTTAACAATAGTTTGTTCTGCCTGGTATCACTTTAACTCTGGTAGTTGTTAAGAGCTGAACTTCTCCTTTCTGCACCAGCTGAAGCGTCTAGTTTTGGTTCTACTTTATTACTTCGCTCTAGGCCTATTTAAAAATCTATTTGGACAGGTTTTGACTTGAGTTATGGCTTTACTACAAACATTGAAGTCCTTGGTCAACCAGAGACTATCTGCTGCTGCTGAAGAGATATTTGGGGTCGTTGGAAGAATTCTAACAGAGTACGAGGATGAAGCTTTCCACATCAAGCAAGAAACTGACCGCTAACGCAGACTACTAGATAAGGTTTTACAACCAATCATCAAACTACACAGAGCAGGTTGGTAAAACATTTACAGAGAGAGAGAGAGAGAGAGAGAGAGAGAGAGAGAGAGATACCATTGCTGTTTAATTTCTTAAACAGCAATGGTGACTATTTGGAATGGAAGAGGAACTGGTTGAAACTTTGTGAGTTTGCATTGATATTAGTCAATAGTATTCTAGTTGTAGTTTCCTCCATTCATGTCTGTTAAACAAATATTGACAACGGAATCAAGTAGTAAGGAAGAATTAAATAAACTGTTGATCGTGTATAATCATAGACTATTTAAGGAAGAAATTCAATAAACGTGTTGCATTCCAAAACAACGTCTGATAGCAGTAGGTTGTAGCTACTTACATTTGAGAAACAAGGAGTGTCTTGTTTTAGAAAAAAGGCAGTGTTGAGTTCAAAAACAATCATTTGAAGTTAGGACAGATATTAACTAACAGCAGAAGTTAATTCCTTCCAACCACAACTACATAACTGGTTGAGCACTCCAACTCTTGACTAATACATTACAAATACATATCTATGATAGACTGTAGGTCATGTTCAAACATGTAATAATTGGGTTTCTCTTTTATATATTCTGTCTAGACGCCATACACCTCCTTGTGTGTAAAGAGGAGGTATTCCCTGAGCAGCAGGAGAGAACCTCCAGTCTGGTCCAAGAGGAACCAGAGTCTCTACAGATTAAAGAGGAACAGGAGGAGATAACCTCCAGTCTGGTCAAAGAGGAACCAGAGTCTCTACAGATTAAAGAGGAACATGATGAGCTACTTCAAAGATCAGAGGAGGATGGTGGATCAACAGAGATATCACTGTCAGTGAAACATGAACATGATGAAAACGTACAAAGAGAACCTGTAGCCAGCACCTCATCTCAACACATGGAAACACAAGCTGATGTAGTGGACTGTGGAACATCACAACCAACTAGTGATGATCAGCTCCTCTCTTCACACTATTCTGAATCTGATATCACTGAAGACAGTGATGAGTGGGATGAGACCACGGATGACCACTCAGGTTTAAACACACTGAAATCACATAATACACAACACATGGGAGGAAATAGTTTGTGTTTGAGCAACAAGCTGCTCCATGACCTCAAATCACCAAAACAAAGTCACTCCACGAGGAGTCACATAGGTATGAAACGTTTTAGTTGTGCAGATTGTGGCAAAATGTTTAATCGCAAGGTATTTCTGGAGAGGCACGCAATGATTCATGCAGGGGAAAATCCATTTGCTTGCACAGTGTGCGGCACATGCTTTAGTCAAAAGGGTACTCTGAAATTACACATGAGGACTCATACAGGGGAAAAGCCCTTTACATGTACAGTTTGTGGCAAGGGCTGTAGTCAAAAGAGTGATCTAAAAAGACACATGACGACTCATACAGGGGAAAAACCCTTTACATGTACCCTTTGTGGCAAGGGCTGTAGGCTAACGCATGATCTAAAAAGACACATGAGGACTCATACAGGGGAAAAACCCTTTACATGTACAGTTTGTGGCAAGGGCTGTAATCTAAAGACTGATCTAAAAAGACACATGAGGACTCATACAGGGGAAAGGCCCTTTACATGTACAGTTTGTGGCACAGGCTTTAGTCAAAAGGGTCATGTAAAATTGCACATGATGACTCATACAGGGGAAAAGCCATTTGAGTGTACAGTTTGTGAAAAAGGCTTTAGTCGAAATGGTAGTCTAAATACACACATAAAGACACATGTCAGAAAAATCTGTTAGTTAAAATAATGATGAGTGTTTTTCCTTTTTCTTCAAAGAAGGCATTAGAATTTGCTGATACTAATATAACAATATGATAATCAGTGTTTGTCCACATGTCATCAGGAATTCATGCACTATAGTGGTGCAATTGTAACTCGTCTCTGTGTGTTGACATGTGTTGTTTCGACTAACATTAGCATAGTGTATTTTGATCACTTAGTTTGATCATTTGTTTAGATTCTCTGTAGTATTTTGTCTTCATAGAATGCATTGTAAAAGACAATATTTACTCTGGCATACCTGTAAAAACACTGTCTGTAATTTCTTTCTTTTTCAAATAAAGGTTTGACAGCTACAGATCCTTTATGTGTGTTCATTACAGAAAGCTCATCCACATGTGTTTCACCTCCTTTAAGTATGGACGTCTTGTGCTGTGAACAATAGTGACAAGAACGGTATTGTCACATTAAACAGTATTGCTACATTAAATATACCCCAGGGAACCGTTCTGTCACCCTTCCTGTTTACCATCTTCATCTTCTGACTTCAGCTACAACTCCGGAACATGCCATCTCCAGAAATTCTCAGACGATAACGATATGGTTATAATACACAAAAGCATGCACTAATACACAAAAGCAGGCACAGCAAAGTTGGAACAAGAGTTAACATGCACTAACCCCAATTACCAGCCTACGCCTGTGACAAACCTCCTGTAGGACTATGGCACACTAACTGTAACTGGGAAGATAGCAGCCTAATAACTACGCCCTCTAAAGCCACAATGTTGGTTTGCATCATAAATAATACACCTAAACAAAATCAAATACACTTAAATCAAAAGAAAGGACAAAATTAGCAGAGGTTACTCCTAATAAAACAAAGGGACAATATTAATAAATAATCATTACAGTTCACAAAAATACAATATACTATAGGCAGCAATCTATCCCCTTGTAGTGGGTTGAGCTTTCCTTGTCATGTGACGCCCCAATCACCCATATTCAGGACAGCTGAGACCCCTCAGCGCTGCTGACTAAATAAAAGGGAGCCACACCCAGCCATCAGAGTAGCTGGCTGGCTTGTGTGTTCCTGGTGGTGTATTGAGGTTGTTGGTGCAAGAGTGTCATTGATGTTATGCAGTATATGGTTTCATGTATTTTTCCTAAATGTGAAGAGTAAAATCTGAGTGTTATATCTTGCAGGCATCTGACAGTGGGAATCCCACCCTGGGATAGGCTGCGTTATTCCCCCCACCTGTTGTAGGCCTATACTGCTTTGTATGCGGATTTGCATGCAGAGCTGCTGGTATGTTAACTCCTGATCGTTAGTGGCTTGCTGCCCCATGGACCAGGGAGTACTGACGCGTGGCATCTCCACGCCATAGAGTAAGGACATTTTTTATCAGGTATTTGACCAATCTGGGAACTAAACCGTTACCAAGAAATGTCTTAACCAATGTGCTTCTAAAGGTGTCTAAACATGTACTAAAATATTGAAATTCAACTCCCGTGGAGAAACCTCGATCATGGATTTAAACGCATCAAAGTCGGGGTACCGATAACCGATCTTCGAAATTGCTTGAATTGGACTTGGGTAACTTTTGAAGGGTCAAACTAGGGATTTTTCATGATTGCCACAAGATGCCACAAGATGACTCACACTGGGGAAAAGCCCTTTATGTGTACAGTTTGTGAAAAAGGCTTTAGTCGGATCAATAATCTAAAAACACACATGAGGACTCATACAGGGGAAAAGCCCTTTACGTGTACAGTTTGTGGCAAGGGCTGTAGCCAAAAAGCTGATCTAAAAAGACACATGATGACTCATACACTCAAATCACCAAAACAAAGTCACTCCACAGGGAGTTTTAGTTGTGCAGATTGTGTGTGTCTTCAGATTTTCTTTGCGATTGAACATTTTGCCACAATGATTCATTCAGGTGAAAGGCCCTTTACGTGTACAGTTTGTGGCAAGGGCTGTAGCCAAAAAGCTGATCTAAAAAGACACATGATGAGTCATACAGGGGAAAGGCCCTTTACATGCACAGTGTGCGGCACATGTTTTAGTCAAAATAGTGATCTACAGTTTGTGGCACAGGCTTTAGTCAAAAGGGTCAAGTAAAATTGCACATGATGACTCACACAGGGGAAAAGCCCTTTACGTGTACAGTTTGTGGCAAGGGCTTTAGTCAAAAGGGTCATGTAAAATTACACATGATGACTCACACAGGGGAAAAGCCCTTTACGTGTACAGTTTGTGGCAAGGGCTGTACTCATAATGGGGAATTAAACACACACATGAGGACTCATACAGGGGAAAAGCCATTTGAGTGTAAAGTTTGTGAAAAAGGCTTTAGTCGAAATGGTAGTCTAAATACACACATGAAGACACATACATCAGAAAAATCTGTTAATTAAATGATGAGTGTTTTTCCTTTTTCTTCAAAGAAGGCATTATAATTTGCTGATACTAATATAACAATATGAGAATCAGTGTTTGTCCACATGTCATCAGGAATTAATGCACTATAGTGGTGCAATTGTAACTCGTCTCTGTGTGTTGACATGTGTTGTTTCGACTAACATTAGCATAGTGTATTTTGATCACTTAGTTTGATCATTTGTTTAGATTCTCTGTAGTATTTTGTCTTCATAGAATGCATTGTAAAAGACAATATTTACTCTGTCATACCTGTAAAAACACTGACTGTCTTTTTTCAAATACAGGTTTGACAGCTACAGATCCTTTATGTGTGTTCATTACAGAAAGCTCATCCACATGTGTTGCACCTCCTTTAAGTATGGACGTCTTGTGCTGTGAGCAATAGTGACAAGAACGGTATTGTCACATTAAACAGTATTGCTACATTAAACATGGTAGGATTAAGTCTAAAGTCTTAAAGGTTCGGGAATACCAGTAATGACACAATACTCTTATTGTAAAATACAAAATTAAATAAATAATACCCTTTCAAAGATATTTCTCAAAATGTAAACACTCTTTCTTTCTGAGTCACTTAAGGACGCCTATTATAAGTTGTGGGCCCACACACACACACTCACACAAAGACAGTCCCTTAAAGCCGGCAAAACTATTCTAAGTTCCCCAAAACCTTTAAGTTGCAGGCCTGGTCGTTGCTTGTGTGCGTTGTGGCCTCAAACCAAGAATGACCCCTTCACTCCTCGGTGAGCAAAATAAAAGATGATATGTTTCTGTAGCTCCAACCTGCAACTCACAGTTGCAGGTACAGCAGCAGCCTAGCAGTTGTGCAGTCCACAGTGATGTAAATAGGCTGCGTTTTGCGTCCCAAAACGCACTTTATAGTTTTGGGCCGCAACCTCCGCTCAACCTCTGCGTCCCGTGGACGCAGAGTGACTAGTAGTGACTACTGTACTCAGCATACACAGTAATAACAATCCACGTGAAAAAAAAGAAATCGCGGGGGGAAAAAATGTGGTAAAACAATAATCTACGGACACGATCATTTTGCATGCCCGCATCCGACCTCATCCTATGTTATAAAAAATAAAATCCACGTAGGAATCGTTCTTGTAGAACCACTAGTCTGTAACAACATTGTCAACACAGCGCGCTGTGCGCCGCCATGTTGGCTCTGACTGAGCGCAGCCTCTAGACTAGAGCTGTTTAGAGACAGAGAGTGACGACAATGGAGTGATCAGTGACGCATGCAGCCCCACGAATAAGCAGTGAATGGAGATGTCGCAACTCTCTCAACTAAACGGCGCTGCCTCCGACAGAAATATTTAGGGGAACATGTTTTAGCGTGACAAGCAGACCCGATTCAATGGGAAACACACATTGTGTAACACACGCCGATATTTTGACTAAGTACAATAATTGCAACTGCAAACAACTTTTGGTTGGTTTAAGGCAAGCTATGTTAAATCCACTCTTGCCCACTATTAGTATTTCTTACTGAGTTGTGCTTGCTAATACTACTAGCCTACATTAAAAATATACTGTATAGGCCTATTTGATATGTTTATATATATTTTTTTATAAAATAAAATATATATTTTTTAATTATTATTTTTGAGTGGTGCAACCACTCCCTTACGGAGCTGTGTGTGGGTGGGTGGCTGGGTGTCTGGGTGTCTGGGTATGAGCACGAAAACAGCATGGTTGTTTTTCACCATCTGTGCGCAACCTAATGCACACACAAACACACACGCACGTATTAACTGTATGCTTTCGGGGGTGCCAGTACATTACAGTACAGTAGAGGGTACAGTAGAGGGGCCGCCACACGGTAATTCTGTCATTCTCAACCGTTTCGGACGCGACGCGGCATGCCAGAACCGGCCCGCCCCCCTGGGCGTGTTCCTGGGGGTCTGGAACATCCCCGTCCTCCCCCCGCCCCGCGAACCCCCACACGGAGTTGCACCACTCACTTCACACAGGTGTGATTTTTTTTGGGACTCATAAGAATTTTTTGGGACTCATTTGAATGATCACCTGTGCATCCCGGGACCCATTACATTGAAAACCTATTTACATCACTGAGTCCAGACACGATCTTCTCTTCCCAACTGGAATGTCCTCTTTGTGTCTTCCAGTCGAAAACAAACAGACTACCACATCAATAGTCCAACTGTGGAAGTTATACTATGTCTAGAAAACATCTGTCCACGTGCAATGAACAGGCTCTAAACTCACTGAGCTAGCGTTAGCATGTCACAAACCAAACAGTCCCTGAATTTCGTGTAGACATTCAGTTGCTCCAAACGTGCAGATTGTCCTCTCACTCAGATTGTTGTGTAAACACTCTTAAGACACAAAATATGCAGTTTGTGTACTGCAACCTTATAATATAAAACACAGTTTATCTGAATTACTGTTCACTCGTTCCATATCTTGCATCATCTCTCCTCCAACTGTGTCTCACTTCCTTTCGTCTGTGCAGCAACACACTCTTTTTCTTCTTCTTTGTTTGGTTTCCGGCAGGCTATACACTGGCGAGTGTAATGCTGCCCTCCACAGGCGATGGGTAATCTATCGGTAAAAAGACAACTCACCCTTTTTGCCCCTCCAAGTGAGTTGTCCGGACATCTCACCCTGAACGTCCAGACTACTCACCAGGGGTGAGATGTCCGGACTTTCGGGGTCTTCTTCTTCTTTTCATGTCTTTGAAGCATGTGGTTAGATGACAGTTTCCCATTTCTTTACACAGTCTTTTGCATTATTGTTGTACTCTGCGAGATCTTTTAAAGGGACACTTCACCCTTTTAGCAAAAAAATATATATCAATGACCTTTATAAGATTTAGAACCCTTTCCTGGCGTTATTTTTTGTGTAATCTCTGGTTTTAGATATTTGATATTATCGAAGTGGCTTTGACGTCAGAGACACTCTTCCGTGTTCCTTAATAACGTCAACTACCAGAATGCTTTGCGCAGCCAACCTCCCCGAGGGGGCGCGGTTCCCAAACACATCCACCCTGTGATCCACGCTGGTTGCACCCAGGTTGAATAGACAATAACATCACCAGGCTATACACACAACACCTGTCAACACAGCTGGGCATGCTTAGCGCCCAGGTGCTGGGTATAAAATCTCGGGAGCGCCATATTCACTTTGTAGAGTAGGAGTTCAGAGCAGTCTTGAGTTATCAGATTTGTTTCTTGAGTAGTATTTGTATTTGCGACTTTTTGGAAGTGTAATCATGTCAGTGTGTCGACGTTGCGCGGTACCACACTGTACAGCTCGGAAGCGGAGGGATCATCCTGGTGAAGTTAGCTCTTTCAAATTCCCAGTCAACGACCCAGAGCGTTGCAGGGAATGGGTCAGAGCAATCAGGAACCCGAAGTACAACGAGAACACGCCACTCATGGAGCTACAGAATGAGCGTGTGTGTAGTCTGCACTTCCAACCGGAGGAGTTTGAACGGGGCGACATGACGAGGTACCGTCTTATGGGTGGTAGAAAGCCTGGAGCCGTGCTGTCGACCACCGCGGTTCCTTCTATCAACCTGGAGGAACAAGCAGAGGCCGTTGAACCTCCGCCAGCGAAAAGGAGTCGCACAGAGGTACTCATATAAAGTTATTTACAGTAACGGCCAAGCTACACCAGGCTTTTCGCGCACAAAACGCTCGCCGCGCGTTTAGGGTAAACGTGCGAGAAAAGCCTGGTGTAGCGTGGCCATAATAATTGTCATAGTACTGTTTTGATCGAATCGTGGTAGTATTTAGTATACAGTATGAAACATGACTTCAGTCATTGAGAAAACATGGCTATAACATAGCATAAATGTGGGTCTATACATTTGGCTGCCATGCCATGGTGGCCCAATATTTTTTGTTGTTTGTTTGGCGTTTTAATAAACGTATTTTCGCTATCAAAACCCACAACTGTAAACATTTGGAGGAACATGTCAGTTCCTTTCAAATTCACTTTTCAACGTTGGAAAATATAGTTCAATAATGCCTCCCTCCCTCCAAACTGGTCACAGACTGGGCCAGATGTTTCACAGCACTGCTGTAATGCCATTTATTGTGATCTTACACTTCTCATATTCCTCACATGATTAGTGTTAGTCAGGAAAAGAAACGAGTCAAATTTATATAATGCCAAAATAAAACAAATGTGTATATTGCTTGGACAACAAGTCTGAGAAACTATTTTAAATAAACCAGGGGTCTACAACCTTTTAGAAAGTGCCATGTTTGTATTTTCTAAATAGGCAGTGTGCCATGTCAATTGTCAACGTTAATTTTAATGACACCACATAGATAATTCCAACATATTTTGATTGTACACAAATATAACCTTGTCTAACCCTGGACTAAACCATTCCTCACCAGGCCTCATACAGCTGTCCAGATGTAGAAATGTTTTGTAGTAACTGTTTCTACTCTCAACCAGACAGAGGAACCGTCGCACAGTGTTCCAGTGGCAGTGGCAGTGCCAGAGGAACCGGTGCACAGCGTTCCAGAACTTCCAGTGGTAGTGGCAGAGGAACCGTCGTACATCGTTCCAATGGCAGTGGCAGTGCCAGAGGAACCGTCGTACAGCGTTCCAGTGGCAGTGGCAGGGCCAGGTCAATCTGTAAGTTAGCCTTGCTGTTTGAAAAAAAAAAAAAAAACTCACTTGAGAATATAGGTTGTCATCCATTTCTAGCTGCATATGTAATTAAAAGTTTCATATGAAAGAGATTGCTATCAAATTCTGTTTTTCATTCAGACCACAGGATATCGTTCCAGTGAATTTGAGAGTTCTTCTCAGACCAGTGTGGAGGCTGATGACCCAGGGGATGACAGCTTCCAGCCCGAGACAACCTCATCTGGGGAGGAGGAGGAGGAGGACGACGACGACGACGTGAGATTTACTGGGAAGGTCCTTGTGGATGAGGAGAGAATAATGTCCCTCTTCAAGTTCTGCCAGGTCTGTGGAGAAGCTATCCTTGACACAAATGTGCACAAGTTCTATACTGGTGCACAGCTGAAAGTCAAGTGGCAGTGCAATGGCGGCCACAAGGACACATGGAGGTCATCGCCGGATGTCAGGGGAATGCCAGAGGTCAACCTGCAAGCTGCTGCCTCTGTTCTGTTTACGGGGGGCACCTTCACTGAGCTTTCAGAGTGGTCTAAGGCAATGAAGTTGCATATGATTGGTACCACAACATTCCATGCAATCCAAAAGGCATATCTACACCCTGCCATTGAGGCACTGTACCAGCAACAGCGGAATGAACTCCTGGCACGAGTCTTCCAGAAGCAGGCACCAGAGGATGATGATATGTGGCCCCAACAACTGCCCCAACTCTTGTGTGATGCCAGATGTGACTCACCTGGATTCAGTGCAAAATACTGCCATTACTCCTTCATGTTGGTAATTTTTAGGTTTTTAAATGTTGTGTTCACAGCAGGATCGTCGAGTGTAGTAGCATGCTGTTATTGAAATAACTTTCGGTTCTGCTGCGTTTTGTTTCTTGCTCCTCCTTCCACGTCACAGAAGCATCCAGCTCCGTTATGATGGAACCAAAGGGCTTCAAGCGTGGACTGACAGGTCCTCATTATGCTTTATTGCTGTTATGTTGCCTTGTTTGTTTCATTTTGATAATTGTACAGCACCTTGTAACTATGTTTTGAAAGGCACTTCATAAATAAAATTTCCATACTTGCAGTGCTGCTTGGTATGGGGCTAGATGTGGAGGTGATAGCCACAGACCGCTCTCCCTCAATCAGGAAGATGAGGATTGAACACCCCGAGATCAAACACGAGTTTGATATATGGCATACTGCTAAAGGTTAGCTTTATTTATGGCGGGTATTGGTTGTGTAGAACGGTGAGAAAATAATGTCTCTGGTTCAAAGCTGTTTATATACTAAGCTCATATTATGCTTATATACTGTGATGCAATACAGTGCACTGTGTGTGTGTTGTTTTTGCAGGTTTCCTAAAAAAGTTGAAATCCAGAAGCCAGAAAAAATGCATGGAGCTATTGCGCGGTTGGACAATGTGAGTGTTTCGTCAAAGTAGACACATTTCAAACATGCCATTTGTTCGGGATGTCTAATCACTTTTTCTTGATGTATGTTCTTCAAAGGTCCATTTATAACCACATGTGGTTTTCCTGTGGAACCTGTGAGGGTGACACAGAGGTGAGGGATCTGTGCATCTATAATATTCTGGATTGTTCTCAGACAGTTGCAATTTCTTTCCATTGTGCCAGTCATTACCAAGCAGTGTAACTGATATTCACACTACTGTAGCTACTGCAGCAGCGCTGGCTGTCTGTCCTTCACCATGTGTGTGATGAGCACACGTGGATAGAGGATGGCAACACGTACCGGTGCTGTCATCTTCCACTCAGTGCAGATCAGCGGCGGAAGACGAAGTGGCTGAAGAGTGACTCTGCATCCTTCAGGACGCTGGCCTCACTGGTACAGGATGGTAGGCTTCTGAAGGACCTTGGTCAAATGGGGCTCTTCATGCATACTGGTAAGTTCCAATTTTCAAATGATACATACTGTTTTACAGTAGGGGCTATATCTTGCGCAACACCTTATCTCTAAACTAATTTGCCATATTTTACTATTTAAAAAAACCTTTTAAAATAGTTCAAATAGCCGATCTACAAGCTCACAATGTCTCAATGTAGATGGCTAGTTGAACTATTTTAAAAGGTTTTTTTAAAATAGTAAAAATGGAAAATTAGTTTAGGGATAAGGGTGGCGCAAGATGGAGCCCTAGATGTTTATGTGCTTTCATGCTGCAACACACAGGTGAGCTGGAGGTGTTCCACAGTGCTCTTCTGAAGTACATGCCTAAGCGCCAACACTTCTCCTATATGGGGATGCAGGAGAGATCTCATCTTGCCATTATGGAGCACAATGAAAATATTGTAAAGAGGAGGCAAGCCACTACTACTACAGGTGTGTTTTGGGAGCAGATATATAACATTGTATTTGTTACACTTGCTGCATAATTTCAATGGTGAGTCCTTCTCAAAACTTTTTTCTCCTTCATTTTAGGTGCACTGCGTCACAAGAGGGTCGCTTGCAGGCGCTCAGGCAAATGGGTCATAAAAAAGATTTACAAGCCTCGCACCACCAACTTCAGACACCGGCTCATGGACATGGTGTATGAGCGCCGTCAGGACCCAGATGTGCAGTACAAAGCCCCGACATCCTCACTTGATCAGCCTCAACCAGATCTTCCACCCAACATTGCTCCGACACCTGCACCTCCACTGCAGGAATTACTGGCCAGGCATATGAGTCGGCTCTAACAGGTAAGTCCTACATGATGAGAAACCAAAAGTCTTCTCCTTGATTGTGACAGTGACACCTCTCCTCTCCTGATGCAGTTGCTGCCGGGGACCATGCAGATGACTCAACGTTGATGGGCTTCTTCAGTGACGGCAAGACTGTACAGTCAAAACATGACAATATGACAATATGAAACATGACAATATGAAAAACATGACAACATGACAATATGAAACATGACAATATGACAATATGAAACATGACAATATGACAAACATGACAACATGACAATATGAAACATGACAATATGTGCATGACAATATGACAATATGAAACATGACAATATGACGAATGTTGATAATAACATACTGGTGATTATAGCATAGCATTCAAAGCAGGTGAGGACAAAAAGACGAACTCTCTCCTTTGGCATCCAAAGTATAGACTGACTTTGATTCATTCTATACATGGTATCAAAGTGTTCTGTTTTGAGAAACACTGGTCCACTATCTCTCTCTCTCTCTCTCTCTCTCTCTCTCTCTCTCTCTCTCTCTCTCTCTCTCTGTCATATTGTCATGAAAAACATGACAATATGACAATATGAAACATGACAATATGAAAAACATGACAATATGACAATATGAAACATGACAATATGAAAAACATGACAATATGACAATATGAAACATGACAATATGACAATATGAAACATGACAATATGACAATATGAAACATGACAATATGACAATATGAAACATGACAATATGAAACATGACAATATGACAATATGAAACATGACAATATGAAAAACATGACAATATGACAATATGACAATATGAAACATGACAATATGAAAAACATGACAATATGACAATATGAACAATGCTATTGCAATTCATCGTGATTGTGGCGATTCTTCAATATCTTGATGGCCACTGTGTCACCGGTGAACGTGCTGATGGCTTTGGCCACCGTCCCAAAGCTTCCTTCCCCCATGAAGCTCTGGACCAGGTACTGGCCTCTGTCCAGCAGGTCCATCTCAGACACCATGTAACTCTCTGGACCGTCCGAGTGTTGGGAGGAGCTGGAGGTCACCATGACCAGTGGTGTTGGGGACGGGACATCAACAGAGTTGAACACGCCGTCCAGCTTGACTCTGCCCCCCTCTGGATCCGAGCTAAACAAGCAGTTCATTGCGTCCTGCTCGACTCTGTCCCACTCTGGATCAGAGCTAGTGGGGAAGGACATTATGGAGTGTCGGGGGACGATCGTAGTCAGGACGTCGGCCATTGGGGTGGTGACCTCGACGGATTTGCCCACGGGAGGTTTTTGAAAAGGCAACTGCTTCTTCTGAGCACCTACAGAGAGAAGAGAGATAATTTTAGACCCTTGGGAGTGACTCATGGAATATCATACACAACATAATACTCCCCAAACATGATCAATTAAAGCTGTGAACTATTAAATCTGTGATTGATACGCTCGGCTCAACAAATACATGAGCTGAGTTACACATTAATTGTATCACTAACACAATGAATTCATCAAGCTACGATTATGTACAAGTTTGACTAGCAGGCTAATAGTTTCACATTAGCCTTGACAGTAAGTAATATATAGAAATAAAACTGCAGGTAAATGGAAACATGTGTAATTCACATGTATTTACTCAAGTTGCATAATACATTTTATTTCAAGATAAGATAAGACGAGAAGTGTACTGTGTGGTTGATGCTTACCTGTACATGTCCTTGAAGAGCGCTGGTATGGTTCAAAGCGATGCTTTTTCAGACCTCCTACTTTGAGTTTTAATCCTTTGCTCTCCTGTTGTCTCCTGGTCATTAATGTAGTCATGGTGTGTTTGTCCTCTATCTTTCTCCTGCTGCTTTCTGTAGGTTCAAATGATCTGCTCTGAAGAAAACACTGATTTACCAACACTATATGTGCAGTCTAGTCAGGGTACTTAGTGAAGCTGTAACCTGGTTGGTCAGAGTAGCACGGCCCTCTCTGGCCAATCAGGTAACACCTTTCACAAGGTGTTTGTTGTTGAGGGGAAGGGGGAGGCAGGGAGGGGGGGGTGGGGTATTGGGCCGTGGCCCCCGTTGGCCTACATGAAAGAGCTTAGTTGTCCCCTGTTGTTGTTGATGTCCTATTAGTTTTGGTTTTGTGTATTATTATTATTTTTGTTACAAATATTTGTATTGGCACAACTGAAGCACTGCTAAAAGCTGGATTTTAAATAAAGCTTGATTTATGCCCCTTTAAGAACTGGTTTTCCAGTTAATCTGGAGAAAAACCATTCAATGGTCGAAAACAGAGTCCACTTGAACATAACAGTCCACCTTGGTTGAACAATATTTAGTCTACTAGTCTAGTGATCCATTGAGGAGTTTCTTAAAGTCAAAGCAGGAGCCAGCATAAATATAAAATAACGTTATTGGTATAGCAAATTCCAACAAGGCATTTCAATGTGCTTTGCACACATCAGGAAACATATATAAAATCATAACTAAAACAAAAATACATAAAACATTACAGTGCAGAAGAGAAAGAAAAACTCAATCAAATGCAGTGGGAAACAGAACAGTATTTAATTGTGATGTAAAATAAATAAGAGTGCCAGCATACCTGCTGTTTTCTGGGAGTTCTTCCACATGTGGTGCATAACAACTGCTGATTTATAATAAACCTTTAAAAAGCAGTATAGTAGTTCATCCAAAAATGACTTACTCAGTATCTGGATAAATATGTACAATCTAACTATTGAATAAGTGGATATGAATTAATTGTTACTGCAGCAGAGCCATTCATCTTGAGGATTTCTCCACATTATTTCAGTAACATCAGAACCAAGGAGAACCAGCTCTGGTGAAGAAACAACTGCTCATACTGTGATTTACATCCCATTTATCTTAATTTATCTTGGAACACTTACAAACCACAGATAAAAAACAAATCTTGACTTTAAACATTTATTAAAAACAAGAAAACGGAAGTAAAACAGTTAGGCCTATTTGTTTCAAACAATATTTATAAATAGTAGACAAGCCTTCACATATTGTCTTTTACAAGTAGCCTATATACAGCACCCCTTGTATTTTATGTGTTAGGTTGTAATGTAGGTTCAATTTTTTCCACTTTAGTATAGAAGACAGTGGTCTGGTTTGTACAGGACTGGAACAGCAAATAAGTATATTGTCAAATCAAAGTCTCATATCCTATTGTGCGCTATTGGTTTCATTTAATTTCTTATCTATATTTACAGTGAAATCCCATTGTGTAATGTGTAGGCCTGTGTGCAGAAACATGTGTCCATAGTATTAATAAATGATCAGGATAAGTCAAGATAAATCAGGATATATCATTATACTTATTCAATTATATCCAATATTAATTATTTGTTTGTTCAGTAACAGAGGTTACTGTCTCCATATCCAGTCATATAAGTCATAGTGAAACTGGAAGGGATTGAATGAAAATACACTGAACAAAAACATAAGCTGATACATTTTTGCAGGGTTCTCTCTCAATATGGTGGTGATGAATGCACTTTTATTCAATGTTTTTCAAATGCTAAATAATGAACAAACCCCACATTCTTTCCCCATGTTAAAATGTACACATGCTAAATGATGATGGCTGATGCTTCATTCACTATATGCATTCAAATGCAGAGATTAACGTGTTAATGGTCACTCGTTGTCTGGCATTGGACAGATCACCTGCTAATGATCACATTTTGGATGAACTGAGACCATTTCACACCTCTTTGACTCTGATGAGTTTCAGCAGAACTACAGTAATAGGTCTATCATCACATGGAACTGTTATCACTCTTTCAGCTTTCTAGTGTGCAATGTTTCAGGTGTGTTAAAATGGCTATATGTTCTTGTGACAATCATTGCTATTATTGTTTGTGGTGACAATGTTAAAGTGCAATGTTTACTTACAGTGAGTGCACAACATGCTGCTGTTTGTTTTAAAAGGCTTTATACCCTGCTGTATATCAGCAGAGTACTGTGTTCACAAATGGTACACCCCATGGGTCACACATGATCTCAGTTTCAGTTGACTGAAGTGTCTTAGGTAGCATAGTGTCCTGTCTGGATCAGTGTCGGCCGACATCACCATATTGTGGCGTTGTCATAGTCAAACATGTACTGTACACAAAATCCAATACCAATAACTGGGAGTGCATTACATTTGCAATGGTTGACCCCACAAACACCTTGAGACGGTCATAGGTGAGGCATGGTGATGAAGGGATGGTCCAACACCTGGTCAGGTGTTATCCTCCCCTCTGGATCCAGATGAAGCATTCGTTTCAACAGGTCCATGAAGACGTCACAAGATGTTTCATCAGCATCGCAACGCAGGGAGGAGAACACTTCTTCCAGTGAGCAAATCACACATGTAAGTGTATACATAACATCCTCTATTAGCAGTTCTGCCTTTAACTCCTGCACTGTGTAATACTCCTCTGGTTCCTGGAAAACACAAAACAAAACATTTTTAGTGATCTGATTGAATGACGTGCAAAGACAGCCTATTCTTGAACATTTCAGAGATGAAGTTGTTACTCCAATATTAGTTGCAGTCATACCTTAAATCTCCATGTATCGTCTTCCTGAATGAAATAGCTGCAGGTTGTTTGTCCAGCATCCAAGAGGGATTGCTCTGGCATACCAAGTGTCAAGAGGATGGATTGAACCTGTAGAAAAAACACAGGATATTTCACATATTGAGAATATTTCATTAACAGTGTTAGGCTATAACTATGGATTAAAGAGTACAGTCAGGATGCATGTAGTAATGTACAGTGCATCAGCACAATACTCACCACATCATATTCAGTCTTCCCGCCAAAGAGATCACGGAACAGCATCCCATTAACCACCATACAGCCCAGTGACCACATTTCAAGTGCCTCTGTGATCGGGAGGCCCAGGAAGAGTTCTGGTGATCTGTGGGTTGTAAAAGAAAAGGATAATGTTAGCAACTTTCAAGTTTCTTCAAGTTCTCAATTGCACTCGTTACACTTTCCATTTTAATATTTGTTTGCATTGAGCTTTCAGTGAAGCAGATAATAAGGCTCACCTATACTGAAGAGGAGGTCTGATCCTCCGTTGCTTGGTCTCAGAGACAGGAACGGCCAGACCAAAGTCAATGAGTTTGACTTTGAGGGGTTGTTGTCGTTGGTTCACCAGCATGATGTTGTCTAGTTTGATGTCTGTGTGGATCAGACCGATTCCCTTCAGGGCCTGGAGTGCAATGGCAAGCTGCAAGACAAGAATAAAGAGCATGATCAGAAATTCAGAAATTCAACTCAGTATCTTTGTATCAATATTTTTTCCATTACTTTAAAATGTAATTGTCAAAGCCATACCTGCTGTATGATGCATCTCGTCTCCATCATGGACATAGGGACATGTCTCTCGTTCAAGAAATCCAGGAGATTAACATCCAGAGACTCAAACACCATGCATCTCAATCCTTTATGCACAAAGCTGTCGTAAAATCTCACTGTTCCACACGTGTCAGGGTCCAGGACTTTCATCATTTGCAACACAGCCATCTAGGAATACAAGAAAGATTTAGATTAGATAACTTAATGATAAATCAGAGCCAAATATTAAAATCTTCAACTTACAAACACTTACAAACCACAGATAAAAAACAAATCTTGACTTTAAACATTTATTAAAAACAAGAAAACGGAAGTAAAACAGTTAGGCCTATTTGTTTCAAACAATATTTATAAATAGTAGACAAGCCTTCACATCTTGTCTTTTACAAGTAGCCTATATACAGCACCCCTTGTATTTTATGTGTTAGGTTGTAATGTAGGTTCAATTTGTTTCCACTTTAGTATAGAAGACAGTGGTCTGGTTTCTGTACAGGACTGGAACAGCAAATAAGTATATTGTCAAATCAAAGTCTCATATCCTATTGTGCGCTATTGGTTTCATTTAATTTCTTATCTATATTTACAGTGAAATCCCATTGTGTAATGTGTAGGCCTGTGTGCAGAAACATGTGTCCATAGTATTAATAAATGATCAGGATAAGTCAAGATAAATCAGGATATATCATTATACTTATTCAATTATATCCTATATTAATTATTTGTTTGTTCAGTAACAGAGGTTACTGTCTCCATATCCAGTCATATAAGTCATAGTGAAACTGGAAGGGATTGAATGAAAATACACTGAACAAAAACATAAGCTGATACATTTTTGCAGGGTTCTCTCTCAATATGGTGGTGATGAATGCACTTTTATTCAATGTTTTTCAAATGCTAAATAATGAACAAACCCCACATTCTTTCCCCATGTTAAAATGTACACATGCTAAATGATGATGGCTGATGCTTCATTCACTATATGCATTCAAATGCAGAGATTAACGTGTTAATGGTCACTCGTTGTCTGGCATTGGACAGATCACCTGCTAATGATCACATTTTGGATGAACTGAGACCATTTCACACCTCTTTGACTCTGATGAGTTTCAGCAGAACTACAGTAATAGGTCTATCATCACATGGAACTGTTATCACTCTTTCAGCTTTCTAGTGTGCAATGTTTCAGGTGTGTTAAAATGGCTATATGTTCTTGTAACAATCATTGCTATTATTGTTTGTGGTGACAATGTTAAAGTGCAATGTTTACTTACAGTGAGTGCACAACATGCTGCTGTTTGTTTTAAAAGGCTTTATACCCTGCTGTATATCAGTGGTTCCCAAACGTCACGCCAAGGACCCCCAAATAGACACTAATTTAATAGCCTTTACTAATACATATATAGGACATGGATGGATGGAAACATGACCGCAAGGACGTTCTATCTAGTATACAATCAATAAATGTAGAGATATAAGTTAACTGGAAAATATGAATGTTTTAAAACCTGTTCTGGGCCATATTTAAGAACGTACACAACGCATATTTCAAGGTAACACGTTTTATTTCAACCATGTTTACAACTTAAAACATATATCAATAGAACAATTATTTACAAAATGTATTGTGCTAATTTCTTCTCAGTTGGAATGCAGCCAATGATGTGAACATAACACAATGTCTAATATAACATGTCTAATATAGGCCTACATAATGTGCAAGGGAATAATACATACAATTAGAAATGCTTATTTTAAAACAAAAATACATAAAACATTACAGTGCAGAAGAGAAATAAAAACTCAATCAAATGCAGTTTGATGTGATGTCATATACAGTACTGGTATGTACAATATAAACTTGCAAGTGCAATATTAAATACAAAATGTAAAATAAACACATGAAATGTATATAATATACTAATATAGAATCACAGTCTGTTGTGCAGGTGAGAGACAACACTTAGCAGCAGATAATATCACACATGTAAGTGTATACATAACATCATCTATTAGCAGCACTGCAACAGCAGTGTGTATAGTATATAGTCATATAGTAACAGTCAGTGATAGTGCATGTGTTCTTACAGTATAACTACTAAGAGTACTGTGATCACAAATGGTACACCCCATGGGTCACACATGATCTCAGTTTCAGTTGACTGAAGTGTCTTAGGTAGCATAGTGTCCTGTCTGGATCAGTGTTGGCCGACATCACCATATTGTGGCGTTGTCATAGTCAAACATGTACTGTACACAAAATCCAATACCAATAACTGGGAGTGCATTACATTTGCAATGGTTGACCCCACAAACACCTTGAGACGGTCATAGGTGAGGCATGGTGATGAAGGGATGGTCCAACACCTGGTCAGGTGTTATCCTCCCCTCTGGATCCAGATGAAGCATTCGTTTCAACAGGTCCATGAAGACGTCACAAGATGTTTCATCAGCATCGCAACGCAGGGAGGAGAACACTTCTTCCTGTGAGCAAATCACACATGTAAGTGTATACATAACATCCTCTATTAGCAGTTCTGCCTTTAACTCCTGCACTGTGTAATACTCCTCTGGTTCCTGGAAAACACAAAACAAAACATTTTTATTGACAATTACATTTTAAAGTAATGGAAAAAATATTGATACAAAGATACTGAGTTGAATTTCTGAATTTCTGATCATGCTCTTTATTCTTGTCTTGCAGCTTGCCATTGCACTCCAGGCCCTGAAGGGAATCGGTCTGATCCACACAGACATCAAACTAGACAACATCATGCTGGTGAACCAACGACAACAACCCCTCAAAGTCAAACTCATTGACTTTGGTCTGGCCGTTCCAGTCTGCAAACAAGGCCCTATATGTGTCATTGTCATTGTCATTGTCACAGAGGCTGAGGGCGTGGGCCAGCCCTGCAGCTCCATCGTCCATGTCAACCAGACCCGGGCTTCCCCCGACGTCATCCGAGTCTTCGCTTTGGGAAGGGGAGCACGAGGAGTCGGTCATGTCGCTGCTACAGCTGTTCTCCTCCACCACGGAGCGCTCTGGACTGAAATGGTAGGAAGGGGTGGGGGGCATGGTGAGAGGAAGCCCTTCGTCCTCGGCGGAAAACCCGAAGGGACAGCTTTTTTCCGGGGCATCCCCTGCTGGGGGTCCCTGGTCCACATCCAACTGGAGATCTTCTGGAGCCGCGCTCTGGTGGTCCAGTTGGTCAGGCGTATCATCTTGTAGTAGCCTCTCTAGTTCTAGCCTCATGACGGTGTCGATGTAGTGGGTCTGCGCGCGTCTGGAGTTGAACTCTACGCGTCCCTGAATGTTTGCGCAGCCGTCTTTAGTGCAGCATGGGAGGCATGCGTCCATCTGGCACTTCATTCCTGCCAGACTGCATTCACAAGTCTCTGGCTCACAGAAACCCTGGCAATTGCATCCAGAGTCCTCCCTGAAGACACGCAGGGAATGCAGCTGTCTCTTCTCCTCTTTGTCAATGTGCTTCACACCTGCTGCTCGCAGGAGTGCCTGTCTGTGCTTGTAGGAGTACGGCTGCAGGAAGCTGTTCCCATCCTCCAGCTCGGCGTCGGTGATGTGGACGTCAGTGTCTCCGTCTGGGACCTGGTCTGCAGTCAGTCGCTCAGATTCTCTCTGGTCAATGGTACCATTGGCCATCAACTGGTGTCTCAAAGCCTCAAGCTTCTCCTCTCTCCGTCTCTCTCGTAGTCTCTCTCTGCGCCAACTCCGTTGTTCCAGGGCGTGCTCTGCCATTGTGTACCTGCGGAGAGTGCTGTGCCTGTGCAACATGCCCAGACTGGCACCCCCGCGAAGGGGTACGCTAGTGAAACCCTGGCATTGTGGGAAGTAGAACACCGTCACCAGATCAAAGCGCACGTTGCTCTGCCTCCCTTCCAGCTTTGGCCTCTTCAGAATAGACTGGATGGGTTGACTGGCAGCAGGTGAAGCAGAACCATTAGTTGTAAAGTCCTGGCTTTCTGAGGAGCTGCTCTCCCCATCAGAATCCCATTCCGTGGAGGCAGGAGAAGGCAGGGACGATGATGGAGGTGAGGAGTAGAATGGTCTTCATCGTCGACCTCCTCAAACTTTCTTTTCAGAATACCTCTCATGACTCGACGGTGGCGCTTCACTCACGACGGAATCAAATATAAAGGAGAGCTGGAAAAGTAGACGTTTCGGACTGGTTGGTCCTTCCTCAGGCAAGATTCTGTTAGGAGAATGATTAGTTGTGCTGGAGCCCTGGTTTTATGTGTTCCTAATGGTGGGCGTGACTCATAGTCATTCGGCCAATTAGCTTTGTTGATGGGTGTGGTTTACTTGGCCATTGTTTCATTCCGTCCAATCAGAATCAATGGGTGTGTGTTCTCTTGTTCTGGTTTCTTTCATTTGTAGTGTGGTTTTTGTAGAGGCAACATGTCTTTACTGGAGAATCAGTAATAATTATAATAGACTTCCCCCAAGTTACAGGTACAAGCTCGACTGGGGGGACCTGGGGACTTCAGTGCAATGTACCTACATATGTTGCGACCGAAGGTCGCAACATATGTAAGTGTATGTAAGTACATTGCAAGGAATGAGTGCATTCGCCATGTACTTGAAGGAAGCCTAATCCAATCACTCTTAGATTATCTCCAGTTTAAGTTTAAGAGTTTAAGTTTACCTTATTGTTGTAGGACTTTTGGTTTATTTAGCCTTATTGGGGTTAATTCACCCCATGGCTCCATTTCAACAAAGAAAATGTGTTTCTCTTTTGTTTCCTGAGCCCGGTGTCTAATGGCCCATTTGGTGTCAGTGACACCTCTATGCTTCTTGTCCCAGGCTGGTTTGGAATGTGCTAATGTGTCCCCTATTCAAAGTCTGATTTCCATTGAGTGTTGGCTTTGTCTATGTGGCTGGGGAGTTTTGGTACAAAATCAAAACAACTTGTCTAATATTTTGGCATGTTTAATGCAGCTCTAAGGTATATAATGACATAGTAAAATGTTGAAAATGAGTGGAATGCCCCTTTAAGAACTGGTTTTCCAGTTAATGTGGAGAAAAACCATTCAATGGTCGAAAACAGAGTCCACTTGAACATAACAGTCCACTTTGGTTGAACAATATTTAGTCTACTAGTCTAGTGATCCATTGAGGAGTTTCTTAAAGTCAAAGCAGGAGCCAGCATAAATATAAAATAACGTTATTGGTATAGCAAATTCCAACAAGGCATTTCAATGTGCTTTGCACACATCAGGAAACATATATAAAATCATAACTAAAACAAAAATACATAAAACATTACAGTGCAGAAGAGAAAGAAAAACTCAATCAAATGCAGTGGGAAACAGAACAGTATTTCATTGTGATGTAAAATAAATAAGAGTGCCAGCATACCTGCTGTTTTCTGGGAGTTCTTCCACATGTGGTGCATAACAACTGCTGGTTTATAATAAACCTTAAAAAGCAGTATAGTAGTTCATCCAAAAATGACTTACTCAGTATCTGGATAAATATGTACAATCTAACTATTGCACTATATGCATTCAAATGCAGAGATTAACGTGTTAATGGTCACTCGTTGTCTGGCATTGGACAGATCACCTGCTAATGATCACATTTTGGATGAACTGAGACCATTTCACACCTCTTTGACTCTGATGAGTTTCAGCAGAACTACAGTAATAGGTCTATCATCACATGGAACTGTTATCACTCTTTCAGCTTTCTAGTGTGCAATGTTTCAGGTGTGTTAAAATGGCTATATGTTCTTGTGACAATCATTGCTATTATTGTTTGTGGTGACAATGTTAAAGTGCAATGTTTACTTACAGTGAGTGCACAACATGCTGCTGTTTGTTTTAAAAGGCTTTATACCCTGCTGTATATCAGTGGTTCCCAAACGTCACGCCAAGGACCCCCAAATAGACACTAATTTAATAGCCTTTACTAATACATATATAGGACATGGATGGATGGAAACATGACCGCAAGGACGTTCTATCTAGTATACAATCAATAAATGTAGAGATATAAGTTAACTGGAAAATATGAATGTTTTAAAACCTGTTCTGGGCCATATTTAAGAACGTACACAACGCATATTTCAAGGTAACACGTTTTATTTCAACCATGTTTACAACTTAAAACATATATCAATAGAACAATTATTTACAAAATGTATTGTGCTAATTTCTTCTCAGTTGGAATGCAGCCAATGATGTGAACATAACACAATGTCTAATATAACATGTCTAATATAGGCCTACATAATGTGCAAGGGAATAATACATACAATTAGAAATGCTTATTTTAAAACAAAAATACATAAAACATTACAGTGCAGAAGAGAAAAATGTAAAATAAACACATGAAATGTATATAATATACTAATATAGAATCACAGTCTGTTGTGCAGGTGAGAGACAACACTTAGCAGCAGATAATATCACACATGTAAGTGTATACATAACATCATCTATTAGCAGCACTGCAACAGCAGTGTGTATAGTATATAGTCATATAGTAACAGTCAGTGATAGTGCATGTGTTCTTACAGTATAACTACTAAGAGTACTGTGATCACAAATGGTACACCCCATGGGTCACACATGATCTCAGTTTCAGTTGACTGAAGTGTCTTAGGTAGCATAGTGTCCTGTCTGGATCAGTGTCGGCCGACATCACCATATTGTGGCGTTGTCATAGTCAAACATGTACTGTACACAAAATCCAATACCAATAACTGGGAGTGCATTACATTTGCAATGGTTGACCCCACAAACACCTTGAGACGGTCATAGGTGAGGCATGGTGATGAAGGGATGGTCCAACACCTGGTCAGGGGTTATCCTCCCCTCTGGATCCAGATGAAGCATTCGTTTCAACAGGTCCATGAAGACGTCACAAGATGTTTCATCAGCATCGCAACGCAGGGAGGAGAACACTTCTTCCAGTGAGCAAATCACACATGTAAGTGTATACATAACATCCTCTATTAGCAGTTCTGCCTTTAACTCCTGCACTGTGTAATACTCCTCTGGTTCCTGGAAAACACAAAACAAAACATTTTTAGTGATCTGATTGAATGACGTGCAAAGACAGCCTATTCTTGAACATTTCAGAGATGAAGTTGTTACTCCAATATTAGTTGCAGTCATACCTTAAATCTCCATGTATCGTCTTCCTGAATGAAATAGCTGCAGGTTGTTTGTCCAGCATCCAAGAGGGATTGCTCTGGCATACCAAGTGTCAAGAGGATGGATTGAACCTGTAGAAAAAACACAGGATATTTCACATATTGAGAATATTTCATTAACAGTGTTAGGCTATAACTATGGATTAAAGAGTACAGTCAGGATGCATGTAGTAATGTACAGTGCATCAGCACAATACTCACCACATCATATTCAGTCTTCCCGCCAAAGAGATCACGGAACAGCATCCCATTAACCACCATACAGCCCAGTGACCACATTTCAAGTGCCTCTGTGATCGGGAGGCCCAGGAAGAGTTCTGGTGATCTGTGGGTTGTAAAAGAAAAGGATAATGTTAGCAACTTTCAAGTTTCTTCAAGTTCTCAATTGCACTCGTTACACTTTCCATTTTAATATTTGTTTGCATTGAGCTTTCAGTGAAGCAGATAATAAGGCTCACCTATACTGAAGAGGAGGTCTGATCCTCCGTTGCTTGGTCTCAGAGACAGGAACGGCCAGACCAAAGTCAATGAGTTTGACTTTGAGGGGTTGTTGTCGTTGGTTCACCAGCATGATGTTGTCTAGTTTGATGTCTGTGTGGATCAGACCGATTCCCTTCAGGGCCTGGAGTGCAATGGCAAGCTGCAAGACAAGAATAAAGAGCATGATCAGAAATTCAGAAATTCAACTCAGTATCTTTGTATCAATATTTTTTCCATTACTTTAAAATGTAATTGTCAAAGCCATACCTGCTGTATGATGCATCTCGTCTCCATCATGGACATAGGGACATGTCTCTCGTTCAAGAAATCCAGGAGATTAACATCCAGAGACTCAAACACCATGCATCTCAATCCTTTATGCACAAAGCTGTCGTAAAATCTCACTGTTCCACACGTGTCAGGGTCCAGGACTTTCATCATTTGCAACACAGCCATCTAGGAATACAAGAAAGATTTAGATTAGATAACTTAATGATAAATCAGAGCCAAATATTAAAATCTTCAACTTACAAACACTTACAAACCACAGATAAAAAACAAATCTTGACTTTAAACATTTATTAAAAACAAGAAAACGGAAGTAAAACAGTTAGGCCTATTTGTTTCAAACAATATTTATAAATAGTAGACAAGCCTTCACATCTTGTCTTTTACAAGTAGCCTATATACAGCACCCCTTGTATTTTATGTGTTAGGTTGTAATGTAGTTCAATTTGTTTCCACTTTAGTATAGAAGACAGTGGTCTGGTTTCTGTACAGGACTGGAACAGCAAATAAGTATATTGTCAAATCAAAGTCTCATATCCTATTGTGCGCTATTGGTTTCATTTCATTTCTTATCTATATTTACAGTGAAATCCCATTGTGTAATGTGTAGGCCTGTGTGCAGAAACATGTGTCCATAGTATTAATAAATGATCAGGATAAGTCAAGATAAATCAGGATATATCATTATACTTATTCAATTATATCCTATATTAATTATTTGTTTGTTCAGTAACAGAGGTTACTGTCTCCATATCCAGTCATATAAGTCATAGTGAAACTGGAAGGGATTGAATGAAAATACACTGGACAAAAACATAAGCTGATACATTTTTGCAGGGTTCTCTCTCAATATGGTGGTGATGAATGCACTTTTATTCAATGTTTTTCAAATGCTAAATAATGAACAAACCCCACATTCTTTCCCCATGTTAAAATGTACACATGCTAAATGATGATGGCTGATGCTTCATTCACTATATGCATTCAAATGCAGAGATTAACGTGTTAATGGTCACTCGTTGTCTGGCATTGGACAGATCACCTGCTAATGATCACATTTTGGATGAACTGAGACCATTTCACACCTCTTTGACTCTGATGAGTTTCAGCAGAACTACAGTAATAGGTCTATCATCACATGGAACTGTTATCACTCTTTCAGCTTTCTAGTGTGCAATGTTTCAGGTGTGTTAAAATGGCTATATGTTCTTGTGACAATCATTGCTATTATTGTTTGTGGTGACAATGTTAAAGTGCAATGTTTACTTACAGTGAGTGCACAACATGCTGCTGTTTGTTTTAAAAGGCTTTATACCCTGCTGTATATCAGTGGTTCCCAAACGTCACGCCAAGGACCCCCAAATAGACACTAATTTAATAGCCTTTACTAATACATATATAGGACATGGATGGATGGAAACATGACCGCAAGGACGTTCTATCTAGTATACAATCAATAAATGTAGAGATATAAGTTAACTGGAAAATATGAATGTTTTAAAACCTGTTCTGGGCCATATTTAAGAACGTACACAACGCATATTTCAAGGTAACACGTTTTATTTCAACCATGTTTACAACTTAAAACATATATCAATAGAACAATTATTTACAAAATGTATTGTGCTAATTTCTTCTCAGTTGGAATGCAGCCAATGATGTGAACATAACACAATGTCTAATATAACATGTCTAATATAGGCCTACATAATGTGCAAGGGAATAATACATACAATTAGAAATGCTTATTTTAAAACAAAAATACATAAAACATTACAGTGCAGAAGAGAAAAATGTAAAATAAACACATGAAATGTATATAATATACTAATATAGAATCACAGTCTGTTGTGCAGGTGAGAGACAACACTTAGCAGCAGATAATATCACACATGTAAGTGTATACATAACATCATCTATTAGCAGCACTGCAACAGCAGTGTGTATAGTATATAGTCATATAGTAACAGTCAGTGATAGTGCATGTGTTCTTACAGTATAACTACTAAGAGTACTGTGATCACAAATGGTACACCCCATGGGTCACACATGATCTCAGTTTCAGTTGACTGAAGTGTCTTAGGTAGCATAGTGTCCTGTCTGGATCAGTGTCGGCCGACATCACCATATTGTGGCGTTGTCATAGTCAAACATGTACTGTACACAAAATCCAATACCAATAACTGGGAGTGCATTACATTTGCAATGGTTGACCCCACAAACACCTTGAGACGGTCATAGGTGAGGCATGGTGATGAAGGGATGGTCCAACACCTGGTCAGGGGTTATCCTCCCCTCTGGATCCAGATGAAGCATTCGTTTCAACAGGTCCATGAAGACGTCACAAGATGTTTCATCAGCATCGCAACGCAGGGAGGAGAACACTTCTTCCAGTGAGCAAATCACACATGTAAGTGTATACATAACATCCTCTATTAGCAGTTCTGCCTTTAACTCCTGCACTGTGTAATACTCCTCTGGTTCCTGGAAAACACAAAACAAAACATTTTTAGTGATCTGATTGAATGACGTGCAAAGACAGCCTATTCTTGAACATTTCAGAGATGAAGTTGTTACTCCAATATTAGTTGCAGTCATACCTTAAATCTCCATGTATCGTCTTCCTGAATGAAATAGCTGCAGGTTGTTTGTCCAGCATCCAAGAGGGATTGCTCTGGCATACCAAGTGTCAAGAGGATGGATTGAACCTGTAGAAAAAACACAGGATATTTCACATATTGAGAATATTTCATTAACAGTGTTAGGCTATAACTATGGATTAAAGAGTACAGTCAGGATGCATGTAGTAATGTACAGTGCATCAGCACAATACTCACCACATCATATTCAGTCTTCCTGCCAAAGAGATCACGGAACAGCATCCCATTAACCACCATACAGCCCAGTGACCACATTTCAAGTGCCTCTGTGATCGGGAGGCCCAGGAAGAGTTCTGGTGATCTGTGGGTTGTAAAAGAAAAGGATAATGTTAGCAACTTTCAAGTTTCTTCAAGTTCTCAATTGCACTCGTTACACTTTCCATTTTAATATTTGTTTGCATTGAGCTTTCAGTGAAGCAGATAATAAGGCTCACCTATACTGAAGAGGAGGTCTGATCCTCCGTTGCTTGGTCTCAGAGACAGGAACGGCCAGACCAAAGTCAATGAGTTTGACTTTGAGGGGTTGTTGTCGTTGGTTCACCAGCATGATGTTGTCTAGTTTGATGTCTGTGTGGATCAGACCGATTCCCTTCAGGGCCTGGAGTGCAATGGCAAGCTGCAAGACAAGAATAAAGAGCATGATCAGAAATTCAGAAATTCAACTCAGTATCTTTGTATCAATATTTTTTCCATTACTTTAAAATGTAATTGTCAAAGCCATACCTGCTGTATGATGCATCTCGTCTCCATCATGGACATAGGGACATGTCTCTCGTTCAAGAAATCCAGGAGATTAACATCCAGAGACTCAAACACCATGCATCTCAATCCTTTATGCACAAAGCTGTCGTAAAATCTCACTGTTCCACACGTGTCAGGGTCCAGGACTTTCATCATTTGCAACACAGCCATCTAGGAATACAAGAAAGATTTAGATTAGATAACTTAATGATAAATCAGAGCCAAATATTAAAATCTTCAACTTACAAACACTTACAAACCACAGATAAAAAACAAATCTTGACTTTAAACATTTATTAAAAACAAGAAAACGGAAGTAAAACAGTTAGGCCTATTTGTTTCAAACAATATTTATAAATAGTAGACAAGCCTTCACATCTTGTCTTTTACAAGTAGCCTATATACAGCACCCCTTGTATTTTATGTGTTAGGTTGTAATGTAGTTCAATTTGTTTCCACTTTAGTATAGAAGACAGTGGTCTGGTTTCTGTACAGGACTGGAACAGCAAATAAGTATATTGTCAAATCAAAGTCTCATATCCTATTGTGCGCTATTGGTTTCATTTCATTTCTTATCTATATTTACAGTGAAATCCCATTGTGTAATGTGTAGGCCTGTGTGCAGAAACATGTGTCCATAGTATTAATAAATGATCAGGATAAGTCAAGATAAATCAGGATATATCATTATACTTATTCAATTATATCCTATATTAATTATTTGTTTGTTCAGTAACAGAGGTTACTGTCTCCATATCCAGTCATATAAGTCATAGTGAAACTGGAAGGGATTGAATGAAAATACACTGGACAAAAACATAAGCTGATACATTTTTGCAGGGTTCTCTCTCAATATGGTGGTGATGAATGCACTTTTATTCAATGTTTTTCAAATGCTAAATAATGAACAAACCCCACATTCTTTCCCCATGTTAAAATGTACACATGCTAAATGATGATGGCTGATGCTTCATTCACTATATGCATTCAAATGCAGAGATTAACGTGTTAATGGTCACTCGTTGTCTGGCATTGGACAGATCACCTGCTAATGATCACATTTTGGATGAACTGAGACCATTTCACACCTCTTTGACTCTGATGAGTTTCAGCAGAACTACAGTAATAGGTCTATCATCACATGGAACTGTTATCACTCTTTCAGCTTTCTAGTGTGCAATGTTTCAGGTGTGTTAAAATGGCTATATGTTCTTGTAACAATCATTGCTATTATTGATTGTGGTGACAATGTTAAAGTGCAATGTTTACTTACAGTGAGTGCACAACATGCTGCTGTTTGTTTTAAAAGGCTTTATACCCTGCTGTATATCAGTGGTTCCCAAACGTCACGCCAAGGACCCCCAAATAGACACTAATTTAATAGCCTTTACTAATACATATATAGGACATGGATGGATGGAAACATGACCGCAAGGACGTTCTATCTAGTATACAATCAATAAATGTAGAGATATAAGTTAACTGGAAAATATGAATGTTTTAAAACCTGTTCTGGGCCATATTTAAGAACGTACACAACGCATATTTCAAGGTAACACGTTTTATTTCAACCATGTTTACAACTTAAAACATATATCAATAGAACGATTATTTACAAAATGTATTGTGCTAATTTCTTCTCAGTTGGAATGCAGCCAATGATGTGAACATAACACAATGTCTAATATAACATGTCTAATATAGGCCTACATAATGTGCAAGGGAATAATACATACAATTATAAATGCTTATTTTAAAACAAAAATACATAAAACATTACAGTGCAGAAGAGAAAGAAAAACTCAATCAAATGCAGTTTGATGTGATGTCATATACAGTACTGGTATGTACAATATAAACTTGCAAGTGCAATATTAAATACAAAATGTAAAATAAACACATGAAATGTATATAATATACTAATATAGAATCACAGTCTGTTGTGCAGGTGAGAGACAACACTTAGCAGCAGATAATATCACACATGTAAGTGTATACATACCATCATCTATTAGCAGCACTGCAACAGCAGTGTGTATAGTATATAGTCATATAGTAACAGTCAGTGATAGTGCATGTGTTCTTACAGTATAACTACTAAGAGTACTGTGATCACAAATGGTACACCCCATGGGTCACACATGATCTCAGTTTCAGTTGACTGAAGTGTCTTAGGTAGCATAGTGTCCTGTCTGGATCAGTGTTGGCCGACATCACCATATTGTGGCGTTGTCATTGTCAAACATGTACTGTACACAAAATCCAATACCAATAACTGGGAGTGCATTACATTTGCAATGGTTGACCCCACAAACACCTTGAGACGGTCATAGGTGAGGCATGGTGATGAAGGGATGGTCCAACACCTGGTCAGGTGTTATCCTCCCCTCTGGATCCAGATGAAGCATTCGTTTCAACAGGTCCATGAAGACGTCACAAGATGTTTCATCAGCATCGCAACGCAGGGAGGAGAACACTTCTTCCAGTGAGCAAATCACACATGTAAGTGTATACATAACATCCTCTATTAGCAGTTCTGCCTTTAACTCCTGCACTGTGTAATACTCCTCTGGTTCCTGGAAAACACAAAACAAAACATTTTTAGTGATCTGATTGAATGACGTGCAAAGACAGCCTATTCTTGAACATTTCAGAGATGAAGTTGTTACTCCAATATTAGTTGCAGTCATACCTTAAATCTCCATGTATCGTCTTCCTGAATGAAATAGCTGCAGGTTGTTTGTCCAGCATCCAAGAGGGATTGCTCTGGCATACCAAGTGTCAAGAGGATGGATTGAACCTGTAGAAAAAACACAGGATATTTCACATATTGAGAATATTTCATTAACAGTGTTAGGCTATAACTATGGATTAAAGAGTACAGTCAGGATGCATGTAGTAATGTACAGTGCATCAGCACAATACTCACCACATCATATTCAGTCTTCCCGCCAAAGAGATCACGGAACAGCATCCCATTAACCACCATACAGCCCAGTGACCACATGTCAAGTGCCTCTGTGATCGGGAGGCCCAGGAAGAGTTCTGGTGATCTGTGGGTTGTAAAAGAAAAGGATAATGTTAGCAACTTTCAAGTTTCTTCAAGTTCTCAATTGCACTCGTTACACTTTCCATTTTAATATTTGTTTGCATTGAGCTTTCAGTGAAGCAGATAATAAGGCTCACCTATACTCAAGAGGAGGTCTGATCCTCCGTTGCTTGGTCTCAGAGACAGGAACGGCCAGACCAAAGTCAATGAGTTTGACTTTGAGGGGTTGTTGTCGTTGGTTCACCAGCATGATGTTGTCTAGTTTGATGTCTGTGTGGATCAGACCGATTCCCTTCAGGGCCTGGAGTGCAATGGCAAGCTGCAAGACAAGAATAAAGAGCATGATCAGAAATTCAGAAATTCAACTCAGTATCTTTGTATCAATATTTTTTCCATCACTTCAAAATGTAATTGTCAAAGCCATACCTGCTGTATGATGCATCTCGTCTCCATCATGGACATAGGGGCATGTCTCTCGTTCAAGAAATCCAGGAGATTAACATCCAGAGACTCAAACACCATGCATCTCAATCCTTTATGCACAAAGCTGTCGTAAAATCTCACTGTTCCACACGTGTCAGGGTCCAGGACTTTCATCATTTGCAACACAGCCATCTAGGAATACAAGAAAGATTTAGATTAGATAACTTAATGATAAATCAGAGCCAAATATTAAAATCTTCAACTTACAAACACTTACAAACCACAGATAAAAAACAAATCTTGACTTTAAACATTTATTAAAAACAAGAAAACGGAAGTAAAACAGTTAGGCCTATTTGTTTCAAACAATATTTATAAATAGTAGACAAGCCTTCACATCTTGTCTTTTACAAGTAGCCTATATACAGCACCCCTTGTATTTTATGTGTTAGGTTGTAATGTAGTTCAATTTGTTTCCACTTTAGTATAGAAGACAGTGGTCTGGTTTCTGTACAGGACTGGAACAGCAAATAAGTATATTGTCAAATCAAAGTCTCATATCCTATTGTGCGCTATTGGTTTCATTTCATTTCTTATCTATATTTACAGTGAAATCCCATTGTGTAATGTGTAGGCCTGTGTGCAGAAACATGTGTCCATAGTATTAATAAATGATCAGGATAAGTCAAGATAAATCAGGATATATCATTATACTTATTCAATTATATCCTATATTAATTATTTGTTTGTTCAGTAACAGAGGTTACTGTCTCCATATCCAGTCATATAAGTCATAGTGAAACTGGAAGGGATTGAATGAAAATACACTGGACAAAAACATAAGCTGATACATTTTTGCAGGGTTCTCTCTCAATATGGTGGTGATGAATGCACTTTTATTCAATGTTTTTCAAATGCTAAATAATGAACAAACCCCACATTCTTTCCCCATGTTAAAATGTACACATGCTAAATGATGATGGCTGATGCTTCATTCACTATATGCATTCAAATGCAGAGATTAACGTGTTAATGGTCACTCGTTGTCTGGCATTGGACAGATCACCTGCTAATGATCACATTTTGGATGAACTGAGACCATTTCACACCTCTTTGACTCTGATGAGTTTCAGCAGAACTACAGTAATAGGTCTATCATCACATGGAACTGTTATCACTCTTTCAGCTTTCTAGTGTGCAATGTTTCAGGTGTGTTAAAATGGCTATATGTTCTTGTAACAATCATTGCTATTATTGATTGTGGTGACAATGTTAAAGTGCAATGTTTACTTACAGTGAGTGCACAACATGCTGCTGTTTGTTTTAAAAGGCTTTATACCCTGCTGTATATCAGTGGTTCCCAAACGTCACGCCAAGGACCCCCAAATAGACACTAATTTAATAGCCTTTACTAATACATATATAGGACATGGATGGATGGAAACATGACCGCAAGGACGTTCTATCTAGTATACAATCAATAAATGTAGAGATATAAGTTAACTGGAAAATATGAATGTTTTAAAACCTGTTCTGGGCCATATTTAAGAACGTACACAACGCATATTTCAAGGTAACACGTTTTATTTCAACCATGTTTACAACTTAAAACATATATCAATAGAACGATTATTTACAAAATGTATTGTGCTAATTTCTTCTCAGTTGGAATGCAGCCAATGATGTGAACATAACACAATGTCTAATATAACATGTCTAATATAGGCCTACATAATGTGCAAGGGAATAATACATACAATTATAAATGCTTATTTTAAAACAAAAATACATAAAACATTACAGTGCAGAAGAGAAAGAAAAACTCAATCAAATGCAGTTTGATGTGATGTCATATACAGTACTGGTATGTACAATATAAACTTGCAAGTGCAATATTAAATACAAAATGTAAAATAAACACATGAAATGTATATAATATACTAATATAGAATCACAGTCTGTTGTGCAGGTGAGAGACAACACTTAGCAGCAGATAATATCACACATGTAAGTGTATACATACCATCATCTATTAGCAGCACTGCAACAGCAGTGTGTATAGTATATAGTCATATAGTAACAGTCAGTGATAGTGCATGTGTTCTTACAGTATAACTACTAAGAGTACTGTGATCACAAATGGTACACCCCATGGGTCACACATGATCTCAGTTTCAGTTGACTGAAGTGTCTTAGGTAGCATAGTGTCCTGTCTGGATCAGTGTTGGCCGACATCACCATATTGTGGCGTTGTCATTGTCAAACATGTACTGTACACAAAATCCAATACCAATAACTGGGAGTGCATTACATTTGCAATGGTTGACCCCACAAACACCTTGAGACGGTCATAGGTGAGGCATGGTGATGAAGGGATGGTCCAACACCTGGTCAGGTGTTATCCTCCCCTCTGGATCCAGATGAAGCATTCGTTTCAACAGGTCCATGAAGACGTCACAAGATGTTTCATCAGCATCGCAACGCAGGGAGGAGAACACTTCTTCCAGTGAGCAAATCACACATGTAAGTGTATACATAACATCCTCTATTAGCAGTTCTGCCTTTAACTCCTGCACTGTGTAATACTCCTCTGGTTCCTGGAAAACACAAAACAAAACATTTTTAGTGATCTGATTGAATGACGTGCAAAGACAGCCTATTCTTGAACATTTCAGAGATGAAGTTGTTACTCCAATATTAGTTGCAGTCATACCTTAAATCTCCATGTATCGTCTTCCTGAATGAAATAGCTGCAGGTTGTTTGTCCAGCATCCAAGAGGGATTGCTCTGGCATACCAAGTGTCAAGAGGATGGATTGAACCTGTAGAAAAAACACAGGATATTTCACATATTGAGAATATTTCATTAACAGTGTTAGGCTATAACTATGGATTAAAGAGTACAGTCAGGATGCATGTAGTAATGTACAGTGCATCAGCACAATACTCACCACATCATATTCAGTCTTCCCGCCAAAGAGATCACGGAACAGCATCCCATTAACCACCATACAGCCCAGTGACCACATGTCAAGTGCCTCTGTGATCGGGAGGCCCAGGAAGAGTTCTGGTGATCTGTGGGTTGTAAAAGAAAAGGATAATGTTAGCAACTTTCAAGTTTCTTCAAGTTCTCAATTGCACTCGTTACACTTTCCATTTTAATATTTGTTTGCATTGAGCTTTCAGTGAAGCAGATAATAAGGCTCACCTATACTCAAGAGGAGGTCTGATCCTCCGTTGCTTGGTCTCAGAGACAGGAACGGCCAGACCAAAGTCAATGAGTTTGACTTTGAGGGGTTGTTGTCGTTGGTTCACCAGCATGATGTTGTCTAGTTTGATGTCTGTGTGGATCAGACCGATTCCCTTCAGGGCCTGGAGTGCAATGGCAAGCTGCAAGACAAGAATAAAGAGCATGATCAGAAATTCAGAAATTCAACTCAGTATCTTTGTATCAATATTTTTTCCATCACTTCAAAATGTAATTGTCAAAGCCATACCTGCTGTATGATGCATCTCGTCTCCATCATGGACATAGGGGCATGTCTCTCGTTCAAGAAATCCAGGAGATTAACATCCAGAGACTCAAACACCATGCATCTCAATCCTTTATGCACAAAGCTGTCGTAAAATCTCACTGTTCCACACGTGTCAGGGTCCAGGACTTTCATCATTTGCAACACAGCCATCTAGGAATACAAGAAAGATTTAGATTAGATAACTTAATGATAAATCAGAGCCAAATATTAAAATCTTCAAGAACAATGCTATTGCTTACCTCATGTGCTGCCAATTCATCGTGATTGTGGCGATTCTTCAATATCTTGATGGCCACTGTGTCACCGGTGAACGTGCTGATGGCTTTGGCCACCGTCCCAAAGCTTCCTTCCCCCATGAAGCTCTGGACCAGGTACTGGCCTCTGTCCAGCAGGTCCATCTCAGACACCATGTAACTCTCTGGACCGTCCGAGTGTTGGGAGGAGTTGGAGGTCACCATGACCAGTGGTGTTGGGGACGGGACATCAACAGCGTTGAACACGCCGTCCAGCTTGACTCTGCCCCCCTCTGGATCCGAGCTAAACAAGCAGTTCATTGCGTCCTGCTCGACTCTGTCCCACTCTGGATCAGAGCTAGTGGGGAAGGACATTATGGAGTGTCGGGGGACGATCGTAGTCAGGACGTCGGCCATTGGGGTGGTGACCTCGACGGATTTGCCCACGGAAGGTTTTTGAAAAGGCAACTGCTTCTTCTGAGCACCTACAGAGAGAAGAGAGATAATTTTAGACCCTTGTGAGTGACTCATGGAATATCATACACAAAATAATACTCCCCAAACATGATCAATTAAAGCTGTGAACTATTAAATCTGTGATTGATACGCTCGGCTCAACAAATACATGAGCTGAGTTACACATTAATTGTATCACTAACACAATGAATTCATCAAGCTACGATTATGTACAAGTTTGACTAGCAGGCTAATAGTTTCACATTAGCCTTGACAGTAAGTAATATATAGAAATAAAACTGCAGGTAAATGGAAACATGTGTAATTCACATGTATTTACTCAAGTTGCATAATACATTTTATTTCAAGATAAGATAAGACGAGAAGTGTACTGTGTGGTTGATGCTTACCTGTGCATGTCCTTGAAGAGCGCTGGTATGGTTCAAAGCGATGCTTTTTCAGACCTCCTACTTTGAGTTTTAATCCTTTGCTCTGCTGTTGTCTCCTGGTCATTAATGTAGTCATGGTGTGTTTGTCCTCTATCTTTCTCCTGCTGCTTTCTGTAGGTTCAAATGATCTGCTCTGAAGAAAACACTGATTTACCAACACTATATATGCAGTCAAGTCAGGGTACTTAGTGAAGCTGTAACCTGGTTGGTCAGAGTAGCACGGCCCTCTCTGGCCAATCAGGTAACACCTTTCACAAGGTGTTTGTTGTTGAGGGGAAGGGGGAGGCAGGGAGGGGGTGGGGGGGGGGTGGGGTATTGGGCCGTGGCCCCCATTGGCCTACATGAAAGAGCTTAGTTGTCCCCTGTTGTTGTTGATGTCTATTAGTTTTGGTTTTGTGTATTATTATTATTGTTGTTACAAATATTTGTATTGGCACAACTGAAGCACTGCTAAAAGCTGGATTTTAAATAAAGCTTGATGACATCACCAAGATGTCACCACGTTAATGGTGTTTTTTTCAGACCTCCAGTTCTAGGAAACAGAATGGGGTGACTTTTTTAAAATTATTTCCACACAACAGCTCTAAGGTATATAATGACATAGTAAAATGTTGAAAATGAGTGGAATGCCCCTTTAAGAACTGGTTTTCCAGTTAATCTGGAGAAAAACCATTCAATGGTCGAAAACAGAGTCCACTTGAACATAACAGTCCACTTTGGTTGAACAATATTTAGTCTACTAGTCTAGTGATCCATTGAGGAGTTTCTTAAAGTCAAAGCAGGAGCCAGCATACATATAAAATAACGTTATTGGTATAGCAAATTCCAACAAGGCATTTCAATGTGCTTTGCACACATCAGGAAACATATATAAAATCATAACTAAAACAAAAATACATAAAACATTACAGTGCAGAAGAGAAAGAAAAACTCAATCAAATGCAGTGGGAAACAGAACAGTATTTCATTGTGATGTAAAATAAATAAGAGTGCCAGCATACCTGCGGTTTTCTGGGAGTTCTTCCACATGTGGTGCATAACAACTACTGGTTTATAATAAACCTTAAAAAGCAGTATAGTAGTTCATCCAAAAATGACTTACTCAGTATCTGGATAAATATGTACAATCTAACTATTGAATAAGTGGATATGAATTAATTGTTACTGCAGCAGAGCCATTCATCTTGAGGATTTCTCCACATTATTTCAGTAACATCAGAACCAAGGAGAACCAGCTCTGGTGAAGAAACAACTGCTCATACTGTGATTTACATCCCATTTATCTTAATTTATCTTGGAACACTTACAAACCACAGATAAAAAACAAATCTTGACTTTAAACATTTATTAAAAACAAGAAAACGGAAGTAAAACAGTTAGGCCTATTTGTTTCAAACAATATTTATAAATAGTAGACAAGCCTTCACATCTTGTCTTTTACAAGTAGCCTATATACAGCACCCCTTGTATTTTATGTGTTTGTCGAGTTAAAACTCATAAATGGAGCATGAATCTCATAAATGGAGCTGGATCTTCTACAAGACACCTCAGACCTCTCAGACAACTACATCTCCCAGAGTGCATCAGCTGCAAGATGGCTGCTGGTGCTCATTTGCCTGATTGAACACCTGTTAAAGGCTGCTGGTGGTGGTCAAACAAATATCAGACTACCAAAGATGAAGGTCTACCCATGAGCTCTACCTCCAAAGACGCCAATGGTCGGTTATGTTTCTTCTATTTACTTTGTGCTTACTTACTTACTTAATGTAGTTAAAGATGTTAACATGATTTACATTATTTATACTTGAACTACTAAAACTGACAATTTACCATGTTTAAAGGTATGTTAAATGCCTATTTGGCTTAGAGCTGATCTACAAGCTCAAAGTTCAGTTTTTCCCTTTAATACTTATTACATTTAAAATGCTTGTTTCCTAATTTATTCAAGCTTAAAGGTTGCAGTAACCTGAAATGTTTAAATTAAAATTACTTTAATAATTTGATTAAAATGTTGACTTCAATAAGTTAATTTAAGACATTACATTTAGTGTAAAAACACTTTATTGTAAAAACACTTAGTTAAAGACATGTGATTAGTTAAAAATATGTTTAAAATCAAGCATGTTTAAAAGAGAACCTATTGTTTTGAAAAGATGTTTGTCTTGATTGGTTGACATTGGTGTTAAACCTTATTTCTTTGTTTTCAAAGGTTTTCAACCTAATTGAAGATACCAACCAGTCAACAAACAAGCAACTGTGGATAAAAAAGTTGGAAAATAAAAGTTGACCTGAGTTGGATCTTAGAGTTGTTTCCTTACATGTCATTTTGGAGTGGAATTGGGGTTGACCTAACAGTTGAAAACCAAGTGCTAGCAGCTGGAGGACGAGGATAAACGGCTTCGACCTGATACTGCTGACACGGAAGGATAAAGATGGCTGAAGTGGAGACGGTCAAAGAATTAAAGAAGGAGAGGACCACGGCAAAGAGCCGCTTCACCAAACAAGCCAACCACATTTCCAGGGGAGCAGACGCCATGCTGCGATCCGAGCTGATTGATGAGTTCAGCACACTCTCACTCTGTCATAGAGCAGTGCTTGAGACAAATTATGATTTCAGGCTTGGGCTGGAGGCTGAAGTTAAAACTGAGGACGAAAAGGCAGAGCTAAACGAGCAGCAAGAGGACGACCTCAAAAATACTTCAAGAGAAGCCGAAACAAAGATGGCAGAGATCAAAGACATTGTGCAGTCAACCCTGTGGTCCAAATATGGAAGATATGAGCTGGAAACTGCTATTGCTAGAGCTGAGAGAGCAAGTGACGCAGCAGGACATGTGCCAGCAAGAAGTGAATCTTTCGAGTGCTATGAAGAGCACCTGACCCTCTCAGATGAGATGAGAGATGAGGCCATCTCTGCTATGTCCACGTGGGAGAAATGGATACCTGTGGAAAGCATTGATGGAGTGAAGGCGAGGCTCGAGGGCCTAGGAGAAACCATTCTCAGGTTGAAGATGAGGAAACCTCAGTTTGCAGAGGCACGCAGCCTGAGGATTGCTGAGCAAGGCACAAGAGTCATACCACCCCATCCGACAACACCAATGGTGAGGATAAAGCCAACCACCCTACCTACCTTCTCTGGCGAAAAGAGAGAATATCACCGATGGAGGAAAGATTGGGAAAGCCTGCAAAGGCAGGGAGAGCCATCCGGATCCCCTGAAGTAAAAAAGATTCAGCTCTTGGAGAGTGTGGAGGAGAAAATCTCCAAAGACCTTAGACTTTCTACCTACACTACAGCCAAAGACATATTCAGAGTCTTAGAGAACAGGCATGGCAACAAATCAAGCATCACTGTCGAAATCCTAGAAGAGCTCGACAAGATACCACATGCAAAAGGGCACCTGCCAAGAGAGGTCATCAACCTCATACAAACTGTGGAGAAGGCTCTGTCAGATCTCACTGAATTGGGGAACTCTGGGGCCATAAATAACCCACTTGTGATCAAATCGATTGAGAGCAAGTTGCCTGACTTTATCAAAAGAGACTGGTTGATGTTCATGGTAGATCCCAGGAACGATGTCACAGCAGAGAACCATTTTGACATGCTCTTGAAGTATTTGAAGAACCAGGAAGACATACTGGAGAGGCTTGAACAACTCCGAATTGTGGAGAAGACCGACAAGCCAGATCGCTCGGGCAAGAAGAGTGAAAGAAAGTTTGCCTCGACAAAGAACACAAGGAGACAAGAGCTTGACGGATGTGTTGTCTGTGGTGACAGTGGACATAACAACAAATTGTTCTTTTGCCGGAAGTTCAAGGGACTGAAGCTATCAGAAAAGACGGCTGCCTTGAAGAAGCTGGGAGCATGCAGGAAATGCCTCGGATGCCATGACGGAAATGCATACTGCAGAGACACTTTCCTATGCAGAAATGCAGACTGTAAGAAGGGAGGAAATGCCGCAGACCACCATTATATCCTCTGCCCAAAAGGAGAAGTCAAGCCACGAGGAGAAGAGGGAAGAGGTGGAAGAGACGGCAACAAAAGCAAACTCACAGAGGAACAAGAGTCGTTCCTGTCTGAACTCTCCCCAGTAATGGCAGATCGAGGCAGAAGGGCTTTTACAAACAAAACCACAGTGTCACTCAAAACCTCAGGCCAGTCTGAACTACTGCAAGGAAATGGTCTCTCCGAGATTCCTGTCATCATGATGCTGATGAAAGTCACGGCAAATGCTGGTCAGAAGATTGGGACATTGATTGACCTAGCGTCAGATACGAACTACATCACTCATAAGGCTGCTGAAAGACTGGGGTTAAGAAGAGAGAAGATAACCTTGGTTGTGCATGGGGTCGGAGGAATGGCCATGAAGGTGGACACTCAGAGATACCTCCTCAAAGTTAGAGTGAAGACTCCTAAAGGCACTGAAAGAGCTCATGAACTGGTCTGCTATGGCTTGGATGAAATAGCCAAGGTCCATCAAGTGATTCAACCAGAGAGGTTGCAGAGATTCTTCCCGGAGGTCAAGCTTGAAGAGCTGGAAAGGCCAAAAGAGGTTGAGCTACTCATAAGCCACCGAGAGGGAAGACTCGCTCCCCAGAGAGTAAAAGTAATTGGAGACCTTGTCTTGTGGGAGAGTCCACTGGGGAAGACAGTGGGCGGAGCACATCCTGATCTGCATGAAGAGGTGGACGTGGAAGCATACGGATCAAGAACCCACTTTGCTCGCTCCATGAGAACAGCAGCAGTCAAATATCAAGAGATCTCAGATCCAGGGAAGGATGATGCTCAGACCACATTCACAGTTGCCAGTAACCGTGAGTTCCTTGAGTGGTGGCACTGGGACAGCATCGGAGCTGCATGTGAGCCAAGATGTGGAGGATGTCGATGTGGAAACTGTCCACCAGGAGGAAAATAAATGACCCTGGCAGAGGAGAGAGAGTATGAGATCATTAAAGGAGGCCTCACCTACAAGAAGGAGGATGCTCACACCCCATCACCACACTGGGATGCAAAATATCCTTGGACCGTAGATCCTGCCTCTCTCCCCAACAACAAAAATGCAGTCCAGGCTTGTTTCTTAAGGATGGAAAAGCAACTGAGCAAAGAGCCAGATTGGAAAGTCGCATATGCAAACCAGATCCATGAAATGGTCGAACGAGGAGCAGCCATAAAACTCACCAATGAAATCATTGACAAGTGGAATGGACCAGTGTGGTATGTGAGCCACCTGGTGGCGCCAAACCCTCATTCAGTGACAACACCAGTTCGTATTGTATGGAACAGCAGCCAGAAATACAAAGGCGTGAGCATGAATGATATCCTTCTTAAGGGACCAGATGTACTCAACCCTATTAGAGCTGTACTGCTACGGTTCAGAGAAGGTGTGCATGCATCTCTAGGAGACATAAAGAAGATGTACAACTCTGTGTGGCTGGAGCAGCGTGAGATGCATCTACACAGATTCCTCTGGAGAGACAGCCCAGAAGAGGAGATCAGTGAATATGCAATCACCAGAGTCAACATCGGGGACAAACCTGCTGGTTGCATCGCTCAGTTGGCTATGAGGGAAACAGCAAGCCCACAATGACCTGGATCGACTCAACAAAATCACTGCAAAAGTTGAAGAGATTTTGGAAGCTGGAGGCTTCTTCCTCAAACCATGGGTCCGGTCAGGGCAAAGTGGGAGGAAAGGAACAGACAAAGAAGTCCTAAAAGAGGAACAAGGGAAAACCTTCATTCTCCCAAATCAAATGAGGGAAGAAGACAACAAAGCACTGGGCATCGGCTACCAAGTGGACAAAGACAAGCTCTACATGTTAACCTCAGTTAACTTCTCCAAAAGGAAGAAAAAAATGAGAGTTGGCAAAGATCTTCTCAAAGAAGAAGTGAGAACCGAAACACCAAATCCACTGACTAGAAGGGCTCTCTTAAGCCAAGTAGCTGGGCTGTACGACCCAATTGGCCTAGTAGCACCGGTCAAACAGAAGGGAGCAATTCTTGTCAGAAAGGCATTCCAAGAGGGAGGAGGTGGCAAGCTGACCCAAGAAACCTGGGACCAACCACTCTCGGATAGCATCAGGGAAGAAGCCATACAGCTTTTTGAAGAATATGTGCAGCTTGGTCAAGTGAAATTCTACAGAAGCCTCACACCAGCTGACTGGAAAGGAAACCCTTGGGGCATCACATTCTCTGATGGAAGTGACAAAACCTTTGGAGCTGTGATGTACTTAAGGTGGGAAACAAGTCATGGCATTGAAGTTCGGTTTGTGGAATCAAAAGCCAAACTGACACCTCTGGATCAAAAGGGAGAAGCTGTAAAAGCTGAGATCTGTGGCGCAGTCTTCGCAGCCAGAATCAGGAAGTATGTGGAAAAGCATGCTCGAATGAAGATCGAGAGATGGTTCCATCTGCTGGACAGTCAAACAGTCCTGGGAGCAATCCAGAGAGACAGTTATGGGTACCAAAGCTTCTTTGCAAACAGAGTGGGTGAAATCCAAAAGTCCGGACCAGTGCAAGACTGGTGGTGGATCCGTGGAGATCTGAACATAGCTGACATCATTACAAGAGGAGGCACTCCTGAAGATTTAAGAGAGGATTCCACCTGGCAAAATGGACCAGAATTCCTGAAGTGGCCAGTGGAGGAGTGGCCCATTAAATCAGCTGGAGAGGTAGCTGCCCAGGCCAGGGAGAGCGTAAACACACTCCAAAGGAAGGCATTTTCAGCTGCAATAACACGAGCTCAAGCTAAAATCAGTAAGCAGGAAGAAGAAGACCCTCTGGCCACGCAGGAGGAAAAACCAACTCTTCTAAGAAAGAAGCCCACTGGCTGGGTCAAAGATCTTGTGGAAATAAGAAGATTCAGCAACCTGTCCAAACTGGTGAGAGTCATCGCCTGGGTCTGTCGAGCTGCCAAGCAGTGGCTAAAGAAGTGGCAGGTGCCAGGGCAGTCAAAGTGGGAGGCATCACCCAATCAAGCTGGGTTGACTGTAAAGGAACTTGAAGATGCATCTGAAGACCTCTTCCTCGCTGCTCAAGAAGCTATAGCCTTCCCAGAGACGACTCTAAGCAGATTGGCAGTATACAAAGAAGTGAACTCTGGACTCCTAGTTTGTGGAGGCAGAATCCAGATGTTCAACGAAGATAAGGCTGCAGTGCCAGTTTTACCATTTGAATCATGGGTGTCCACATTGCTGGCACAAGAATCCCACAAAGCAAACCATGAGGGAGTCGCAGGAACCCTTCTTCGCATGAGGACCAAGGCTTGGGTGATAAAAGGCCGGAGACTTGCCAAGAGAGTGGTTGACAGCTGTGTCGTTTGCAGAAAGAACAATGTAAAGCAGTGTCAACAAATCATGGCTGACCTGCCTCCAGAGCGAGCAGGCCCAGCTGCACCCTTTGAATTCACCACCCTGGACCTGTTCGGCCCCTATGAAGTGAAGGATGAGGTCAAGAAGAGAACCAGACTAAAAGTATGGGGAATCGTCTTCTGCTGCATGGCTTCCCGAGCCATACACACAGAAGTGGTGAGTGACCAGTCATCCGAAGGATTCCTGCTGGCCTATCAAAGGTTCACTTCATTGAGAGGACACCCCAGGAAACTCTGGTCTGACCCTGGCTCTAATTTTGTGGGAGCCAAACCTGCTCTGGAAAAGCTGTACAAGTTCCTTGACCAACTGAACAGGTCTGAACTTGAAGACAAAGCTGCCAAGCATGGCACAGAATGGTCGTGGAAGATCCACCCCGCAGACTCTCCCCACAGGAACGGTGCAGCAGAGGCAGCTGTCAGAGTAGTGAAGCGGGCCTTGAGCAACCTTGGTGGAGAAGGTGTTTTCACATGGGGAGAATTCCAAACGTTTCTCTTCATGGCAGCCAACCTTGCAAATGAGAGACCCATCGACGCAAGAACTCAAAGCAGGGAAGACTGCATAGAGTACATCACTCCAAATGCTCTGCTTTTAGGACGTGCCAATCCTAAAGGTGACCCTGGAGACTTTCAGTTTGATGGCTACCCATACAAAAGACTTCAGAATATTCAGGCAGAAGTCAGCAAGTTCTGGAGGAAATGGAGCCAATTGGCCGGTCCTAATTTGTTCATAAGGAACAAATGGCACACCAAAGAGCGAAATGTTGCTGTTGGAGATGTGGTCTGGTTGGCTGACCAAAATGCCCTGAGAGGACAGTACAAGCTGGCAAGAGTAGTCGGTGTCAACGCTGACAACAAAGGCATCGTAAGAGATGTGCTTGTGAGGACCTTTCCCAGCTATCCTGTTCCCATCACAAAGGCAAACGGCGAAGGAAAGCCCACAAAAGCAAACAGTGAAAAAAACAAAATCCCGGCCACAATTCTGCATAGGGATGTCAGACGGCTGGTCATTCTACTTCCTACAGAAGAACAACAGAGGCGTGAAGGACTTGAGTGACCTCTCTGTGGTTGAAAACCCAGGAGCTCAAGTGGGAGGTGTCGAGTTAAAACTCATAAATGGAGCATGAATCTCATAAATGGAGCTGGATCTTCTACAAGACACCTCAGACCTCTCAGACAACTACATCTCCCAGAGTGCATCAGCTGCAAGATGGCTGCTGGTGCTCATTTGCCTGATTGAACACCTGTTAAAGGCTGCTGGTGGTGGTCAAACAAATATCAGACTACCAAAGATGAAGGTCTACCCATGAGCTCTACCTCCAAAGACGCCAATGGTCGGTTATGTTTCTTCTATTTACTTTGTGCTTACTTACTTACTTAATGTAGTTAAAGATGTTAACATGATTTACATTATTTATACTTGAACTACTAAAACTGACAATTTACCATGTTTAAAGGTATGTTAAATGCCTATTTGGCTTAGAGCTGATCTACAAGCTCAAAGTTCAGTTTTTCCCTTTAATACTTATTACATTTAAAATGCTTGTTTCCTAATTTATTCAAGCTTAAAGGTTGCAGTAACCTGAAATGTTTAAATTAAAATTACTTTAATAATTTGATTAAAATGTTGACTTCAATAAGTTAATTTAAGACATTACATTTAGTGTAAAAACACTTTATTGTAAAAACACTTAGTTAAAGACATGTGATTAGTTAAAAATATGTTTAAAATCAAGCATGTTTAAAAGAGAACCTATTGTTTTGAAAAGATGTTTGTCTTGATTGGTTGACATTGGTGTTAAACCTTATTTCTTTGTTTTCAAAGGTTTTCAACCTAATTGAAGATACCAACCAGTCAACAAACAAGCAACTGTGGATAAAAAAGTTGGAAAATAAAAGTTGACCTGAGTTGGATCTTAGAGTTGTTTCCTTACATGTCATTTTGGAGTGGAATTGGGGTTGACCTAACAGTGTTAGGTTGTAATGTAGGTTCAATTTGTTTCCACTTTAGTATAGAAGACAGTGGTCTGGTTTCTGTACAGGACTGGAACAAGCAAATAAGTATATTGTCAAATCAAAGTCTCATATCCTATTGTGCGCTATTGGTTTCATTTCATTTCTTATCTATATTTACAGTGAAATCCCATTGTGTAATGTGTAGGCCTGTGTGCAGAAACATGTGTCCATAGTATTAATAAATGATCAGGATAAGTCAAGATAAATCAGGATATATCATTATACTTATTCAATTATATCCTATATTAATTATTTGTTTGTTCAGTAACAGAGGTTACTGTCTCCATATCCAGTCATATAAGTCATAGTGAAACTGGAAGGGATTGAATGAAAATACACTGAACAAAAACATAAGCTGATACATTTTTGCAGGGTTCTCTCTCAATATGGTGGTGATGAATGCACTTTTATTCAATGTTTTTCAAATGCTAAATAATGAACAAACCCCACATTCTTTCCACATGTTAAAATGTACACATGCTAAATGATGATGGCTGATGCTTCATTCACTATATGCATTCAAATGCAGAGATTAACGTGTTAATGGTCACTCGTTGTCACCTGCTAATGATCACATTTTGGATGAACTGAGACCATTTCACACCTCTTTGACTCTGATGAGTTTCAGCAGAACTACAGTAATAGGTCTATCATCACATGGAACTGTTATCACTCTTTCAGCTTTCTAGTGTGCAATGTTTCAGGTGTGTTAAAATGGCTATATGTTCTTGTAACAATCATTGCTATTATTGTTTGTGGTGACAATGTTAAAGTGCAATGTTTACTTACAGTGAGTGCACAACATGCTGCTGTTTGTTTTAAAAGGCTTTATACCCTGCTGTATATCAGTGGTTCCCAAACGTCACGCCAAGGACCCCCAAATAGACACTAATTGAATAGCCTTTACTAATACATATATAGGACATGGATGGATGGAAACATGACCGCAAGGACGTTCTATCTAGTATACAATCAATAAATGTAGAGATATAAGTTAACTGGAAAATATGAATGTTTTAAAACCTGTTCTGGGCCATATTTAAGAACGTACACAACGCATATTTCAAGGTAACACGTTTTATTTCAACCATGTTTACAACTTAAAACATATATCAATAGAACAATTATTTACAAAATGTATTGTGCTAATTTCTTCTCAGTTGGAATGCAGCCAATGATGTGAACATAACACAATGTCTAATATAACATGTCTAATATAGGCCTACATAATGTGCAAGGGAATAATACATACAATTAGAAATGCTTATTTTAAAACAAAAATACATAAAACATTACAGTGCAGAAGAGAAAGAAAAACTCAATCAAATGCAGTTTGATGTGATGTCATATACAGTACTGGTATGTACAATATAAACTTGCAAGTGCAATATTAAATACAAAATGTAAAATAAACACATGAAATGTATATAATATACTAATATAGAATCACAGTCTGTTGTGCAGGTGAGAGACAACACTTAGCAGCAGATAATATCACACATGTAAGTGTATACATACCATCATCTATTAGCAGCACTGCAACAGCAGTGTGTATAGTATATAGTCATATAGTAACAGTCAGTGATAGTGCATGTGTTCTTACAGTATAACTACTAAGAGTACTGTGATCACAAATGGTACACCCCATGGGTCACACATGATCTCAGTTTCAGTTGACTGAAGTGTCTTAGGTAGCATAGTGTCCTGTCTGGATCAGTGTTGGCCGACATCACCATATTGTGGCGTTGTCATTGTCAAACATGTACTGTACACAAAATCCAATACCAATAACTGGGAGTGCATTACATTTGCAATGGTTGACCCCACAAACACCTTGAGACGGTCATAGGTGAGGCATGGTGATGAAGGGATGGTCCAACACCTGGTCAGGTGTTATCCTCCCCTCTGGATCCAGATGAAGCATTCGTTTCAACAGGTCCATGAAGACGTCACAAGATGTTTCATCAGCATCGCAACGCAGGGAGGAGAACACTTCTTCCAGTGAGCAAATCACACATGTAAGTGTATACATAACATCCTCTATTAGCAGTTCTGCCTTTAACTCCTGCACTGTGTAATACTCCTCTGGTTCCTGGAAAACACAAAACAAAACATTTTTAGTGATCTGATTGAATGACGTGCAAAGACAGCCTATTCTTGAACATTTCAGAGATGAAGTTGTTACTCCAATATTAGTTGCAGTCATACCTTAAATCTCCATGTATCGTCTTCCTGAATGAAATAGCTGCAGGTTGTTTGTCCAGCATCCAAGAGGGATTGCTCTGGCATACCAAGTGTCAAGAGGATGGATTGAACCTGTAGAAAAAACACAGGATATTTCACATATTGAGAATATTTCATTAACAGTGTTAGGCTATAACTATGGATTAAAGAGTACAGTCAGGATGCATGTAGTAATGTACAGTGCATCAGCACAATACTCACCACATCATATTCAGTCTTCCCGCCAAAGAGATCACGGAACAGCATCCCATTAACCACCATACAGCCCAGTGACCACATGTCAAGTGCCTCTGTGATCGGGAGGCCCAGGAAGAGTTCTGGTGATCTGTGGGTTGTAAAAGAAAAGGATAATGTTAGCAACTTTCAAGTTTCTTCAAGTTCTCAATTGCACTCGTTACACTTTCCATTTTAATATTTGTTTGCATTGAGCTTTCAGTGAAGCAGATAATAAGGCTCACCTATACTCAAGAGGAGGTCTGATCCTCCGTTGCTTGGTCTCAGAGACAGGAACGGCCAGACCAAAGTCAATGAGTTTGACTTTGAGGGGTTGTTGTCGTTGGTTCACCAGCATGATGTTGTCTAGTTTGATGTCTGTGTGGATCAGACCGATTCCCTTCAGGGCCTGGAGTGCAATGGCAAGCTGCAAGACAAGAATAAAGAGCATGATCAGAAATTCAGAAATTCAACTCAGTATCTTTGTATCAATATTTTTTCCATCACTTTAAAATGTAATTGTCAAAGCCATACCTGCTGTATGATGCATCTCGTCTCCATCATGGACATAGGGGCATGTCTCTCGTTCAAGAAATCCAGGAGATTAACATCCAGAGACTCAAACACCATGCATCTCAATCCTTTATGCACAAAGCTGTCGTAAAATCTCACTGTTCCACACGTGTCAGGGTCCAGGACTTTCATCATTTGCAACACAGCCATCTAGGAATACAAGAAAGATTTAGATTAGATAACTTAATGATAAATCAGAGCCAAATATTAAAATCTTCAAGAACAATGCTATTGCTTACCTCATGTGCTGCCAATTCATCGTGATTGTGGCGATTCTTCAATATCTTGATGGCCACTGTGTCACCGGTGAACGTGCTGATGGCTTTGGCCACCGTCCCAAAGCTTCCTTCCCCCATGAAGCTCTGGACCAGGTACTGGCCTCTGTCCAGCAGGTCCATCTCAGACACCATGTAACTCTCTGGACCGTCCGAGTGTTGGGAGGAGCTGGAGGTCACCATGACCAGTGGTGTTGGGGACGGGACATCAACAGCGTTGAACACGCCGTCCAGCTTGACTCTGCCCCCCTCTGGATCCGAGCTAAACAAGCAGTTCATTGCGTCCTGCTCAACTCTGTCCCACTCTGGATCAGAGCTAGTGGGGAAGGACATTATGGAGTGTCGGGGGACGATCGTAGTCAGGACGTCGGCCATTGGGGTGGTGACCTCGACGGATTTGCCCACGGAAGGTTTTTGAAAAGGCAACTGCTTCTTCTGAGCACCTACAGAGAGAAGAGAGATAATTTTAGACCCTTGTGAGTGACTCATGGAATATCATACACAAAATAATACTCCCCAAACATGATCAATTAAAGCTGTGAACTATTAAATCTGTGATTGATACGCTCGGCTCAACAAATACATGAGCTGAGTTACACATTAATTGTATCACTAACACAATGAATTCATCAAGCTACGATTATGTACAAGTTTGACTAGCAGGCTAATAGTTTCACATTAGCCTTGACAGTAAGTAATATATAGAAATAAAACTGCAGGTAAATGGAAACATGTGTAATTCACATGTATTTACTCAAGTTGCATAATACATTTTATTTCAAGATAAGATAAGACGAGAAGTGTACTGTGTGGTTGATGCTTACCTGTACATGTCCTTGAAGAGCGCTGGTATGGTTCAAAGCGATGCTTTTTCAGACCTCCTACTTTGAGTTTTAATCCTTTGCTCTCCTGTTGTCTCCTGGTCATTAATGTAGTCATGGTGTGTTTGTCCTCTATCTTTCTCCTGCTGCTTTCTGTAGGTTCAAATGATCTGCTCTGAAGAAAACACTGATTTACCAACACTATATATGCAGTCTAGTCAGGGTACTTAGTGAAGCTGTAACCTGGTTGGTCAGAGTAGCACGGCCCTCTCTGGCCAATCAGGTAACACCTTTCACAAGGTGTTTGTTGTTGAGGGGAAGGGGGAGGCAGGGAGGGGGGGGGGGGGGGTGGGGTATTGGGCCGTGGCCCCCATTGGCCTACATGAAAGAGCTTAGTTGTCCCCTGTTGTTGTTGATGTCTATTAGTTTTGGTTTTGTGTATTATTATTATTTTTGTTACAAATATTTGTATTGGCACAACTGAAGCACTGCTAAAAGCTGGATTTTAAATAAAGCTTGATGACATCACCAAGATGTCACCACGTTAATGGTGTTTTTTTCAGACCTCCAGTTCTAGGAAACAGAATGGGGTGACTTTTTTAAAATTGTTTCCACACAACAGCTCTAAGGTATATAATGACATAGTAAAATGTTGAAAATGAGTGGAATGCCCCTTTAAGAACTGGTTTTCCAGTTAATCTGGAGAAAAAACATTCAATGGTCGAAAACAGAGTCCACTTGAACATAACAGTCCACTTTGGTTGAACAATATTTAGTCTACTAGTCTAGTGATCCATTGAGGAGTTTCTTAAAGTCAAAGCAGGAGCCAGCATAAATATAAAATAACGTTATTGGTATAGCAAATTCCAACAAGGCATTTCAATGTGCTTTGCACACATCAGGAAACATATATAAAATCATAACTAAAACAAAAATACATAAAACATTACAGTGCAGAAGAGAAAGAAAAACTCAATCAAATGCAGTGGGAAACAGAACAGTATTTCATTGTGATGTAAAATAAATAAGAGTGCCAGCATACCTGCTGTTTTCTGGGAGTTCTTCCACATGTGGTGCATAACAACTGCTGGTTTATAATAAACCTTAAAAAGCAGTATAGTAGTTCATCCAAAATGACTTACTCAGTATCTGGATAAATATGTACAATCTAACTATTGAATAAGTGGATATGAATTAATTGTTACTGCAGCAGAGCCATTCATCTTGAGGATTTCTCCACATTATTTCAGTAACATCAGAACCAAGGAGAACCAGCTCTGGTGAAGAAACAACTGCTCATACTGTGATTTACATCCCATTTATCTTAATTTATCTTGGAACACTTACAAACCACAGATAAAAAACAAATCTTCACTTCTTGACTAAACATTTATTAAAAACAAGAAAACGGAAGTAAAACAGTTAGGCCTATTTGTTTCAAACAATATTTATAAATAGTAGACAAGCCTTCACATCTTGTCTTTTACAAGTAGCCTATATACAGCACCCCTTGTATTTTATGTGTTAGGTTGTAATGTAGGTTCAATTTGTTTCCACTTTAGTATAGAAGACAGTGGTCTGGTTTCTGTACAGGACTGGAACAGCAAATAAGTATATTGTCAAATCAAAGTCTCATATCCTATTGTGCGCTATTGGTTTCATTTCATTTCTTATCTATATTTACAGTGAAATCCCATTGTGTAATGTGTAGGCCTGTGTGCAGAAACATGTGTCCATAGTATTAATAAATGATCAGGATAAGTCAAGATAAATCAGGATATATCATTATACTTATTCAATTATATCCTATATTAATTATTTGTTTGTTCAGTAACAGAGGTTACTGTCTCCATATCCAGTCATATAAGTCATAGTGAAACTGGAAGGGATTGAATGAAAATACACTGAACAAAAACATAAGCTGATACATTTTTGCAGGGTTCTCTCTCAATATGGTGGTGATGAATGCACTTTTATTCAATGTTTTTCAAATGCTAAATAATGAACAAACCCCACATTCTTTCCCCATGTTAAAATGTACACATGCTAAATGATGATGGCTGATGCTTCATTCACTATATGCATTCAAATGCAGAGATTAACGTGTTAATGGTCACTCGTTGTCTGGCATTGGACAGATCACCTGCTAATGATCACATTTTGGATGAACTGAGACCATTTCACACCTCTTTGACTCTGATGAGTTTCAGCAGAACTACAGTAATAGGTCTATCATCACATGGAACTGTTATCACTCTTTCAGCTTTCTAGTGTGCAATGTTTCAGGTGTGTTAAAATGGCTATATGTTCTTGTAACAATCATTGCTATTATTGTTTGTGGTGACAATGTTAAAGTGCAATGTTTACTTACAGTGAGTGCACAACATGCTGCTGTTTGTTTTAAAAGGCTTTATACCCTGCTGTATATCAGTGGTTCCCAAACGTCACGCCAAGGACCCCCAAATAGACACTAATTTAATAGCCTTTACTAATACATATATAGGACATGGATGGATGGAAACATGACCGCAAGGACGTTCTATCTAGTATACAATCAATAAATGTAGAGATATAAGTTAACTGGAAAATATGAATGTTTTAAAACCTGTTCTGGGCCATATTTAAGAACGTACACAACGCATATTTCAAGGTAACACGTTTTATTTCAACCATGTTTACAACTTAAAACATATATCAATAGAACAATTATTTACAAAATGTATTGTGCTAATTTCTTCTCAGTTGGAATGCAGCCAATGATGTGAGCATAACACAATGTCTAATATAACATGTCTAATATAGGCCTACATAATGTGCAAGGGAATAATACATACAATTAGAAATGCTTATTTTAAAACAAAAATACATAAAACATTACAGTGCAGAAGAGAAAGAAAAACTCAATCAAATGCAGTTTGATGTGATGTCATATACAGTACTGGTATGTACAATATAAACTTGCAAGTGCAATATTAAATACAAAATGTAAAATAAACACATGAAATGTATATAATATACTAATATAGAATCACAGTCTGTTGTGCAGGTGAGAGACAACACTTAGCAGCAGATAATATCACACATGTAAGTGTATACATACCATCATCTATTAGCAGCACTGCAACAGCAGTGTGTATAGTATATAGTCATATAGTAACAGTCAGTGATAGTGCATGTGTTCTTACAGTATAACTACTAAGAGTACTGTGATCACAAATGGTACACCCCATGGGTCACACATGATCTCAGTTTCAGTTGACTGAAGTGTCTTAGGTAGCATAGTGTCCTGTCTGGATCAGTGTTGGCTGACATCACCATATTGTGGCGTTGTCATTGTCAAACATGTACTGTACACAAAATCCAATACCAATAACTGGGAGTGCATTACATTTGCAATGGTTGACCCCACAAACACCTTGAGACGGTCATAGGTGAGGCATGGTGATGAAGGGATGGTCCAACACCTGGTCAGGTGTTATCCTCCCCTCTGGATCCAGATGAAGCATTCGTTTCAACAGGTCCATGAAGACGTCACAAGATGTTTCATCAGCATCGCAACGCAGGGAGGAGAACACTTCTTCCAGTGAGCAAATCACACATGTAAGTGTATACATAACATCCTCTATTAGCAGTTCTGCCTTTAACTCCTGCACTGTGTAATACTCCTCTGGTTCCTGGAAAACACAAAACAAAACATTTTTAGTGATCTGATTGAATGACGTGCAAAGACAGCCTATTCTTGAACATTTCAGAGATGAAGTTGTTACTCCAATATTAGTTGCAGTCATACCTTAAATCTCCATGTATCGTCTTCCTGAATGAAATAGCTGCAGGTTGTTTGTCCAGCATCCAAGAGGGATTGCTCTGGCATACCAAGTGTCAAGAGGATGGATTGAACCTGTAGAAAAAACACAGGATATTTCACATATTGAGAATATTTCATTAACAGTGTTAGGCTATAACTATGGATTAAAGAGTACAGTCAGGATGCATGTAGTAATGTACAGTGCATCAGCACAATACTCACCACATCATATTCAGTCTTCCCGCCAAAGAGATCACGGAACAGCATCCCATTAACCACCATACAGCCCAGTGACCACATGTCAAGTGCCTCTGTGATCGGGAGGCCCAGGAAGAGTTCTGGTGATCTGTGGGTTGTAAAAGAAAAGGATAATGTTAGCAACTTTCAAGTTTCTTCAAGTTCTCAATTGCACTCGTTACACTTTCCATTTTAATATTTGTTTGCATTGAGCTTTCAGTGAAGCAGATAATAAGGCTCACCTATACTCAAGAGGAGGTCTGATCCTCCGTTGCTTGGTCTCAGAGACAGGAACGGCCAGACCAAAGTCAATGAGTTTGACTTTGAGGGGTTGTTGTCGTTGGTTCACCAGCATGATGTTGTCTAGTTTGATGTCTGTGTGGATCAGACCGATTCCCTTCAGGGCCTGGAGTGCAATGGCAAGCTGCAAGACAAGAATAAAGAGCATGATCAGAAATTCAGAAATTCAACTCAGTATCTTTGTATCAATATTTTTTCCATCACTTTAAAATGTAATTGTCAAAGCCATACCTGCTGTATGATGCATCTCGTCTCCATCATGGACATAGGGGCATGTCTCTCGTTCAAGAAATCCAGGAGATTAACATCCAGAGACTCAAACACCATGCATCTCAATCCTTTATGCACAAAGCTGTCGTAAAATCTCACTGTTCCACACGTGTCAGGGTCCAGGACTTTCATCATTTGCAACACAGCCATCTAGGAATACAAGAAAGATTTAGATTAGATAACTTAATGATAAATCAGAGCCAAATATTAAAATCTTCAAGAACAATGCTATTGCTTACCTCATGTGCTGCCAATTCATCGTGATTGTGGCGATTCTTCAATATCTTGATGGCCACTGTGTCACCGGTGAACGTGCTGATGGCTTTGGCCACCGTCCCAAAGCTTCCTTCCCCCATGAAGCTCTGGACCAGGTACTGGCCTCTGTCCAGCAGGTCCATCTCAGACACCATGTAACTCTCTGGACCGTCCGAGTGTTGGGAGGAGCTGGAGGTCACCATGACCAGTGGTGTTGGGGACGGGACATCAACAGCGTTGAACACGCCGTCCAGCTTGACTCTGCCCCCCTCTGGATCCGAGCTAAACAAGCAGTTCATTGCGTCCTGCTCGACTCTGTCCCACTCTGGATCAGAGCTAGTGGGGAAGGACATTATGGAGTGTCGGGGGACGATCGTAGTCAGGACGTCGGCCATTGGGGTGGTGACCTCGACGGATTTGCCCACGGAAGGTTTTTGAAAAGGCAACTGCTTCTTCTGAGCACCTACAGAGAGAAGAGAGATAATTTTAGACCCTTTTGAGTGACTCATGGAATATCATACACAAAATAATACTCCCCAAACATGATCAATTAAAGCTGTGAACTATTAAATCTGTGATTGATACGCTCGGCTCAACAAATACATGAGCTGAGTTACACATTAATTGTATCACTAACACAATGAATTCATCAAGCTACGATTATGTACAAGTTTGACTAGCAGGCTAATAGTTTCACATTAGCCTTGACAGTAAGTAATATATAGAAATAAAACTGCAGGTAAATGGAAACATGTGTAATTCACATGTATTTACTCAAGTTGCATAATACATTTTATTTCAAGATAAGATAAGACGAGAAGTGTACTGTGTGGTTGATGCTTACCTGTACATGTCCTTGAAGAGCGCTGGTATGGTTCAAAGCGATGCTTTTTCAGACCTCCTACTTTGAGTTTTAATCCTTTGCTCTCCTGTTGTCTCCTGGTCATTAATGTAGTCATGGTGTGTTTGTCCTCTATCTTTCTCCTGCTGCTTTCTGTAGGTTCAAATGATCTGCTCTGAAGAAAACACTGATTTACCAACACTATATATGCAGTCTAGTCAGGGTACTTAGTGAAGCTGTAACCTGGTTGGTCAGAGTAGCACGGCCCTCTCTGGCCAATCAGGTAACACCTTTCACAAGGTGTTTGTTGTTGAGGGGAAGGGGGAGGCAGGGAGGGGGGGGGGGGGGGGGGGGGGGGTATTGGGCCGTGGCCCCCATTGGCCTACATGAAAGAGCTTAGTTGTCCCCTGTTGTTGTTGATGTCTATTAGTTTTGGTTTTGTGTATTATTATTATTTTTGTTACAAATATTTGTATTGGCACAACTGAAGCACTGCTAAAAGCTGGATTTTAAATAAAGCTTGATGACATCACCAAGATGTCACCACGTTAATGGTGTTTTTTTCAGACCTCCAGTTCTAGGAAACAGAATGGGGTGACTTTTTTAAAATTGTTTCCACACAACAGCTCTAAGGTATATAATGACATAGTAAAATGTTGAAAATGAGTGGAATGCCCCTTTAAGAACTGGTTTTCCAGTTAATCTGGAGAAAAACCATTCAATGGTCGAAAACAGAGTCCACTTGAACATAACAGTCCACTTTGGTTGAACAATATTTAGTCTACTAGTCTAGTGATCCATTGAGGAGTTTCTTAAAGTCAAAGCAGGAGCCAGCATAAATATAAAATAACGTTATTGGTATAGCAAATTCCAACAAGGCATTTCAATGTGCTTTGCACACATCAGGAAACATATATAAAATCATAACTAAAACAAAAATACATAAAACATTACAGTGCAGAAGAGAAAGAAAAACTCAATCAAATGCAGTGGGGAACAGAACAGTATTTCCTTGTGATGTAAAATAAATAAGAGTGCCAGCATACCTGCTGTTTTCTGGGAGTTCTTCCACATGTGGTGCATAACAACTGCTGGTTTATAATAAACCTTAAAAAGCAGTATAGTAGTTCATCCAAAACGACTTACTCAGTATCTGGATAAATATGTACAATCTAACTATTGAATAAGTGGATATGAATTAATTGTTACTGCAGCAGAGCCATTCATCTTGAGGATTTCTCCACATTATTTCAGTAACATCAGAACCAAGGAGAACCAGCTCTGGTGAAGAAACAACTGCTCATACTGTGATTTACATCCCATTTATCTTAATTTATCTTGGAACACTTACAAACCACAGATAAAAAACAAATCTTGACTTCTTGACTAAACATTTATTAAAAACAAGAAAACGGAAGTAAAACAGTTAGGCCTATTTGTTTCAAACAATATTTATAAATAGTAGACAAGCCTTCACATCTTGTCTTTTACAAGTAGCCTATATACAGCACCCCTTGTATTTTATGTGTTAGGTTGTAATGTAGGTTCAATTTGTTTCCACTTTAGTATAGAAGACAGTGGTCTGGTTTCTGTACAGGACTGGAACAGCAAATAAGTATATTGTCAAATCAAAGTCTCATATCCTATTGTGCGCTATTGGTTTCATTTCATTTCTTATCTATATTTACAGTGAAATCCCATTGTGTAATGTGTAGGCCTGTGTGCAGAAACATGTGTCCATAGTATTAATAAATGATCAGGATAAGTCAAGATAAATCAGGATATATCATTATACTTATTCAATTATATCCTATATTAATTATTTGTTTGTTCAGTAACAGAGGTTACTGTCTCCATATCCAGTCATATAAGTCATAGTGAAACTGGAAGGGATTGAATGAAAATACACTGAACAAAAACATAAGCTGATACATTTTTGCAGGGTTCTCTCTCAATATGGTGGTGATGAATGCACTTTTATTCAATGTTTTTCAAATGCTAAATAATGAACAAACCCCACATTCTTTCCCCATGTTAAAATGTACACATGCTAAATGATGATGGCTGATGCTTCATTCACTATATGCATTCAAATGCAGAGATTAACGTGTTAATGGTCACTCGTTGTCACCTGCTAATGATCACATTTTGGATGAACTGAGACCATTTCACACCTCTTTGACTCTGATGAGTTTCAGCAGAACTACAGTAATAGGTCTATCATCACATGGAACTGTTATCACTCTTTCAGCTTTCTAGTGTGCAATGTTTCAGGTGTGTTAAAATGGCTATATGTTCTTGTAACAATCATTGCTATTATTGTTTGTGGTGACAATGTTAAAGTGCAATGTTTACTTACAGTGAGTGCACAACATGCTGCTGTTTGTTTTAAAAGGCTTTATACCCTGCTGTATATCAGTGGTTCCCAAACGTCACGCCAAGGACCCCCAAATAGACACTAATTTAATAGCCTTTACTAATACATATATAGGACATGGATGGATGGAAACATGACCGCAAGGACGTTCTATCTAGTATACAATCAATAAATGTAGAGATATAAGTTAACTGGAAAATATGAATGTTTTAAAACCTGTTCTGGGCCATATTTAAGAACGTACACAACGCATATTTCAAGGTAACACGTTTTATTTCCACCATGTTTACAACTTAAAACATATATCAATAGAACAATTATTTACAAAATGTATTGTGCTAATTTCTTCTCAGTTGGAATGCAGCCAATGATGTGAACATAACACAATGTCTAATATAACATGTCTAATATAGGCCTACATAATGTGCAAGGGAATAATACATACAATTAGAAATGCTTATTTTAAAACAAAAATACATAAAACATTACAGTGCAGAAGAGAAAGAAAAACTCAATCAAATGCAGTTTGATGTGATGTCATATACAGTACTGGTATGTACAATATAAACTTGCAAGTGCAATATTAAATACAAAATGTAAAATAAACACATGAAATGTATATAATATACTAATATAGAATCACAGTCTGTTGTGCAGGTGAGAGACAACACTTAGCAGCAGATAATATCACACATGTAAGTGTATACATACCATCATCTATTAGCAGCACTGCAACAGCAGTGTGTATAGTATATAGTCATATAGTAACAGTCAGTGATAGTGCATGTGTTCTTACAGTATAACTACTAAGAGTACTGTGATCACAAATGGTACACCCCATGGGTCACACATGATCTCAGTTTCAGTTGACTGAAGTGTCTTAGGTAGCATAGTGTCCTGTCTGGATCAGTGTTGGCCGACATCACCATATTGTGGCGTTGTCATTGTCAAACATGTACTGTACACAAAATCCAATACCAATAACTGGGAGTGCATTACATTTGCAATGGTTGACCCCACAAACACCTTGAGACGGTCATAGGTGAGGCATGGTGATGAAGGGATGGTCCAACACCTGGTCAGGTGTTATCCTCCCCTCTGGATCCAGATGAAGCATTCGTTTCAACAGGTCCATGAAGACGTCACAAGATGTTTCATCAGCATCGCAACGCAGGGAGGAGAACACTTCTTCCAGTGAGCAAATCACACATGTAAGTGTATACATAACATCCTCTATTAGCAGTTCTGCCTTTAACTCCTGCACTGTGTAATACTCCTCTGGTTCCTGGAAAACACAAAACAAAACATTTTTAGTGATCTGATTGAATGACGTGCAAAGACAGCCTATTCTTGAACATTTCAGAGATGAAGTTGTTACTCCAATATTAGTTGCAGTCATACCTTAAATCTCCATGTATCGTCTTCCTGAATGAAATAGCTGCAGGTTGTTTGTCCAGCATCCAAGAGGGATTGCTCTGGCATACCAAGTGTCAAGAGGATGGATTGAACCTGTAGAAAAAACACAGGATATTTCACATATTGAGAATATTTCATTAACAGTGTTAGGCTATAACTATGGATTAAAGAGTACAGTCAGGATGCATGTAGTAATGTACAGTGCATCAGCACAATACTCACCACATCATATTCAGTCTTCCCGCCAAAGAGATCACGGAACAGCATCCCATTAACCACCATACAGCCCAGTGACCACATGTCAAGTGCCTCTGTGATCGGGAGGCCCAGGAAGAGTTCTGGTGATCTGTGGGTTGTAAAAGAAAAGGATAATGTTAGCAACTTTCAAGTTTCTTCAAGTTCTCAATTGCACTCGTTACACTTTCCATTTTAATATTTGTTTGCATTGAGCTTTCAGTGAAGCAGATAATAAGGCTCACCTATACTCAAGAGGAGGTCTGATCCTCCGTTGCTTGGTCTCAGAGACAGGAACGGCCAGACCAAAGTCAATGAGTTTGACTTTGAGGGGTTGTTGTCGTTGGTTCACCAGCATGATGTTGTCTAGTTTGATGTCTGTGTGGATCAGACCGATTCCCTTCAGGGCCTGGAGTGCAATGGCAAGCTGCAAGACAAGAATAAAGAGCATGATCAGAAATTCAGAAATTCAACTCAGTATCTTTGTATCAATATTTTTTCCATCACTTTAAAATGTAATTGTCAAAGCCATACCTGCTGTATGATGCATCTCGTCTCCATCATGGACATAGGGGCATGTCTCTCGTTCAAGAAATCCAGGAGATTAACATCCAGAGACTCAAACACCATGCATCTCAATCCTTTATGCACAAAGCTGTCGTAAAATCTCACTGTTCCACACGTGTCAGGGTCCAGGACTTTCATCATTTGCAACACAGCCATCTAGGAATACAAGAAAGATTTAGATTAGATAACTTAATGATAAATCAGAGCCAAATATTAAAATCTTCAAGAACAATGCTATTGCTTACCTCATGTGCTGCCAATTCATCGTGATTGTGGCGATTCTTCAATATCTTGATGGCCACTGTGTCACCGGTGAACGTGCTGATGGCTTTGGCCACCGTCCCAAAGCTTCCTTCCCCCATGAAGCTCTGGACCAGGTACTGGCCTCTGTCCAGCAGGTCCATCTCAGACACCATGTAACTCTCTGGACCGTCCGAGTGTTGGGAGGAGTTGGAGGTCACCATGACCAGTGGTGTTGGGGACGGGACATCAACAGCGTTGAACACGCCGTCCAGCTTGACTCTGCCCCCCTCTGGATCCGAGCTAAACAAGCAGTTCATTGCGTCCTGCTCGACTCTGTCCCACTCTGGATCAGAGCTAGTGGGGAAGGACATTATGGAGTGTCGGGGGACGATCGTAGTCAGGACGTCGGCCATTGGGGCGGTGACCTCGACGGATTTGCCCACGGAAGGTTTTTGAAAAGGCAACTGCTTCTTCTGAGCACCTACAGAGAGAAGAGAGATAATTTTAGACCCTTGTGAGTGACTCATGGAATATCATACACAAAATAATACTCCCCAAACATGATCAATTAAAGCTGTGAACTATTAAATCTGTGATTGATACGCTCGGCTCAACAAATACATGAGCTGAGTTACACATTAATTGTATCACTAACACAATGAATTCATCAAGCTACGATTATGTACAAGTTTGACTAGCAGGCTAATAGTTTCACATTAGCCTTGACAGTAAGTAATATATAGAAATAAAACTGCAGGTAAATGGAAACATGTGTAATTCACATGTATTTACTCAAGTTGCATAATACATTTTATTTCAAGATAAGATAAGACGAGAAGTGTACTGTGTGGTTGATGCTTACCTGTACATGTCCTTGAAGAGCGCTGGTATGGTTCAAAGCGATGCTTTTTCAGACCTCCTACTTTGAGTTTTAATCCTTTGCTCTCCTGTTGTCTCCTGGTCATTAATGTAGTCATGGTGTGTTTGTCCTCTATCTTTCTCCTGCTGCTTTCTGTAGGTTCAAATGATCTGCTCTGAAGAAAACACTGATTTACCAACACTATATATGCAGTCTAGTCAGGGTACTTAGTGAAGCTGTAACCTGGTTGGTCAGAGTAGCACGGCCCTCTCTGGCCAATCAGGTAACACCTTTCACAAGGTTTTTGTTGTTGAGGGGAAGGGGGAGGCAGGGAGGGGGGGGGGGGGGGGTATTGGGCCGTGGCCCCCATTGGCCTACATGAAAGAGCTTAGTTGTCCCCTGTTGTTGTTGATGTCTATTAGTTTTGGTTTTGTGTATTATTATTATTGTTGTTACAAATATTTGTATTGGCACAACTGAAGCACTGCTAAAAGCTGGATTTTAAATAAAGCTTGATGACATCACCAAGATGTCACCACGTTAATGGTGTTTTTTTCAGACCTCCAGTTCTAGGAAACAGAATGGGGTGACTTTTTTAAAATTATTTCCACACAACAGCTCTAAGGTATATAATGACATAGTAAAATGTTGAAAATGAGTGGAATGCCCCTTTAAGAACTGGTTTTCCAGTTAATCTGGAGAAAAACCATTCAATGGTCGAAAACAGAGTCCACTTGAACATAACAGTCCACTTTGGTTGAACAATATTTAGTCTACTAGTCTAGTGATCCATTGAGGAGTTTCTTAAAGTCAAAGCAGGAGCCAGCATAAATATAAAATAACGTTATTGGTATAGCAAATTCCAACAAGGCATTTCAATGTGCTTTGCACACATCAGGAAACATATATAAAATCATAACTAAAACAAAAATACATAAAACATTACAGTGCAGAAGAGAAAGAAAAACTCAATCAAATGCAGTGGGAAACAGAACAGTATTTCATTGTGATGTAAAATAAATAAGAGTGCCAGCATACCTGCGGTTTTCTGGGAGTTCTTCCACATGTGGTGCATAACAACTACTGGTTTATAATAAACCTTAAAAAGCAGTATAGTAGTTCATCCAAAAATGACTTACTCAGTATCTGGATAAATATGTACAATCTAACTATTGAATAAGTGGATATGAATTAATTGTTACTGCAGCAGAGCCATTCATCTTGAGGATTTCTCCACATTATTTCAGTAACATCAGAACCAAGGAGAACCAGCTCTGGTGAAGAAACAACTGCTCATACTGTGATTTACATCCCATTTATCTTAATTTATCTTGGAACACTTACAAACCACAGATAAAAAACAAATCTTGACTTTAAACATTTATTAAAAACAAGAAAACGGAAGTAAAACAGTTAGGCCTATTTGTTTCAAACAATATTTATAAATAGTAGACAAGCCTTCACATCTTGTCTTTTACAAGTAGCCTATATACAGCACCCCTTGTATTGTATGTGTTAGGTTGTAATGTAGGTTCAATTTGTTTCCACTTTAGTATGGAAGACAGTGGTCTGGTTTCTGTACAGGACTGGAACATCAAATAAGTATATTGTCAAATCAAAGTCTCATATCCTATTGTGCGCTATTGGTTTCATTTCATTTCTTATCTATATTTACAGTGAAATCCCATTGTGTAATGTGTAGGCCTGTGTGCAGAAACATGTGTCCATAGTATTAATAAATGATCAGGATAAGTCAAGATAAATCAGGATATATCATTATACTTATTCAATTATATCCTATATTAATTATTTGTTTGTTCAGTAACAGAGGTTACTGTCTCCATATCCAGTCATATAAGTCATAGTGAAACTGGAAGGGATTGAATGAAAATACACTGAACAAAAACATAAGCTGATACATTTTTGCTGGGTTCTCTCTCAATATGGTGGTGATGAATGCACTTTTATTCAATGTTTTTCAAATGCTAAATAATGAACAAACCCCACATTCTTTCCCCATGTTAAAATGTACACATGCTAAATGATGATGGCTGATGCTTCATTCACTATATGCATTCAAATGCAGAGATTAACGTGTTAATGGTCACTCGTTGTCACCTGCTAATGATCACATTTTGGATGAACTGAGACCATTTCACACCTCTTTGACTCTGATGAGTTTCAGCAGAACTACAGTAATAGGTCTATCATCACATGGAACTGTTATCACTCTTTCAGCTTTCTAGTGTGCAATGTTTCAGGTGTGTTAAAATGGCTATATGTTCTTGTAACAATCATTGCTATTATTGTTTGTGGTGACAATGTTAAAGTGCAATGTTTACTTACAGTGAGTGCACAACATGCTGCTGTTTGTTTTAAAAGGCTTTATACCCTGCTGTATATCAGTGGTTCCCAAACGTCACGCCAAGGACCCCCAAATAGACACAAATTTAATAGCCTTTACTAATACATATATAGGACATGGATGGATGGAAACATGACCGCAAGGACGTTCTATCTAGTATACAATCAATACATGTAGAGATATAAGTTAACTGGAAAATATGAATGTTTTAAAACCTGTTCTGGGCCATATTTAAGAACGTACACAACGCATATTGCAAGGTAACACGTTTTATTTCAACCATGTTTACAACTTAAAACATATATCAATAGAACAATTATTTACAAAATCTATTGTGCTAATTTCTTCTCAGTTGGAATGCAGCCAATGATGTGAACATAACACAATGTCTAATATAACATGTCTAATATAGGCCTACATAATGTGCAAGGGAATAATACATACAATTAGAAATGCTTATTTTAAAACAAAAATACATAAAACATTACAGTGCAGAAGAGAAAGAAAAACTCAATCAAATGCAGTTTGATGTGATGTCATATACAGTACTGGTATGTACAATATAAACTTGCAAGTGCAATATTAAATACAAAATGAACACATGAAATGTATATAATATACTAATATAGAATCACAGTCTGTTGTGCAGGTGAGAGACAACACTTAGCAGCAGATAATATCACACATGTAAGTGTATACATAACATCATCTATTAGCAGCACTGCAACAGCAGTGTGTATAGTATATAGTCATATAGTAACAGTCAGTGATAGTGCATGTGTTCTTACAGTATAACTACTAAGAGTACTGTGATCACAAATGGTACACCCCATGGGTCACACATGATCTCAGTTTCAGTTGACTGAAGTGTCTTAGGTAGCATAGTGTCCTGTCTGGATCAGTGTTGGCCGACATCACCATATTGTGGCGTTGTCATAGTCAAACATGTACTGTACACAAAATCCAATACCAATAACTGGGAGTGCATTACATTTGCAATGGTTGACCCCACAAACACCTTGAGAAGGTCATAGGTGAGGCATGGTGATGAAGGGATGGTCCAACACCTGGTCAGGTGTTATCCTCCCCTCTGGATCCAGATGAAGCATTCGTTTCAACAGGTCCATGAAGACGTCACAAGATGTTTCATCAGCATCGCAACGCAGGGAGGAGAACACTTCTTCCAGTGAGCAAATCACACATGTAAGTGTATACATAACATCCTCTATTAGCAGTTCTGCCTTTAACTCCTGCACTGTGTAATACTCCTCTGGTTCCTGGAAAACACAAAACAAAACATTTTTAGTGATCTGATTGAATGACGTGCAAAGACAGCCTATTCTTGAACATTTCAGAGATGAAGTTGTTACTCCAATATTAGTTGCAGTCATACCTTAAATCTCCATGTATCGTCTTCCTGAATGAAATAGCTGCAGGTTGTTTGTCCAGCATCCAAGAGGGATTGCTCTGGCATACCAAGTGTCAAGAGGATGGATTGAACCTGTAGAAAAAACACAGGATATTTCACATATTGAGAATATTTCATTAACAGTGTTAGGCTATAACTATGGATTAAAGAGTACAGTCAGGATGCATGTAGTAATGTACAGTGCATCAGCACAATACTCACCACATCATATTCAGTCTTCCCACCAAAGAGATCACAGAACAGAATCCCATTAACTCTTTGAGAGTTTCAAGGATTTCTATATAGTAGGTAGACTTCTCTATGGCATAATCCCGTTTTTGAATGATTTATTGAAAATTCTCTGGTGTGAATGTGTGACAACGAAAGACCTTCAGAGAAAGCTTGACTTGTCTGCTTCCAGGAAAAAAATGAACTGAGTTGATAAAATGTTTGGTTTTTGTGTTGGAAGCCATTTAAAAGCCTGCATTTACACTGGGTAGTGTTTCTAGGACAACAAAAAAAGTTATGCCCGGTTGAAGTTTTAATTTCTAAATAACTTTTTTTCTGCTGGGTGTACATAGCCATGCAATATCTCATTTTAAAGGGTGAGTTGTCTAGTTCAATTAAAATAAAATAAAAAGTTTCTCACATGTACCACTGTAGATATTTTGCCATCTATAAATAGCATGGTCAGTCATGATCAATCTGACCTATCCAGCTAAAAGTCCCCATACATCTGAATTGGAACATCATATAAACTCAATTATTTTTTGGGGTAAAATTAGACATTCTAACGCACATTTTGATATATACCATGTTTACATAGTCTTACCAGTACCTTGTCTATTCATGCATGTATCTCAAAAACCTGTTATGAAGAAACACAGTTTTGATAAAAAACACATCCAAGGACATTGTTTTGATATGACTTGGTGCCCATGATATGTATCAAAATATAGACTTGAATGTATACTGTATTATAAAAAAGAAATTGAGTTATTACCATCTACCGTTACAGAGTAAATCACAGTTGAAACTTGCTTAGTCATATACAATAAACCTCACAATAGTGAACAAAATAGTCATGACAGGTCTAACTCATTGTAAAAGCGTATTTTATTTTTTACGACTACTAACATAATAAAATGATAAATATTACAGAAAATAAATAGGCCTACATACAAAACAGTTACTCCTCCCCTAGCTCTGATCCATAGCTCTAAATGCGCATTTAGAGCTATGGATCAGAGCTACTCCTCCCAAATGTCCCCAAACCCAGTCCTTGACGGTGTGTGTGTGTGAGTTAACCTGACTCCACCAGATGGGGCCGCAGAGAGTACACTGTGTTCCCCCCTCCTGCTCCCATCTGGGAACTCTCAGGCAGACTTGATGCCCGGCCACAAAACGGCCTGGCCAATCAGCAGCAGCTTCTAGCAACTTCTAGCAGCAGCTTCTAGCTTCTAGCTGCTGCTGATTGGCCAGGCCGTTTTGTGGCCGGGCATCAAGTCTGCCTGAGAGTTCCCAGATGGGAGCAGGAGGGGGGAACCCAGTGTACTCTCTGCTGCCCCATCTGGCGGAGTCAGGTTATGTGTGAGTAGGCTAAATAAAAAAAACACCCAAAAACTGCCCCCCCCCCCCCCCCTGAAATGAATGAATGAATGAATCCGGTTCAGTGTCGGAGAACGCCATCGCAGTCTTGACTCTTCATCCTCCTCCTCCTCATCTGATGCCAGTTCTAAATATATAAAAGGAAATAAACATTTTAGCTGTAGTCAGTGCACGCTACTATTACATGGCGTTTTACCCGGCTGCTGGCGATCAAATGATTTTATTGTGCAGTGTCTTTGTGGGCCGAGTCGTGGCATGAAAAATACAAATAGATGCTTGTATAAGTAGTATCACGATAAAATAATATGGCAACGTTAGAATGAAACACCAATGAGTGATCGCTGGTAATGTAGCTAGCTGCCCAGGGTATATCCAGCACCATTGCGTCGCAATCATCCAGCAACATTGGTACTGGCTATTGCCCGGGCTTGTGGCCCGGCCAATAGCCAGTACCATTTGTGCAGTGTTTGTTAGCAACTACTACTAGCCAACAGCCAGTGGAATGTGGTGACGAGATGGTGCTGGATATACGCTGGGCAGCTACATTACCCGCGATCACTCATTAGTGGTGTCATTCTAACGTCGCCATATTATTTTATCGTGATACTAATTATACAAACATCTATTTGTATGCCACGATTCGGCCCACAAAGACACAGTACAATACATTCATTTGATCAGATGTTTGTTAGCTACGTCGATCACCTATAGTACCGACCCTTGTTATATATTCTCCGACTATGCCTGTCACGATGACTAAACCAGTTAGATCTATCCATATATGGTTCTACCACATCTATCTGATATCAGCACTAGGTCGGCTCGGGCCAAATATAGGGATCGTCTTACTAGACATGTCATATTAGGGCATTTTCGAATACAATAAAATTACCTTTTAGCGAAGGCATCAGCCTTGGTGGTAACTCCGGTGGGGAGAAGAAAAAACATTGCACACGTGTAATCCGCGAGGGTGGATGTTGCAGCCCGGCCAACGGTCTGGGACAGTGGGACTGGAGAATGCCACTGGACACGGATGGATCATTTTTCAGATTGTTTTTTTTGCGGCGACTGCAAACCTGGCTGAAAAACTCTTCCTCCAGTGCCCACCTCGGAGGAGTCAACCAACCCCCCTGTTCACTGGGGGCTGGGCGTCAGTTTCCAATAGGAAAGCATACACGTGTGTCACGTGACATGGGAATTCTGGGTAATGTAGTTTAGATTAATAAGAAACGAGAAAGACGCCAATTGGCGTCATTGCTCTCCTCCAGAATGTCATTACTTGACGCCAATTGGCGTCATTGCTCTTCTAAGGGTTAATGTGTTCAATAACCATCATATTTTAGGGCTTTTGGAGAAAAATAAGACAGCCTCCAGTCACTTTTAGATCACTGCAGAGGGAAGGTGTCACAGAGCGAGGCAGGATTTAGGACCTAAACGCAGACAGAATAGTCAAGGCCAACTAGGCCGAAACGCGTATGAATTGTCTGTTCGTCAGAGGTAAATAAGATAATGTGAAAAAGGACATATTGAGTACTGGCATTTTCTTCATTCTATCATGCATAACTGAGCCTTGCACCTATAAGGATTTTGTTACTAACCTGTAGTGTAGCGGCAGTACTCTTCTCTGGGCAGCCAACAGAGTTGAATGAAGGAACTCAAAGAACAGGGGAGTAAGGCACAGGGATAAAAGGACACAGGTGAACACAACTGATAATCAACACTGTGATAGGCTGGGGAACTCAGAGGACACACTATCACAGTACAGGTTAGACAAGTCAGGCAAACAGTAACAAGGCATACAGGAAACACTAGGAACAATACAAAATAAAAGCACACAAGGGTAACGCAACTCAAACTGGAACTAAGACACAATATTACAAAATCACAGGAAAACAGTAAAGTAAAACTAACTAAATACAGAACATGTCACAGAACATGACAGGAGGGGTTGTGTGCATGTCTGTGTCCAGTTTTATGATCAAGTTAATTAATGCACGGTCAAGGAAGGCAATGATGTTTCTGCAACTGTCCATGCTATACATACCCTAATGTTAAATTGCTGCCCTGAGGGCAGCTTTTGGAATACTGGTCTCAGGGCAGCTTAAATGCTATACAAACACCAATGTTAAATTGCTGCCCTGAGGGCAGCTTTTGAATGCTGGTCTCAGGGTAGCTTAAATGCTATACATACAACCATGTTAGAAAGCGGCCCTGAGGGCATAGTTTGAATGCTGGTCTCAGGGCAGCCAAATGCTATACAAACACCAATGTTAAATTGCTGCCCTGAGGGCAGCTTTTGAATGCTGGTCTCAGGGCAGCTTAAATGCTATAGTACCACAGACAAAAAACAGTCTAAGTCAAAATTTCATTCTGACCCCTCCACGAAAAGGCCTCGTTGTCCTGACCCCTTATCTATCATTTTTACATTATGGATAAATAGTGTGGACTTTTTCGTCTGTGGCATTCATATAACCATTTTAAATTGCTGCCCTGAGGGCAGCTTTTGAATGCTGGTCTCAAATGATGCCCTGATGATGCAAATGATGCCCTGAGACCAGCATTCAAAAGCTGCCCTCAGGGCAGCAATTTAACATTGGTGTTTGTATAGCATTTAAGCTGCCCTGAGACCTGAGAAAATTCAAAATACAATTGAACCCGCCCCCCACTCTTAGCCCCGCCCCCTTTCACTATTAGCCCCGAATCCCACCCTTGCTGATTGGACGCAAGGGTGGGACAACTACTGGTTTATAATAAACCTTAAAAAGCAGTATAGTAGATCATCCAAAAATGACTTACTCAGTATCTGGATAAATATGTACAATCTAACTATTGAATAAGTGGATATGAATTAATTGTTACTGCAGCAGAGCCATTCATCTTGAGGATTTCTCCACATTATTTCAGTAACATCAGAACCAAGGAGAACCAGCTCTGGTGAAGAAACAACTGCTCATACTGTGATTTACATCCCATTTATCTTAATTTATCTTGGAACACTTACAAACCACAGATAAAAAACAAATCTTGACTTTAAACATTTATTAAAAACAAGAAAACGGAAGTAAAACAGTTAGGCCTATTTGTTTCAAACAATATTTATAAATAGTAGACAAGCCTTCACATCTTGTCTTTTACAAGTAGCCTATATACAGCACCCCTTGTATTGTATGTGTTAGGTTGTAATGTAGGTTCAATTTGTTTCCACTTTAGTATAGAAGACAGTGGTCTGGTTTCTGTACAGGACTGGAACATCAAATAAGTATATTGTCAAATCAAAGTCTCATATCCTATTGTGCGCTATTGGTTTCATTTCATTTCTTATCTATATTTACAGTGAAATCCCATTGTGTAATGTGTAGGCCTGTGTGCAGAAACATGTGTCCATAGTATTAATAAATGATCAGGATAAGTCAAGATAAATCAGGATATATCATTATACTTATTCAATTATATCCTATATTAATTATTTGTTTGTTCAGTAACAGAGGTTACTGTCTCCATATCCAGTCATATAAGTCATAGTGAAACTGGAAGGGATTGAATGAAAATACACTGAACAAAAACATAAGCTGATACATTTTTGCTGGGTTCTCTCTCAATATGGTGGTGATGAATGCACTTTTATTCAATGTTTTTCAAATGCTAAATAATGAACAAACCCCACATTCTTTCCCCATGTTAAAATGTACACATGCTAAATGATGATGGCTGATGCTTCATTCACTATATGCATTCAAATGCAGAGATTAACGTGTTAATGGTCACTCGTTGTCACCTGCTAATGATCACATTTTGGATGAACTGAGACCATTTCACACCTCTTTGACTCTGATGAGTTTCAGCAGAACTACAGTAATAGGTCTATCATCACATGGAACTGTTATCACTCTTTCAGCTTTCTAGTGTGCAATGTTTCAGGTGTGTTAAAATGGCTATATGTTCTTGTAACAATCATTGCTATTATTGTTTGTGGTGACAATGTTAAAGTGCAATGTTTACTTACAGTGAGTGCACAACATGCTGCTGTTTGTTTTAAAAGGCTTTATACCCTGCTGTATATCAGTGGTTCCCAAACGTCACGCCAAGGACCCCCAAATAGACACAAATTTAATAGCCTTTACTAATACATATATAGGACATGGATGGATGGAAACATGACCGCAAGGACGTTCTATCTAGTATACAATCAATACATGTAGAGATATAAGTTAACTGGAAAATATGAATGTTTTAAAACCTGTTCTGGGCCATATTTAAGAACGTACACAACGCATATTGCAAGGTAACACGTTTTATTTCAACCATGTTTACAACTTAAAACATATATCAATAGAACAATTATTTACAAAATGTATTGTGCTAATTTCTTCTCAGTTGGAATGCAGCCAATGATGTGAACATAACACAATGTCTAATATAACATGTCTAATATAGGCCTACATAATGTGCAAGGGAATAATACATACAATTAGAAATGCTTATTTTAAAACAAAAATACATAAAACATTACAGTGCAGAAGAGAAAGAAAAACTCAATCAAATGCAGTTTGATGTGATGTCATATACAGTACTGGTATGTACAATATAAACTTGCAAGTGCAATATTAAATACAAAATGAACACATGAAATGTATATAATATACTAATATAGAATCACAGTCTGTTGTGCAGGTGAGAGACAACACTTAGCAGCAGATAATATCACACATGTAAGTGTATACATAACATCATCTATTAGCAGCACTGCAACAGCAGTGTGTATAGTATATAGTCATATAGTAACAGTCAGTGATAGTGCATGTGTTCTTACAGTATAACTACTAAGAGTACTGTGATCACAAATGGTACACCCCATGGGTCACACATGATCTCAGTTTCAGTTGACTGAAGTGTCTTAGGTAGCATAGTGTCCTGTCTGGATCAGTGTTGGCCGACATCACCATATTGTGGCGTTGTCATAGTCAAACATGTACTGTACACAAAATCCAATACCAATAACTGGGAGTGCATTACATTTGCAATGGTAGACCCCACTAACACCTTGAGACGGTCATAGGTGAGGCATGGTGATGAAGGGATGGTCCAACACCTGGTCAGGTGTTATCCTCCCATCTGGATCCAGATGAAGCATTCGTTTCAACAGGTCCATGAAGACGTCACAAGATGTTTCATCAGCATCGCAACGCAGGGAGGAGAACACTTCTTCCAGTGAGCAAATCACACATGTAAGTGTATACATAACATCCTCTATTAGCAGTTCTGCCTTTAACTCCTGCACTGTGTAATACTCCTCTGGTTCCTGGAAAACACAAAACAAAACATTTTTAGTGATCTGATTGAATGACGTGCAAAGACAGCCTATTCTTGAACATTTCAGAGATGAAGTTGTTACTCCAATATTAGTTGCAGTCATACCTTAAATCTCCATGTATCGTCTTCCTGAATGAAATAGCTGCAGGTTGTTTGTCCAGCATCCAAGAGGGATTGCTCTGGCATACCAAGTGTCAAGAGGATGGATTGAACCTGTAGAAAAAACACAGGATATTTCACATATTGAGAATATTTCATTAACAGTGTTAGGCTATAACTATGGATTAAAGAGTACAGTCAGGATGCATGTAGTAATGTACAGTGCATCAGCACAATACTCACCACATCATATTCAGTCTTCCCACCAAAGAGATCACGGAACAGAATCCCATTAACTCTTTGAGAGTTTCAAGGATTTCTATATAGTAGGTAGACTTCTCTATGGCATAATCCCGTTTTTGAATGATTTATTGAAAATTCTCTGGTGTGAATGTGTGACAACGAAAGACCTTCAGAGAAAGCTTGACTTGTCTGCTTCCAGGAAAAAAATGAACTGAGTTGATAAAATGTTTGGTTTTTGTGTTGGAAGCCATTTAAAAGCCTGCATTTACACTGGGTAGTGTTTCTAGGACAACAAAAAAAGTTATGCCCGGTTGAAGTTTTAATTTCTAAATAACTTTTTTTCTGCTGGGTGTACATAGCCATGCAATATCTCATTTTAAAGGGTGAGTTGTCTAGTTCAATTAAAATAAAATAAAAAGTTTCTCACATGTACCACTGTAGATATTTTGCCATCTATAAATAGCATGGTCAGTCATGATCAATCTGACCTATCCAGCTAAAAGTCCCCATACATCTGAATTGGAACATCATATAAACTCAATTATTTTTTGGGGTAAAATTAGACATTCTAACGCACATTTTGATATATACCATGTTTACATAGTCTTACCAGTACCTTGTCTATTCATGCATGTATCTCAAAAACCTGTTATGAAGAAACACAGTTTTGATAAAAAACACATCCAAGGACATTGTTTTGATATGACTTGGTGCCCATGATATGTATCAAAATATAGACTTGAATGTATACTGTATTATAAAAAAGAAATTGAGTTATTACCATCTACCGTTACAGAGTAAATCACAGTTGAAACTTGCTTAGTCATATACAATAAACCTCACAATAGTGAACAAAATAGTCATGACAGGTCTAACTCATTGTAAAAGCGTATTTTATTTTTTACGACTACTAACATAATAAAATGATAAATATTACAGAAAATAAATAGGCCTACATACAAAACAGTTACTCCTCCCCTAGCTCTGATCCATAGCTCTAAATGCGCATTTAGAGCTATGGATCAGAGCTACTCCTCCCAAATGTCCCCAAACCCAGTCCTTGACGGTGTGTGTGTGTGAGTTAACCTGACTCCGCCAGATGGGGCCGCAGAGAGTACACTGTGTTCCCCCCTCCTGCTCCCATCTGGGAACTCTCAGGCAGACTTGATGCCCGGCCACAAAACGGCCTGGCCAATCAGCAGCAGCTTCTAGCAACTTCTAGCAGCAGCTTCTAGCTTCTAGCTGCTGCTGATTGGCCAGGCCGTTTTGTGGCCGGGCATCAAGTCTGCCTGAGAGTTCCCAGATGGGAGCAGGAGGGGGGAACCCAGTGTACTCTCTGCTGCCCCATCTGGCGGAGTCAGGTTATGTGTGAGTAGGCTAAATAAAAAAAACACCCAAAAACTGCCCCCCCCCCCCCTGAAATGAATGAATGAATGAATCCGGTTCAGTGTCGGAGAACGCCATCGCAGTCTTGACTCTTCATCCTCCTCCTCCTCATCTGATGCCAGTTCTAAATATATAAAAGGAAATAAACATTTTAGCTGTAGTCAGTGCACGCTACTATTACATGGCGTTTTACCCGGCTGCTGGCGATCAAATGATTTTATTGTGCAGTGTCTTTGTGGGCCGAGTCGTGGCATGAAAAATACAAATAGATGCTTGTATAAGTAGTATCACGATAAAATAATATGGCAACGTTAGAATGAAACACCAATGAGTGATCGCTGGTAATGTAGCTAGCTGCCCAGGGTATATCCAGCACCATTGCGTCGCAATCATCCAGCAACATTGGTACTGGCTATTGCCCGGGCTTGTGGCCCGGCCAATAGCCAGTACCATTTGTGCAGTGTTTGTTAGCAACTACTACTAGCCAACAGCCAGTGGAATGTGGTGACGAGATGGTGCTGGATATACGCTGGGCAGCTACATTACCCGCGATCACTCATTAGTGGTGTCATTCTAACGTCGCCATATTATTTTATCGTGATACTAATTATACAAACATCTATTTGTATGCCACGATTCGGCCCACAAAGACACAGTACAATACATTCATTTGATCAGATGTTTGTTAGCTACGTCGATCACCTATAGTACCGACCCTTGTTATATATTCTCCGACTATGCCTGTCACGATGACTAAACCAGTTAGATCTATCCATATATGGTTCTACCACATCTATCTGATATCAGCACTAGGTCGGCTCGGGCCAAATATAGGGATCGTCTTACTAGACATGTCATATTAGGGCATTTTCGAATACAATAAAATTACCTTTTAGCGAAGGCATCAGCCTTGGTGGTAACTCCGGTGGGGAGAAGAAAAAACATTGCACACGTGTAATCCGCGAGGGTGGATGTTGCAGCCCGGCCAACGGTCTGGGACAGTGGGACTGGAGAATGCCACTGGACACGGATGGATCATTTTTCAGATTGTTTTTTTTGCGGCGACTGCAAACCTGGCTGAAAAACTCTTCCTCCAGTGCCCACCTCGGAGGAGTCAACCAACCCCCCTGTTCACTGGGGGCTGGGCGTCAGTTTCCAATAGGAAAGCATACACGTGTGTCACGTGACATGGGAATTCTGGGTAATGTAGTTTAGATTAATAAGAAACGAGAAAGACGCCAATTGGCGTCATTGCTCTCCTCCAGAATGTCATTACTTGACGCCAATTGGCGTCATTGCTCTTCTAAGGGTTAATGTGTTCAATAACCATCATATTTTAGGGCTTTTGGAGAAAAATAAGACAGCCTCCAGTCACTTTTAGATCACTGCAGAGGGAAGGTGTCACAGAGCGAGGCAGGATTTAGGACCTAAACGCAGACAGAATAGTCAAGGCCAACTAGGCCGAAACGCGTATGAATTGTCTGTTCGTCAGAGGTAAATAAGATAATGTGAAAAAGGACATATTGAGTACTGGCATTTTCTTCATTCTATCATGCATAACTGAGCCTTGCACCTATAAGGATTTTGTTACTAACCTGTAGTGTAGCGGCAGTACTCTTCTCTGGGCAGCCAACAGAGTTGAATGAAGGAACTCAAAGAACAGGGGAGTAAGGCACAGGGATAAAAGGACACAGGTGAACACAACTGATAATCAACACTGTGATAGGCTGGGGAACTCAGAGGACACACTATCACAGTACAGGTTAGACAAGTCAGGCAAACAGTAACAAGGCATACAGGAAACACTAGGAACAATACAAAATAAAAGCACACAAGGGTAACGCAACTCAAACTGGAACTAAGACACAATATTACAAAATCACAGGAAAACAGTAAAGTAAAACTAACTAAATACAGAACATGTCACAGAACATGACAGGAGGGGTTGTGTGCATGTCTGTGTCCAGTTTTATGATCAAGTTAATTAATGCACGGTCAAGGAAGGCAATGATGTTTCTGCAACTGTCCATGCTATACATACCCTAATGTTAAATTGCTGCCCTGAGGGCAGCTTTTGGAATACTGGTCTCAGGGCAGCTTAAATGCTATACAAACACCAATGTTAAATTGCTGCCCTGAGGGCAGCTTTTGAATGCTGGTCTCAGGGTAGCTTAAATGCTATACATACAACCATGTTAGAAAGCGGCCCTGAGGGCATAGTTTGAATGCTGGTCTCAGGGCAGCCAAATGCTATACAAACACCAATGTTAAATTGCTGCCCTGAGGGCAGCTTTTGAATGCTGGTCTCAGGGCAGCTTAAATGCTATAGTACCACAGACAAAAAACAGTCTAAGTCAAAATTTCATTCTGACCCCTCCACGAAAAGGCCTCGTTGTCCTGACCCCTTATCTATCATTTTTACATTATGGATAAATAGTGTGGACTTTTTCGTCTGTGGCATTCATATAACCATTTTAAATTGCTGCCCTGAGGGCAGCTTTTGAATGCTGGTCTCAAATGATGCCCTGATGATGCAAATGATGCCCTGAGACCAGCATTCAAAAGCTGCCCTCAGGGCAGCAATTTAACATTGGTGTTTGTATAGCATTTAAGCTGCCCTGAGACCTGAGAAAATTCAAAATACAATTGAACCCGCCCCCCACTCTTAGCCCCGCCCCCTTTCACTATTAGCCCCGAATCCCACCCTTGCTGATTGGACGCACGCGAGGGCCAATGAAATTGAATGCTGCCCTCAGAACACATTCCAAGGCATATAAGTCACATCTGCGAAATATGACCCGCGCTACATTACATTTGGATTCACTTGGAGTGGGACAGAGGCAGACCCCATACCACAGTGTGTATTATGTAGTAACACTCTTAGCAATGAGTGTATGAAGCCCGCGCATCTCAAACGGCATCTTCAAACCAAACACGCAGACCACGCAAACAAACCACTTGAATTCTTTCAAAGAAAGCTAGTGTCACTGAAGGAGGCCAAGTCCAGTATACACTCAGCTGCTACACCTGTAGCTAAAGCACAAGAATGCTCATTTCGTGCAAGCCTCTGCATTGCTAAAGCAGGTAAACCACACACAATTGGAGAAGAATTGTGTCTGCCAATAGCGAAAGAGATGACACGCATAATGTGTGGGGAGAAGATGGCCAAAAGGTTGAATATGATTCCACTTTCCAACGACACATTGTCGAGGAGAGTAGAGGCCATGGCAGATGATGTTAAAAAATACACTGGTAGACCACATAACAAGTAGCCGCTACTATTCCATCCAGCTGGACGAGTCAACTGATGTCGCAGATTTGGCCAATTTGATGGTGTATGTTAGATATGAATATGATGGAGCAGCTCAGGAGGACTTTCTGTTCTGTAAACCACTAGAAACCAGAACTACAGCTGAGGACATATTCAATCTGCTTAACGCTTTTTTCCAAGAGAATGGGCTTGACTGGAAAATGTGTTGTGGAGTGTGTACAGACGGCGCACGGGCTATGACAGGTCGCCACAAGGGAGTTGCAGCGCGGATACGTGAGGTGGCACCGGGGATGCAATGGACCCACTGCAGCATACATCGTCAGGCCTTGGCGGTGAAGAAGATGCCAGGGGAACTTAAGGCTGTGTTGGACACGGCTGTGAAAACTGTCAATTTCATTAAAGCCCAACCTATGCATTCTCGCCTATTTCATGTGCTCTGTGACGAAATGGGCAGCGAGCATGTTCAACTGTTGCTCCATACAGAAGTACGGTGGCGAGAGGGAAGGTACTTACAAGGCTTTTCGAATTGCACAGAGAGGTACAAACATTCTTACAGGACAAAAGCTTCCCCATATCTGGTGTCTTCGACGACCATGTGTGGCTCAGTCAACTGGCATACGTGTCGGATATATTCTCTCGTTTTAACAACCTGAATTTGGGGCTACAGGGGCTCTCCGTCAATATATTTGATGTGCAAGATAAAATTAATGCTATTGTGAAAAAGATGGAGCTGTTTGAAATCAAAGCCAAGGCAGGAGATGTTTCATCCTGACCCTCGATAACGGAGTGAGGGACAGCATCGTTGCGCACCTTGTCTCACTCAGGCAACCGTTCCGTGAATATTTTCCAGTGACAGCTGAAGATAATAACTGGATGAGAAACCCGTTCAGCATTGAAACCTCTGAAATGCCCAAGGACTTCACTGCTGATGAGCAGGAGAGTTTAATAGAATTGTCTTGCGATGAAACACTGAAGTCTGCGTTCAGAAGACAATCACTGATACACTTTTGAACAACACAGTGAATACCCCGCTCTTTCGGACAAGGCAGTATGCGTTCTCCTTCCCTTTGCGACGTCATATATCTGCGAGAAAGGCTTCTCTTCATTCGCCTACATAAAAACTAAGTACAGAAACAGGCTGGATGCAGAGCCAAACCTCAGACTGAAGCTGACCTCCATTGACCCAGTGTGTGTGCTCGCGTGCGTGCGTGCGTGCGTGCGTGCGTGCGCTTTCAGAAGACAGTCGTTGTTGGACCCAATGCGTGTGTGTCTGCTTTCAGAAGACTGTTATTGTTGGACCCTTGTTGTTGGACCCAACACAGTGAATACCCTGCTTTTTCAGCACTTTCTCCGTTATACATTGTCACTAATGTGTGTGTGTGTGTGTGTGTGTGTGTGTGTGTGTGTGTGTGTGTTGTGTGTGTGGTTGGTTATTGTTTTCACTTGCTGTGTGTTTGCAGTACTACAGTTATTGTTTTCACTGTGTGTGTGTGTGTGTGTGTGTGTGTGTGTGTGTGTGTGTGTGTGTGTGTGTGTGTGTGTGTGTGTGTGTGTGTGTGTGTGTGGGGTTATTGTTTTCACTTGCTGTGTGTTTGCAGTAGTACAGTTATTGTTTTCACTGTGTGTGTGTGTGTGTGTGTGTGTGTGTGTGTGTGTGTGTGTGTGTGTGTGTGTGTGTGTGTGTGTGTGTGTGTGTGTGTGTGTGTGTGTGTGTGTGTGTGAGAAAATGTAATCTTTGTTCACAAAGTGTACAAGTAAAGGGCTTTTTGCCTGTATGGCTCCTCATTGTAACAGTTAAAGTGCCTGTTTTGTACAGCATGATTTTGGCTGACGTCTGTGAAAAATAATAAATATTCTTATTAGGAATAAATTTGCCTCCTGTGTGAACTGTGCATATATATATATATATTTTTTTAAATAAGTTACAATGGTGGTCATATTGTCATTATAATGGTGGTCATATTGTCATTATCATTTTGATAACAGTGTACCTGTATATATAGGTACCCGAAATCCATCATAAACTCCAAAAAAGCATCAATAACCACTAATAACCACACATTTTCACGTGCGCGCAGTCCCACCAAACAAATAACAAATTTAAAAAAATGACAAAAAATCTGCTATTTTCTGTGCAGGCAACTGTCCTGTCACTCAATGACAGACAGGCCTGCAGCCCTCTGGTTGGTCAGTAAGTTAACACTAGCGCGTCGGAGCGGTCAGGCTGACCGATTTTGAAATTTTGAAGTGGATTTTCTTTGCCCATGAAGTCCTGAGAAAGTTCCCCTTGCATGACTTTTTCTAAATGTTCGATTCAAACCATCTCTGTTTTTTTTTTCATCTGAAACGTTTTGGAAATATGATTTTAGACATAATTCTACTAAAATGTCTGCTCTTTTGCGGTCCGTGGGACCGCTCTTAGAGCCCTCACCCTTTCTCCCCCACAAGCCGTGCTGTTCACACCTTCCTCCCGGCTGGAGACGGGCATTGTTCAAGCTAATGTGTCATTTGCATTCCAACCTACATGTGGAAGTCCACATGTAGGCAAACTTACATTACAAACTTACATAAACTAAATGTTGTTTTAGATGTTATATTTCTTATATGCGGTTTGCAGAAATAACGATGTCTGACTTTATTTCTCGAAACGGAAAAAGAAATATGTTGACTATACACACCATCTTTAGCATAATTATGTTGGAATAATAAAGTTTATAGCATTGTGACTATGTCGCGCATATTCATTTCATATATCAGCGCATCAAAAATATTTTTACTTTATTTTTCGGAGGGCACGCTAAACGAACAGTGTAAAAATGACATGAATCAATGACATGAATCATTCCAACGCGATAGACCTCCTTCCCTATAATGTATCCCCTCTATATAAAAATGACAATATATAACGCTAATGTCGTATTTATTTTATTGTCTCAATACAAAGATGGACAGTGTAATTGCTGCGCAAGGGTAATTAATTATAGTGACATGTGAGCGCTATATTGAATATATAGCGCTCAGATCGTCACTATAATTATAGTTTCTGAAATGAAAAAGAAAATATGGTGTGTTGACTGACTGGCGTATTGTTTCCACCTATATCTATTGAGCATAGCTAAATAAATACATGTTGACTATACACGCCATCTTTAGCATAATTATATGGGATAATAAAGTTTATAGCATTGTGACTGAGCTGTGCATGACATTTCCTGTTGGCTGTTTTCAATGAAATGACTTGTGTATAATATGAATAAATGCTACATCCTACATTTATTTTGTACCGTAGGCTATAGTTTTTGAACGAATATTACCATGTAGGCCTGAAATGTTTGGTGTTACATCACAAGCATGCATGTGTGACATCAAATCCTTTATACACATTTTTTGCATCGTAGTTGCAAGGTGACAAGAGCAGGAATGTGCAGAATAGCCCAATCAGAAATCCATTCGATTGTTATTGTGTTGATTGTGTTTGAACTATTGAATCAATCAGTATAAATAATTCTGCACATTCCTGCTCTTGTCACCTTGCGCAAGGGTAATTAATGACATGAATCATTCCAACGCGATAGACCTCCTTCCCTATAATGTATCCCCTCTATATAAAAATGACAATATATAACGCTAATGTCGTATTTATTTTATTGTCTCAATACAAAGATGGACAGTGTAATTGCTGCGCAAGGGTAATTAATTATAGTGACATGTGAGCGCTATATTGAATATATAGCGCTCAGATCGTCACTATAATTATAGTTTCTGAAATGAAAAAGAAAATATGGTGTGTTGACTGACTGGCGTATTGTTTCCACCTATATCTATTGAGCATAGCTAAATAAATACATGTTGACTATGTATTGTTCAAACAGTGCTTGGACAAACCGCAGCTCACCAGGAGGGAGTTCCTACAGGACTTGGCACTACAGCTCCGTAAGGAACACATGGATGAAAAGGACTCTGCGTCAGTGCCACCACGCACACCTCGGCGCCAGCAGCGCAGCGCACTGCAGCCGCTGCCGACCACACCACAGAACCAGCCTACAACGCCAAGAGCTGCCAAGAGGGCCCAGAATGGTCCACAGACACCAGACACCCCTACCCCCAAGAAGAGAAGGCAGTGTCAGCTTGACGGATGTGGAAACAAGACGCTAATCAGCTGCCATAAATGTGACAAACGGGCGTGTGGAACATGCACTGGTACATTTACTATGACATGTGTCAAGTGTATCTAAGCGAAAGAAGAGAAAGACAACATTTTGTGTGCCATCCAGATAAATGTACAGAAACTAATGCCATAGGATGTTTTCCTGATTTTATGTCACACCTTGCATGCTTTATATTGTTATATTGTGTAACACTAAGAAACAATAAACATTCTTGAATTAACACAAAGTATTCATGTCTGACTTTATTTCTCGAAACGGAAAAAGAAATATGGTGTGTGGTATTGTTTCCACCAAGCGCATAGCTCAATAGATATAAATACATGTTGACTATACACGCCATCTTTAGCATAATTATGTTATAATTTATGTTCATGGATCCAAGTAAACAGACATTGTTTTTTTTTACTACGGTACAAATTTGGTTGATTCAATACAGAAACGAGACGGTAAGATGCGCTGATATGAAATGCGCGACATAGGAACGTGGTATGGTACAGAAACTAGCTATAGCTAGCGCTATATTGAATATATAGCGCTCACATCGTCACTATAATTATAGTTTGGTAAACTGAAATGAAAAAGAAAATAACTTTTCTGCACGCGACCAGTGGAACTGATTTCCACGCATCACGGCTCCCTTTTTTCTCTCTCCCTGGTGTATATATAAACCGTGCTGCTGCTACGGATCTCTCTGCTGGCACAATAAATCAAATATATATAAATGACATCGATCATAGGCGGCGGCTAGGCCAGGCTTAGCCTTCCCAACAATTATGCTGGGTATTTTTAAAATATATATAGGCTAATATGTGGCTAGCCGGCCGCTCCCAAACTCCCAACTCCTTTGTCTGTAGCCTAAACTTTTCTGATTTGCACGCACGCACGCACAGCTGTCGCGCATATTCATTTCATATATCAGCGCATCAAAAATATGGTGAAATATGGTGTGTTGACTGACTGGCGTATTGTTTCCACCTATCTATTGAGCATAGCTAAATAAATACATGTTGAAAAATAACTTTGAGTTGTCCTGTCGAGTTGAAACGCTGCCTTGAATTAGTTGGAATGTGACATTTAGAAGACAATGGCAAGTCGTCAACCCCCCGCCACGGGGGGAGAGGTGTGAAGAGATGCAGGGAGAGAGTGGCCAATGGAATTGCACGAAAAACACCGGTCAGCCTGACCGTTAGCCGTCATAGTAGTAGTGATTTTAATTCAGACATGCTAGTGTTAAGACTCTTTCTCACTAAGGGCAGACTCTCTGGCCCAGATTACATCATTGATAAACTTAGTTTGTATTTAAGCAGTCAATTTCTGTTAGTCAGTGTGATTTTTACCCCTCGTCATTTTGGATTTAGACTTGTTGGGTTATATCTCCAAATTGCATGTGACTTTTCCATGTATTTCTGTAATGGTATATCTCGCTGGGAATAAATGTATCCCACCTAGATAATTTGACAAAGTTTCTGTCTCCGTTTATTTGCGCAATCTTTACCATTCAAACAGATAACCATTACAGTAAATTCACATCACACCAAAAGGGGTTCCCGCCCAGAATGGGTTAAACGTGATTTGTGCAGTTTTAAATTTCACCAAGTCTGGGAACTTTAGAATATAAGATTTTAAAAACAGGTTATTGGTATGATCAAGGTATCCTTATTATAGGTTTGCCCCATACTTCTACACAGTAGCCTACGATAGATAAGGGTCAACAAGTGAATTGTACAGAGTGTGTCATTGAAAACAAATGGTGAACATTTGAGTCCATATCTTGATAAATAGGTTGACAAATCATTGTTATCAAAATGCTACCCAATCCCAGCTGTACATGTAACATGTACATGTGCTGAAGGTGGATTTAGTCCCTATGGTCCTACTCTCTGGAACAACCTTAATGACCTGACATCTAGCTGCTACAACTGTGTCATCTTTTAATCTCGTCAGCCCTAGTTACTTCATGAGTCAAATCGTGAAAATAGCTGATCTACAAGCTCAGAACATGTTGCGATGCAATGTGTTCTGACCTTGTAGATTGCCTATATCCGCAGAGCAAACATTGTGTGTGTGTGTGTGTGCGTGCATGCGTGTGCGTGCGCACGTGTGCGTGCGTGTATATGTGCGCGTGCCAGGGCCGTGCAGAGAGCACTGAGGGGGCAGGTACTCAAATCCCACAAAAGGGCACATCTGTCGGTTTTTGGGGTGGTCTTTTTGTGGGAATACCTTGTATTCCCACATTTCACACCAGAAATGTTGTACATTGGGGGCTCAATTTTCATCCATGCTATACTCCTTTTCCCTAAACTTCTTTGCCTTTTTTATTTATTTATGTTTTTACCATTTTGAAAAACTTTTTGAATAGTTAAAAAATAAAAGTCTTTTCAAAATAGTTTAAAAAAAAAAAGGCAAAGGCAAAGGCAAATAAGTTTAGGGATAAGGGGTTTAGCATGGACAAAAATAGCCTTATTTTTCTAATGGGGAAATAAAAGGTGTTCCACAATAACTTGGTCCATGTCAGTGGCCTACGTTCTCATTACCATGTCAAAATGAAAAGGGCCACGGATGTTGTGTTAACACTTTCATCGCCCTCATGTGATGTTACCGCAGGCAGACAGGCAATATCTGTGAATTTGCGCCAACTACTTCCGGGGCACACAGCCCAACACAGCGAGAGGAGCAGCAAAAACCTCTGGCGGATTGGACAAAAACAACAACTTTCCTCATGATGGGAAGAACGTAAACTGTGTGTAGCAGCCTGGACAGCACGAAAGGTTAGTTAAGAGCTTCGGCTGCATGGAAATTATATAAACCTATATAACCCGCCATATTTGTTTTACCTCAAATGTCTGGTTTGGTAATGTGAAATAATTCCTTTTGTTCACAGCACACACCTGACAAAGGAGCATTGATATTAAATGACGATTAAATAGAATCGTTTAAATGTGATGCATATGTGGCTTCATGGTCCGATGGTACATTATGTAAGATGTAGCAACACCCTGATCTACACAAACACAGCAGCTTGTGAGCACTTTACTGCACCATCATTTACTGCATATCAATGAACATAATTATTGCATGAATTGTAATGAATATGACTTGTTAAATACTGACAAATGTGGACACAGACTGAGGCTCATATTGTACTACCAGAACATATGAGCTGGAGGGAATAATGCAAGATACAATGAAGTACCATCATGTTGAATAGAAAATAAGATCCATACACAAGATAGAATTAAGCTCCATCACAAGGAACTATTAATGTGTATTTTATTCAGTCATGTTGATATTGTCAGATTATACATATAATTCAGATAAAGAAAGAACAAGTGTGCTTCCTCTGGAGACTGCCCTTTGTTTAAGGCAGTGGGTGCTCAGCTTTGAAAATAACTTAAATCATAAACAAACTAAATGGAAAAAGCAACGCTCCAAAATAAAAAAAATGCAAGACTGGCTAAAAAGTCTGAAAAAAATGTAAATACTTTTTAGTGGATTAGACTGACCATATGTCTTAAACTAATGGCTTTTCGCCTGTATGAGTACTCATGTGTCTTTTTAGATTACCCGCCTGAGTAAAGCCTGTACCACAAACTGTACAAGAAAATGGCTTTTCGCCTGTATGAATCCTCATGTGTGTTTTTAGATAGCTTGTGGTAACACAGCCTTTACCACATACTGTACAAGAAAATGGCCTTTCGCCTGTATGAATCCTCATGTGTGTTTTTAGATAGCTTGTGGTAACACAGCCTTTACCACATACTGTACAAGAAAATGGCCTTTCGCCTGTATGAGTCATCATGTGGGTTTTTAGATTACTGGTGTTAACACAGCCTTTACCACATACTGTACAATAAAATGGCCAATTGCCTGTATGAGTCATCATGTGGGTTTTTAGATTACTCGCCTGAGTAAAGCCTGTACCACATACTGTACAATAAAATGGCCTGTCGCCTGTATGAATCCTCATGTGTTTTTTAAAACTCTCCTTTAGATTAAACATTTTGCCACACTCTGTACAATTAAAACCTTTCTTCCCTGTGTGACTCCAGGACTTCAGGTCCTGGGACAGCTTGTGCTGCCCTCCTACATTTTGTGTGTTTTGTGATTTCAGTGTGTTTAAAGCTGACTGATTTCCCCTAGTATCCTCCCAATCATCACTGTCTTCAGTATCAGATTCAGAACAGTGTGAAGAGAGGAGCTGGATGTCACTAGTTGGTTGTGATGTTCCACAGTCCTCTACATCAGCTTGTGTTTTCATGTGTACAGTTGAGGTGCCGCCTACAGGCTCTGTCTCTCTGTCTTCATCATCTTCTTCACTTTTCACTGCTAGTAATGTCAACGCTGATCCACCAGCCTCTTCTGGTCTTTGAAGTAGGTCCTCTTGTTCCTCTTTAATCTCTGGAGCTTGTGGTTCCTCCTGGACCAGCCTGGAGCTCCTCTCCTCTTCATGTGGAACCTCCTCTTTACACACAAGGACGTGCAGAAAGTCTACAAAAAGAATACAATATGTTACAACCCTTATGGTCTAGGACAGGGGTTCTCAATGTTTTTGGCTGGGGACCCCCGGAAATGATTTGGCCATGTCTTCTCCCCTCTGGCTCCAAAACTATGGAATGGGCCTGGGCCGACTTAGCGGTCCAGGCACCTTGGCTGGTAATCCAGCATGACATTGCGTCACGGGTTCGAGTCCAGATCCAAATTTTACTGTGTGTCTTCCATCGCATCTCCATCCCCGTTTCCTGTCTACCTACTGTAAATCCATCAATATCTGTCAAATTAACTGAGTTAATTAATTTGTGAAATTAATTTGATTAAAAATGTTAACGCAATTAATCCATGCTTGGATGACCCGCCCCATACATGCCATAATCGACTCTATCTAGCCCTATCTGGATGGCAATAATAGTGCCATAAAAGGCTGCACAAATCACATAGCACGACAACGGGTGAAAGACACCATCCTACCACACTGGGTTTGTTATAAAGAATAAAATATACATACATATGCATGTTAAATGTATCCGCCTTCTGACAGTTATCTTACCATTCCCACAACAATATACAGAAAAACATGGCATATTTTGGACATAGTTCGAATGATGATTAATCATGATTAATTCATTTTCAAACTGTGATTAATCTAATTAAAATTTGTAATCGTTTGACAGCCCTATTATATATATATATATATATATATATATATATTTGGTGGGATGCACGATTAATCGGAAGCATAATCAGAATAGGCCATATCGGCCATAAAAATGCCATATCGGTATCGGAATGGTCTCAAAATAATAAAATAATCTTAAATCAAAATAAAGTTTTTTTTTCTACATTTAATTTGTGTACTCGTCTCATTCAGTAGTCATTCAGTTGTGAAAACAGACACTTGTAAAAGGCTATTTATTGATTGATTTAATACTTTATTAACATGCTTTGGGCCAAGCCCCTAGGGCCTAGGCTTGTTTCCATTGTGGTCCTCTGTATAATATCAGAATCGGTATCGGCAGATATGACTCTGCAAATATTTGGAGATTGGATATCGGTCATAATCGTGCACCCCTAATATATATATATATATATATATATATATATATATATATATATATATATATATATCACTCATTCTTGAGATGAGGGACAAAAGTGGAAAAAACATGTCCCACACATAAGAGCCTTATTTATGTTAAAAATAAATTAATTCATGAAAATAAAAGCACTTGCAAAGTTAAATGTAATACAGTTGTGTATTATTACACTCACTCATGTCAGCCACTAGAGGGATGTGACGAGACTCCGGTAGTTCACGAGACTTGGTGTGAGAATCAATGGCGGCGCCCTGCTGCTAGTAGCACTCAAACTTTAGGACTACATCTATTCTTTTTTTTTTTATAAACTTTTTATTCTCCAACCGGGAAAACTGGAGGACCTAGAACACTTCATCGATCAGCACTACGATCACCACCAACAGCTGGACATGGATAACCCAAAAGGAAACAAAGCCAGTAACAGTGGCTTCGTTTCCAAGGCAAACATTACACCAACAAACACCCTCAAACGCCCCCGACACGGCTCAAAGGACTCGCCCACTCAAACGGACTCTTCCTCTGAGGTCAGTGATACTCTCATTTCAATCAGCAATACTCTCTCATCCATGGACGCACGGATTGCTCTCATTGAGATCCTCCACAAAGAGTTTAACTGCCTACAAAAAAGCCTGGAGTTCAGCCAGGCACAAATACTCACTTTAACACAGGAAAACTCTCAACTTAAACAATCAGTTGACACCCTCACCCACCAAATGGCCTCTGTCTCTACCGAAAACAAAAACATGAAAGAAACAATACTCGATTTACAGTCTCGCTCCATGCGAGACAATCAAATTTTTTCTGGAATACCCGAGCCACCCAGCGGAATCATACCCGACCCCGAACAGGCGGTAAAAGATTTCATGACAACTGAAAATCCCGTCCGAAACTGTAAATCGGATCACATTCCACCGAGTCCATCGCCTCGGTGCTGTGAAAAAAGAAAGCACCCGCCCCCGACCCATCATTGCTAAATTTGAGCATTACAAACACAAGGAACAGGTCAAGCGACAGGGAAAGGAGCTCAAAGACACGCATTTCGGGATGAACGACCAGTTTCCTAAAGAAATAATGGAGAGGCGCAAAATTCTGTTCCCCATAAGGAAACAATTCATGCAGGAAAATAAGAAAGCTGTCATCTCAGTTGACCGACTCTACGTTGATGGCCAACTGTATAAGGACAGTGAGACAACACCGTGGCTCTACTGATGTTGACTGATTTATCTATCTATCTATCTATCTATCTATCTATCTATCTATGCGCTACGCGCGTGCGCTCACACACACACACACACACTCACACTCTATTTACATTAACAACCTGTTATTGCAATTTCCATGCTCTGCCTGTGATGATGATGATGGTGATGATGATAATGATGACACGTTCTCAACAACGGTGGCTGCTGTTGTTGCTCCGTCAGGGCTATAGTCCTGCAGTTTTTCCCTTAAAAGAGTTAAAGTTCTAAGTTTGATCACTTGACTCTGAGAGCTGTGTGGTGGTGGTGCTGGAGGCTGGGGGTGGGTCGGGGGGCTGGCGGGCGGCTGCCTGCTCCTGGTCCTCTCGTCGGCACAGCTGGGGCCAAGTTGTGGTTGGCGTGGGGTTTGGTGGGGGGGTCTTCTCCCCCCCGCACCCCTCTCCCCCCTCCCCTTAACCCAATATAAATAAAAATAAATAACAACTGGTAATAATTATAACAAATTAAAATAAAATAATCAAATATGCAACTGTCCCAATAATACTAACAAAAATATTTAAGAGACCAAACTGGCACGATGCTATGGGCTGGCGCCCTCCCTAGGGTCTGGGAGCGGCTCATGGCAAAATACCAATACATCTCTTAAAGCTACCTCAACCTGAGGGGGAGGAGGGTGAGGGGTGGGGGGGTGGGAGGATCTGGCCCTCGCCGAATGTACCTCGATGCGCCGTCTGTCCACTGTGGCCTCTCTGTGCTGCTTGGGGCCTGGGTGGGGGTGTCCCTCTGTCTGTTCCTCGGGTCTCTGCCCTGTCTCGCTGCCCACCCTCACACTCTACTCTCACTGTCTCTTAACATTTAGACACTTAAAATAACACACCCAGTCTATTGAACACCACTACTCTGCTATTCTTGACAAATGAATAGCGGCCAAGTAACCGCGCCGTCGTGGATTGGCCTCACGTGGTATGTTGTTATGTTTTTGTTTTCTGTTTTTGTTTTTTGTTTTTTCTTGTCTTTGTTCTGTTTTTGTTTTTTGTTTTGCTTGCTGCCCAACCTCCACCTGCACCTCCCCTCTCAACCCGACTGATTTATCTTTTTCACAGGCACTATTGAAACAGCCAGGGGTCTAAAGGTTGTCCATCTTAATATCAGGAGCATCAGGAACAACATTTACGCCCTTAGAACATGGGTTACTCTTTACAAACCTAATGTGATCACAATATCCGAAACATGGTTACACAGTTTAATTTCTGATGAGAGCATGAAAATTGACAACTATGTTCTACATCGAGTTGACAGGGATGCCAATGGAGGTGGACTGGCTACATATGTAGACTCCAATCTTGTTTCAGAATGTCTAACTCCTGCCATAGAGCCAGTTCATTTTGAATGTCTTTTTATTAATATTAAGTTTCATGATAACAAACACTTAACAATAGGAAATATCTATAGGCCGCCATCAGCCCCGGCTGACTCCACCAAATGCATCCTGTCCACCATCAATTCTCTAGACAAACAAAATGAGATTATAATTCTGGGAGATTTTAATAAAAACTGGCCGGGCCATGCCTGCACAAATGACCGAAACCAATTTCGAAGCATAAATCTCACCCAGTTAATAAAGGAACCCACTAGAGTGGACCACCGGTCCTCATCTCTCTTAGACTGGATACTCGTCACTAATCCTGGGAGGATTATTACATCTGGTGTCATGTCTGATTGCTTTAGCGACCACTCTATTATTTTCTGTGTTTGGAAAATTAAAATCCCAAGATCTCCCCCCAAATACATAACACTGAGACAAAATAAAAATATGAATGTAGACTCCTTCATCCAAGATATAATTAGAATTGACTGGAATAGATTCCAACTAATTCCATCTGTTCAAGATGCTTGGGACTATTTCCACTCGGAAGTCACCAAAGTAATCGATTTGCATGCCCCCTTCAAAACAATCAGAGTTAAGGGTCGCCACCTACCTTGGATCAGCCCACACCTCATTAGACTTTTCAAAGAAAGGGATAAAGCCTGGGCCAAACACAGAACGACAAAAGACCCTGGTGATTGGGAACACTACCGATATCTGAGAAACTTATCTAAGACTGAAACAAGGAACACTAAATCAAATTACTACAAAAACAATTTCAGCCACGATTTCCATAATCCCAAACAGTTCTGGAACAAACTGAACACATTCCTTAATAAAACCGACAAAAAAACTATAAATCAAATACAAATAAATAATAATATTATCTCGGACCCTCCACTCATTGCCCAAGCTTTCAACAATCATTTCTCATCAATCGGTAGTTCCCAAACCACAAGCTCCTATATAACAACAGATCCCCCAAGATCAAATGCTCTTAACTGTTCCTTTCATTTTAAGAAGATTCTGCCTACAGATGTCCTCCACGCTATAGGTGAGCTAAAAGATAGCTGTGGTGCTGGTCCTGATGGTCTCGAAGCCAAGTATATTAAACTTGCTGCTCATATATTAGCCTTTCCCCTTTCTGATCTGTTCAATTTATCTCTGTCTACTTCCTCACTCCCACCCATATGGAAATGCGCAAGAGTTACCCCCATTTTTAAATCCGGAGACTCAACTGATATAAACAATTACAGACCCATTTCAATCATATGCACCACTGCAAAAATCTTTGAAAAACTGGTCTTCAAACAACTATCCAAATACATCAATCAGGAAAACATCTTATCCCCCCTTCAATCAGGATTCAGACCACAATTCTCAACCACCACAGCTACTCTAAAATTCACCAGTGATGTGCTAATGTCCTTTGAAAAAAGCCAACTTACCGGTGCAATATTCATAGACCTCTCCAAAGCCTTCGATATGGTTGACCACTACCTCCTCCTTGACAAACTCCATTCTATCGGTATTCAACGACATGCTCTTCTCTGGTTCAATGCTTATCTTCACAACTGCCGTCAATGTGTTGCATTACAAGGTTCTCAGTCAGACTTTTTAACAGTTGAGAATGGCGTCCCCCAGGGTTCCATATTGGGGCCACTTCTATTCACCATATTTATTAATGACTTACCGGATGTCTGTTCCCACTGTCAACTCCAGCTCTATGCTGATGATACCGTCATTTATGCCGCAGGAAAGAACACTCACCAAATTCAACACCTTTTACAGTCTGACTTCAACCTGGTCCAAAAATGGCTAAAAAATAATAAACTGTTACTGAATATGAGGAAGTCCTGTAGCATGTTGTTCGGCCACACGCAATGTCCAAAGCTCCTCCGATTTATTGATCTATTTTGAGGGCGGTTCTAACCTTGAGAAGGTGGACTCATTTAAATACCTCGGTGTCACGATGGACCCAGAACTTTCTTTTAAACTTCATATTGATCAAACAGTTAAAAAAACATATGGCAGCCTGTGCTCACTCTACCCATCCATCAACTGTTTCTCTTTCGAAGTAAGAAAAATAATAATTTCTCAAATATTACTCCCCATCGTAGACTATGCCGACATTGTATACCAAAACGCCACTGATACTCACCTCAAGCCACTTAATGTATTATGTAACTCCTTGTGCAGATTTGTCCTTAGATGCCCATACAGAACCCACCATTGCCAATTGTACAGCTCACTTGACTGGCTGCAGCCCAAGGCTAGAAGGCAACACCACTGGTACCTATTCCTTTTCAAATGCATCCACCTCAACTGCCCTTCATACCTGAAACAGTCCCTGAAACCATTCACATCCCCATACCCACTTAGACACACACAACACCCCTATCTCATGGTTCCCAACAGAATATTCTCGGTATCCGGACGCAGGTCATTCCACTACAAAGCTCCATCTGACTGGAACAACCTTCCACTTTCACTCAGATCAACTACCTCTCTAGGCCGCTTCAGGACTTCCCTATATTCACATCTCCAAACAACCTGTTCATGCTTCTAATACTACTTACTCACATGTTTACTTCTTACTGGTTATAATACTGTTTTTCTCTATTTCCATATATAAACGAGTTGGGGGTCAGGGGTGGGGTGGGAGAAGGGGAGCAAGCTAACTGTACCTGTATGTGTATGTCCTGTGTGTTTGTACTGTATGTCATGTTGTGTCTTTAGTACTGTGTACTTGCACTGCTGTATTGTTTGTATTTTGTATGTATAGGACCCCCTCGAAAACGAGATGTGACATCTCAAGGGGCCATCCTCTCAATAAAGTTCAAAAGTTCTGATTTGATATTATATGAAATAGCCTATCATACATTTTTAGTATTTTTTTGTTTTTTTGTCAGTAGCCTAACTGTAGGCCTTTACCACAGTAGCCTATCTCAGTTGAAGTTATATACCGGTATATTTGTGACCAGATTTGACTGAGGGACTGCCATTGTATTTTTATTTTTTTCATGTCATATGAAAGCAGGGAATCATATAGCTTCAAATGACAATGACATTGGTTGTTCAAGTTAAATTGATGTGTTGATGTTATTATGGTATTTACCATAGACAATATGCCAATAATGGAAAAACAGTTAAAATGACCATTGAGCACCTGCAACTGCACTGTTTAATATTTCATGAGGACTTGGTTTCAATAGGATACATGAGCCCAATACATTTTACTGGGTTCTAACTGACCCAAAATGTGATTTGTTCATTATGATCAGTTTGAAAAGTAGAAATAAATGCCTCCTCCTTATAGCTTCCTCCTTCCAATAAAAGCCCGGTATCGGAATCGGTTGAGACAAATAATAGCCCGGGTTCCTAAAAGAGGATTTACGGTATCTTCACTTGTAACTATCAATAAAGGCAAAAAGCCAAAAAACAAATCTTAAAGAAAAAACAAGTCCCTTAATGTTGGTGGGCCGTTCATAATACAATTCAGGTATGAAACCGCGGACCGTATTTATATATTTTTGTTTTGATTTGTCTGCCTGCACTTTTGCCCCCCAAAAATGAAATATTATTTCTTATTGTTGGCCTGCCCAACACAACATACGTGGCCCTTTTCATTTGTACATGGTAATGAGAACGTAGGCCAATGACATGGACCAAGTTATTGTGGAACACCTTTCCCCATTAGAATATTAAGACATCCAATGCACTACATTTCTGGTGTGAAATGGCACGAGGGATCCCCACAAAATGACCACCCCAAAAACCGACAGATGTGGTGTTTTGTGGGCTTTGAGCACCTGTCCCCTCAGTGCTCTCTGCACGGCCCTGCAGTAATATACTGTATATGTTATGGATCTCACTGTAGGTTCTGGGGGTTCTGGGCACTGTAGGTTCATTCATAGTCCATATTTAGGTGAAGAGGTGGTCACCTCTTCACCAGAACAGTGGTTTTGGTGGCACCGCTCATAGTCCATCACCATGCTCATATCTCCTACCCTCCAAATTCGTCCATTGTTTCCCTCTGCTTTCTCTCTACCGCATATCTGCCTCTATTCCATTCTGTTCATTTTCTGTTCCTTTCCTATTATATTTATGTCACTGTCTCTATTATTTCATTCCTTTATTCTGTCATTCTCCCTCTGCTCTGTTTCGGGAGTTTGTTTGTTTTTCTGTCTGGAGCTCAGCTCGCAAAACCACCATGGAGCAAAGCCACACCGAGCACTGCTGTCGACCCCTGTGTCCTCCTGGCCGTGACGTGTTTGGGTGGAAGGGGTGGGGGGCAGAGGAACGGGGAGGCGGGGGAACGGGGGGAGCTACGGGAGGCAGTTTAGCAATAGCGCGTTTGCGTTGTACTGGCTATACTGCGAGCCTGGGAACCCCGCCTCCCCGTTCCTCTGTCCCCACACACACTCATCTCTAATTACAGAGATCCGATATCCAATAATATGCAGCAGGGTCAAATCGGCCGATACCGATATATTACATTATTAGATATTATATTTATATCGAGCTCATTGCTGAAATATCAGTCAATACCGACAGAAAATATCAGTGAAAATCGGTTCAATACCAATAATGCTTTTATAATTAAATATCGGCAGATATATCAATATGCTACTGATAATATTGTGCATCACTATTGCTATGGGACATGCGAGTTGGACCTAGATTACTCTGACAAGCCTGACAAAGTGTCTGACAACAATACCAAGTAATGAATATAAGAAACAACAACGTACCTTTTTATTTTGCTACCTTTATTGAATACAACAATATATCATATTTTATGACATTGTATGGTGAGTTTAATAGAACCTACTTAAGTTTAAAGTTTAAAGAACCTATTCAGAGGCTTCTTTTCCCTGTGAAAAGAGTAATATACTTTTAGACCACATTCAACATTCATCTTTAGTTAGATCTAAGCAATGCTAATCAACATGTTGTGACATTAGTAGACTATTGCTCGATGCACTTACCTTGCCAGCGGCATGGTGGCTTTTAGCTCTCGTCTTGTTGACCTGGGCTTCAGCCATGTCGGCACGCTCCTCGGCCTGCTCCAGCTCATGCTGGATCTTCCTGCACTTGGACAGATGCATGTTGGCCGCTTCCTCCTGGAATGTGACAGAGACAGGCGCGTAAACGTGGAAAAAAAAGTTATCCGTCGCCACGACGGATTTCTGTCATTTGGATTCCATAGAAGCCATGCAGCGTCTTCTGTGAAAGCATGCTGTGCACTGAAAATAGCAGATCTGCAAGCTCACGACACGTCAAGCTCGTAGATCGACTATTTACGGTCATGATCTATTTTAAATTGAAAGAGTATTTGATGTGATCAAACTAGGAATAGGATACAAGTTTAGAAGCATCTTCCATTAACATGAATTGCCTCATAAAATGTCATAAAAGCAAAGAGGTTTAATGCCGCAAAATAAAAATAAAATGCTGGTATGGTTCCTTCCTACAAAAGCACATAGCCTGAGGCAAGATTTTCATATAATTCAAAATGGCGGGTGATCTAGAGCAGTGTTTCCCAACCTGTGTGCCGCGGCACTTTACTGTGCCGTTTGATGTGTCCAGGTGTGCCGCCTGATTTGACCGAAAATAACACTAACCCTCCCCCGAAAGCACTAGCTACTGAGCTGCAGGATTCCTATTGTTGCGTCAACGACGGAACAATAGACTCTAACGAACATCGGCCATAGGAATGTTAATCACTAGTGGTGTCAAATCTGTCAAGTCTGGATCGGTCAAAATAGCGTCTGCATCGGACGTTGGTTCGATCCTAAAGTTGTGAATCGATATAATTCAACTAACTGCGGGAAAAACACAGATGTACAAGCCCAAAGCGCTGTGCATTGCGACGGGTAGATAACGTGTAGATCTGCTACTTCCAGCGCAGTAAGGGCGCATGCTTATGACGCTCATTAACTATGCATCAGCAGCCAGGGACAGTCACAACCACGAGCAGCAGACGGGATGCACAGGCAGATCCGACACAACTTTGTTGCACACATCTGTGCTTTCATCCACGCTTCCACAGCCTTTTAAATCTTATTTCCCATCCACGGGCACAAGCAGTGATATCAGCAGCTTCCACCCGATCTGTGGTGGTGTTTTGTTGTCTGACGAGGGAAGCTACTAGCTAGTAGCTAGCATGGGAGCTAACGAAGTTTAACTTCCATATAGTTAGGAGTTAGGAGTCCTCCTTAATAACACTATGTACTTTCCATCCGTTCCCCAACCCCTCACACTCGCTGCTGCGTTTACACGGGCAGACACAAAGACGAATGGGAATATCATTTGGAGCTTTAACAATGAATGATAGACTGGATCGTTGCGTCTGCCCGTGTTTAATGGTCAGGGTTTCACAGGCAGACCTGTCAAAACTATGCACTTCCCACAACTCAGAGACATGCCACCACCTATAAATTCAAACCCACTTTCATTTATTTTATTCCATAGTCTTAGTTTTTCTCTAATAAAGTTGTTTTTATTTGTTTTCTCATGTTCTCCTTGAAAAGTGTCTTTAAGTAGCCTACTCAGAGAAGCATTATATAAATATTATTATTATCACTATTATTGTTTTATTGCCTATGCTTATGTAGTCACTATTCATTGATTCACTCATATCCAAATCCATTTGAAAAAGAAAAAGCTCACTGCTCAGGTCAAATAGGCCTATTGATATGCGAATGTCATTAATTGAGATTAATTAATCACAAAGCCTCCAATTAATTAATTAATGTTTTTTAATTAAGTTTTAATGAAGAAGCTATAGATCTAGCTTCAAATAAAAAAATCTAAAAAAGGTTAAATGTGTCAGACAGATGAGTGCTGTCATGTGTGTTTTTAAAAGTGTATTGGGTTCAAAGAAGTTTTACTCTGTCAAAAGTATAATGTGTTTGGTATCAAAGACGTTTTGCTATGAAAAGTGTGCCCTGGGACAAAAAAGGTTGGGAAACACTGATCTAGAGGTCAGAGGTCAAAAGTAAGAGCACATAACTTGGTCGGCATGAGGAGACGCATGTGTATCGATGGTTCATTGCCGACGGTCAAACGGTTCATGAGCTATGCGTGGTCCCTCTACCATATTTCCATATTTTCTCCAAGTGCAGCTGTATTAATTAATGTTGTCGACTACAACTTTTGTCGACTAAAAATGTTTGTCAACTACCTTTTTCACTGACAAAAACTAAATACAAAAATTAACTATTTTGACAACAAATAAAAACTGTAGACAAAAATGTTATGGGGTACTATTGTATAAGAGATCCAGTAGAAGTAATAAGACAAGTCATTTTATGCGTGGGTGTGGCGTCTCCCTCCGAAAAAATAATCTACAAGCCCACAACGCGTTTTCAGCACAATGGCACGTATAAGTCGATAAAAATTTAACTAGACTAAAACGAATACATTTCAGATGACTAAAATGTGACTAAAACTAAATAGAATTGTATTCAAAATACTATGACTAAGACTATGTATGTTTTTCCTGACCATATACTTTACCTTTGGAGCTCTCCTCCATTATTCTAAACTAATATAGCCTTTTTTTCTGTTTATTCATTATTATTATTAAATCTGTGTTTTTATGTATGTATTTATTTATTTCTATTCAGTCTGTCTGTCTGTCTGTCTGTCTGTCTGTCTGTCTGTCTGTCTGTCTGTCTGTGTCTGCCTCGAAACAAGTCCTCAGGGCTTTATGTTATATCCTTTTAGATAATGGTTTTAGATCATTGATTTTAGATTATTATTTTAGATTGTATAACTGTACCTAGATCTGTCCTTTCTTTCACAAACTGTTAATAAAGTATTCAATCCGTCCGTCCAGTTACACACCTCCTCCACCAGGGGGCGAAAGGCAGAGCCTCTAGCCAAATTCCAATACCGCAACTTTCACACTCGCTCACTCCCCTCGCGTCCTCCACTCGCTCCTCGGCTCCGCCCCCAGCGAGGAGGAGTGGAGGAGGAGAGGATTCGATGCGAGGACAGAGTGGTGGAGTGGATTTGCCTCTAGAATCGCTGTCATTTCAAAGCGACGGTACATTCCGCGATCACTTATGACGTGAATCAATTCAATTCAATTCAAAGGGCTTTATTGGCATGGGAAAACATACGTTTACATTGCCAAAGCAAAAGTGTCACACAGCTGGATCACTGGAACTCTGAACCCAGAGCCGTACAGTCTACAGAATAGACAATTCATTTTTTGTGCATGTAACCGAGGCCAATGTCACTGTGTATGTATTGGTAACATGTGCAACAAGGCTATATTTTATTCCTGAAATAGTGAATAGGCGCCAGGATGCGCACACTTTTATATTATATGATTGTGAATGTGAAGGGAATTCCTGACCTGCCCGCAGCGCGTTCCTTTTTGCTCGTATAAATCCCCCCCCCCCCCCCCCCCCCTCCTCGGACAGTCCCTCCTCCGACGGTCTTTGCAAATAACGGCGGACACTATAACAGGAATTATAGGTAGTCTCTCTGACTTACATATTCAGTTCAGTCCACATATAAATAAATACATTTTTGTCACTCATAGCAGTCTGTGCATTCAGGCATGCACAGAGAGAAATTAACTATAGCTTTTGAGGTGCGCACAATATAGCCTACTTTTATTATGCTTATATCACGCAATAAAGCCAGTGGCTTGTTGTGGTCCTTTCACTTTCACATAGGCTACTGTATCATTCTGAAGCTCTATTAATTCAGCGAAAATGTGTCTCTTCAACAAACAGCAAAGCTTTTTAGTTTAATGTGTGTGCGTGCATGTGTGTGTTGGGTCAGCGACAGCGTCTCATCAGCCGCAGCGGCCGGCAGCTAGTGGATGGGGGGTGGGGGGGTGCATAGTATCGGGTTTCAAGCAGTGTTTTCTGTGCCACATGTGGACAGTGGAGGAGGCGGACTTTTGTCACTGGAGAAGGAAAAAAACATGTACACGTGATGCGGAAATCCGCAGCGAAGAGACAACATACCCCACCGAGCCTGCACCTGATGTACACTCGCTCTATGCGGTCTCGGAGAGCCCACTCGGCTCCTCCACTCGACTCCACTCTCCTCCTCGATGGAGCACTTTAACAATCGGAACGTTAACCATTTCCGGGTCAAGCTGGAATGACCCCGAGTGATCGAGTGGGAGTGAGCGAGTGGCCGAGATTTTGGGTATTGGAATTTGGCTTTTGCATTGAGCAAACGGACTGGAGGTGCCATTGCTGCGCATGCGCTCGAAACACGTTGTACCGGAAACAGAAGTAAGTGCGTATTGTTGTTGCTGTTAGCACTGCAGCATGGAGGTTGTTAGCCTTTAGCTCTGTGGTTGTTTTTCATCGTGGTGTGAAATAAAGGGAGTGCTACTAAAAACAACGTCTCATAATGGACGTCAAAACGTGTCAAATGGAGTCTGTACGGCTGAAGATAAATGAACACATGACGTCGGTGGGAGAGGACATATTGTGTGTTTTGGACAAACAGCAGCAGAGTGGTGGTGCTGATGTTTGTTGTGTGAAGCTTGATGTCAGAGTGTTTGTGTTGGAGCGCCTCAGTTTGGCTGCTCAGGTCATGGTCAACCTCTTCCAGAGAGAGATGGAGACACTAGAAACTCTGCTGGAGAAACAAAACAAAGTGCTGGACATTGATGTTGATATGGACATCGATCTACACACTGCAGGTATGTGTGTTACACACACACACACACACACACACACACACACAACACACACACCACCAAACTACATACTGCAGGTTAGTAAACTCTGAACAACACCACCTTAGCTACAGGTAGCATTAAGCTAACTGAACTACATTTCCCAGTAGCTTATTGTGTGTGTGTGTGTGTGTGTGTGTGTGTGTGTGTGTGTGTGTGTGTGTGTGTGTGTGTGTGTGTGTGTGTGTGTGTGTGTGTGTGTGTGTGTGTGTGTGTCATTTTGTTATTACCCTCTGGCATCTCACTTTCCATCACCATGCTCATATCTCCTACCCTCCAAATCCGCCCATTGTTTCCCTCTGCTTTCTCTCTACTGCCTATCTCCCTCTCTGTTATTTCATTCTGTTCCTTTCCTATTCTCTTTCTATGTCTCTATTATTTCATCCCTTTGTTCTGTCGTTCTCCCGCTGCTCAGTTTCGGGAGTTTGTTTGCTTTTACGCCGGGAGCTCAGCTCGCTGCAAAGCTGGACTGGGCAGTGCTGTCGACTCCTGTGTCCTCCTGGCCGTGACGAATGTCTGTGTGTGTGGAGATAGAGGAACCGGGAGGCGGGGGAATGGGAGGAGCTACGGGAGGCAGTGTAGGAAAACTAGTTTGCGTTGTGTGCTGGCTATACTGCGAGCCTGCAAACCCCACCTCCCCGTTCCTCTGTCCCCCCACACACACTCGTCATGGCCAGGAGGACAGCACTGCCTGGCTTTTGCTCTGAGAGAGCAAAGCTCTCATTTCAACTATTATAAAGTATACTATAGCCAGCACACACCATAAAAACTTCTAGACCAATCACATTGTCTCGGTGACCACCGTTTCGGTGGTGAGTAAAAACAGAGAAGGGCTGGGGAGAGCGGTGTTTTTCTCTTCACCGCCGTTCAGTGACGTCATGTTGTAGTTTTCGGTGAGAGCAGTGGTCACCTCATCACCGAAAACTGGACTATGAACAGACCTTTAGGATTCCCCTTAGTCCGACATACGTGGCCGGTTAAGAAAGTCTATGTTAACATTTTACATTATTCCCAAATCTAAACACATTTTTTTTGTATTTATTTTGAAAATAGCTCACAATACACCATGCACCTATCTTCAAATATCCTATGTATAAAACAGGTTAAATGTAAATGGTCATTTTTATGCTATATGAACCACGTTGTTGAGGGCGAGAAGTGACGAGGTCGCGTGCACGCATCCGCCTGGGTGACGGAAGACGGCAGACTGCTGGGTGAGCGCTGGCGCTTTGGCATGGGGTGTCAGATCAACATATGCAATTAATTATGTAGTTAATTGAAAGAAAGGAAAAATCTGGTGGTCACAGAGGTGACAAGGATGGAGGAAGACAGGTTCTTCGCCAAGTCTATTGGCCAATGCCAGCAAGGCCAGTGGACAAAGTGGGAGGGCTTCATACCAAGGTCAGTGAAATGGAGTGACCTGTGGAAGATGCCTCAGGAAAGACTACGTTTTCTTATCAGAGCCACGTATGACACCCTGCCTAGTCCAACAAACCTGGCACGATGGTATGGCTCTGAGGACAACTGTGGCCTCTGTGAAACAGGCAAGGGAAATCTCCGCCACATCCTGTGTGGCTGCCAGACGGCCCTGGCCCATGGCCGCCTGGCGCTAAAACTCGTCCTTTTAGTCGAGTTGACGGTCCCTTGGGAGCAGAACATCCAGGAAGCGTACGAGAGGAAAAAGGCTCGGTATGCAGAGTTAGTGGCAAAATACCAAGAGAAAGGCTGGAGATCAACAACTTATGCAGTGGGAGTTGGCTGCCGCGGCTATGCTGGCCTCTCAACAAACCGCTTCTTGAGGGACATCGGCTTCACCGCAGCAAAGGCTAAGAAGGTCCTAAAGGATCTCTCAGAGGAAGCGGAAAAGGGACGTTTCTGGCTCTGGCTGAGATCAAAAGACAGGAGTTGGGGGAATTGAGATGGCCCGCAGTGAAAAAACGGATTGAAAAAACTGACTGCTGCCCCAACATCCTGAGGTGTTCTGGTGATTAAAGGGGCGAAACATCAGTGAAGGATGGCTCCCAGCTGATGACCCTGCAGCTGGTATTTGGGTACTGGCTGAAGTAGGCCTGAGGGAATTGCGGCCCGAGAGGTTCCAACATCAACCTACGCTTCTCAACCATCAGGAATGCGGTCAGGTGCAAGTCTGGCTCAGGGAGGAGGACGCCCCTGCCATGCAGAGTCTGGGGTCACTACCTGGTGAGCAAGGGGCAAGGCCAGGATGGCTCTCAGCTGAAACCCTACAGCTGGCGCTTAGGTACCGTCGGAGGTGCGTCAGGCAGAAATGCACTGCAGGTACCAACATCTGCCTGTCATGTAATTGTACTGGTCATATATGGAGCGTGTCTTGAGTGTACAGGGTTTGATCAGGTCAGATCAACATATGGAATGTCACAACAGGAAGGATGGGTAGGGAGGATCAACATATGGAATGTCAGAACAGGCCAGCTCCATATATGGATATCTAAGGGTTTGAGGTCAGATGTAAAGTTGCTGGCTGGCTGCAGATCTAGGTGATGATCCAGACTTCTCCATGTATGGTTATCCAGGGTTAGATGAGGTCAGGTTAGATGAGGGCAGTGCATGATGAGGTGGCGTGACGTACGTGTCACAAGGCGTGATGTCACGAGGTATGACCATATATTTAGTTTATTTGAACATCTTCACAGAATCAAGTACACATTTTACATCAGCAAAGAAAAAACAAACCCTGTGAAGGTGATCAAAAGTCTTGGGCTGAAGCTAAAAGCTTATAAGTGCCCTGCATCCTTCTCACAGCACAACCTTTGAGCATAGTTATCAGTTTAACAGTACATTAATCAGAGACAAAAAAACAACAACCCTACACCCAACCCACGCCTGTGTCACCGTAGACTAGAGATCCACCAGGATCCATAGTGATTATGACTGCTTTAATTAGACATTATTATTATTATTATTATAACAATAACCATATGGTAATTATATAACAATAATCCACATGTCGGCCACTTTAATTTAGATTCCCTGATTTCATCAGTGGAGGACAAAGGACGTATACTCAAGAATTCAAATTGACAAATTACAAAGTACTTTTTCATTTTAATATCAATGCATTGCTGGATTCATATGTCATTGTCAAAATTATATAGGCCTATAATGTGAAAATAGCTGATCTACAAGCTCAAAGCGTGTCACACCACAACTCGCTGTGAGGTTGTAGATCGTCTATTTTCCACTATTCCACAGTGGTCATCACAGTCTACTGACTTGAACCCCATAGAAAATCCATAGTGGGATTTGAAGACAGTTGCAAAACGCAAACCTTACATATTAGATCTATCATTATCATTTAGTGACAGCAACACACCTCCACCACCAGGGGGCGAAAGGCATTAAGGCAACAGTATGTGGATTGTTTATTGCTCATGCGTGAAACACTTTGACCCGGAAGCAGGGTTGTGCGTGTAGCAGCTCCGTCTTTTTAGCAAATCTAGAACTTCCTGTTTGAGAGCTAGCAAATTTAAGACATCCGGTTGCTTTCAGAATAAAAGCGTAGTTAATTAAATAATTATTACATTACATTATTAGTATTATTATTACATTACAGTTATTGTGAAGACACACATTATGTTTCTTTGTAAAAATAAGTAATAATAACGTAAAAAAGTTATCTAAATGGATAAATGCCCAAGTCTATGCACTGGAGTGCCCAAGTCCATTCACTGGAGTGCATGGACTTTATAAAGTGGATGCTGGACAAAAATCCCTGCTATGTATCGACTAGTGTGACATATGCACATGTCCGGGGAGACCTCCTCTACAACACCACAGTCTGGAAATGGGATATTTTTTGACCTTTCACCTCGCTGTATGGCGTGCCAATTTTTGTTTTACACCTCTGCTGCTTAGCGGACAGTGTGGTGTTGTAGAGGAGGTCTCCCCGGACATGTGCGTATGTCACACTAGTCGATACATAGCAGGGATTTTTGTCCAGTGTCCACTTTAGTTCACTTTAGTCTGGAAATGGGATTTTCTTTTGACCTTTCACCTCGCTGTATGGTGTGCCAATTACATTTTTACACCTCTGCTGCTTAGCGGACAGTGTGGTGTTGTAGAGGAGGTCTCCCCGGACATGTGCGTATGTCACACTAGTCGATACATAGCAGGGATTTTTGTCCAGTGTCCACTTGATAAAGTCCATGCACTCCAGTGAATAGCATTTATCCATTTAGATAACTTTTTAATTACTTATCTTTACACAGAAACATTACTTATTACTTATTTTTACACAGAAACATAATGTGTGTCCTATAGCATCGTTTAAATGCTTAATTTATAGTTTTAATGTGCAAGTTAATCTTTTTTTCAATACTCTAGATGGTACTCTTATTTTGAAGAGATCGTCCCCCGGAAGTCTTATATCTGCTAGCTTAGATTTGCTAGAAAAACAGTGCCGTGGTTGTTAGCCTTTAGCTCTGTGGTTGTTTTTCATCGTGGTGTGAAATAAAGGGAGTGCTACTAAAACAACGTCTCATAATGGAGGTCAAAACGTGTCAAATGGATTCTGTACGGCTGAAGATAAATGAACACATGACGTCGGTGGGAGAGGACATATTGTGTGTTTTGGACAAACAGCAGCAGAGTGGTGGTGCTGATGTTTGTTGTGTGAAGCTTGATGTCAGAGTGTTTGTGTTGGAGCGCCTCAGTTTGGCTGCTCAGGTCATGGTCAACCTCTTCCAGAGAGAGATGGAGACACTAGAAACTCTGCTGGAGAAACAAAACAAAGTGCTGGACATTGATGTTGATATGGACATCGATCTACACACTGCAGGTATGTGTGTTACACACACACACACACACACCACCACCAAACTACATACTGCAGGTTAGTAAACTCTGAACAACACCAGCTTAGCTACAGGTAGCATTAAGCTAGCTGAACTGAACTACATTTCCCAGTAGCTTATTGTCCTCACCAATTACGTGTGTGTGTGTGTGTGTGTGTGTGTGTGTGTGTGTGTGTGTGTGTGTGTGTGTGTGTGTGTGTGTGTGTGTGTGTGTGTGTGTGTGTGTGTGTGTGTGTGTGTGTGTGTGTGTGTGTGCGTGCGCACGCGCGTGCCTGATGGGCCTAATATTGCATATCATTTTGTTATTAAACCCCTCTGGCATCTCACCTTTTTTTTTCTTTTTTTTTTTTTAAATAAATGTGGTCATAAGTGGTGTGGCCGACTTGGTACTGTAGCTTAGGAGATATTGCTAATGTTATTTTAAAGGCTTAAAACGGCTTAAAAATGCATCTTATCAGGAAAAGAGACATTGAGAGAGCTTTACAACAGAAAGCCAACTATTAGGGGACTAACTATATTAGGGCATTTGAACATTGATGCCTGGCAGTCACATTGTCACAATGTGGGACAGGGTCTCATTTCGTAAATGATCTGGTCTCCATTCTGTGTTCACCGTTTCCATGTGAATCCTGAGATCTACATGATTCTCACTGTTCTATTATAGCAGCTGGGTTTACTTTTTTATCATTGCTGCCGGGCAGAGAAACCTTGTATCTCCATAATTCAGAAGGAGCGAGTGCATTCTCCGGCACCGGCGATCAGACGCACCTGCCAGGGAAGGTGGGGGGATTAGTGGAGTTCCGCGGCAGTGTTGGTTCGTTTCGCGGCCGACGCCACAACTGCCGACAACAGTCGCGGCTCCCGATATGCGTTGCCAGTTAAAAATCACCCGTGTCTTCCCTGTGAGGTTAGGGTTAGGGTTTGGGTTTGGGTTGTCAGCGTCGCTGGTTAAAACTCACCCGTGGCTCCCGAAACAGCCGTGTCTTCCCTGTGAGGTTTGGGTCTGGGGTGTGTCAGACTGCTGCCGCTGGTGCCAGAAAATGCACTCGCTCTCTCTCACATAATTTAACCTTTAACCTGTTTTTTTGTAAATTAATGTCCTAATCATCATTCTACAGTGTCCCCCAAAAGTAACCAAAATAGCCGATCTACAAGCTTTTCATTTTTATTTTTCATTTAATTTTAATTTTCTGAAAAGTAACAGTTTTGGACATAAGAGGTTTCCACCTCACAGCAACAATATTATACCTACTTGTTTTATCTATTTCAGGATCATTAATTGCGAACGCAGTGATTGCGAACGCAGTGAGCATTTACTATGAGACCCAGCAGATCATGTCTGTGTGTCTGTGTGTGTGTGTGTGTGTGTGTCACGCTGTAACACCACCCGCCCACCACCAGAGGGCGCAACTGTATCACACACAAAAACACACACACACATGCACGCACACACACACACACACACACACACACACGCACGCACGCAAGCACGCACACACACACAAAACTTAACTTAAAAAAAACGTAACTTAAAAAAAAACTTAAAAAGGAAAAACGCACACACACACAAAACTTAACTTAAAAAAAACTTAACTTAAAAAAAAACTTGACTTAAAAAATAAACTTAAAAAGGAAAAACTTAAAAAAAACTTAACTTAAAAAAAACTTAACTTAAAAAAAAATCTTAAACACAAAAAGAGAACTTAAAAAAAACCTTAAAAAATTACGTAATTTATTCTAATTGTTGTTTTTGCAATTTACGAGCTGTGTTCGCTTCCCGCGTTCGCGCGTCTTACTTGTATGTTAATAAACTGATTGGCTGTTTCAAATATGCAATGAAAAAATACTGCTTGCTAGATGTTCTTTCATTTTGTTCTTTCATTTTTAAAAAACAAACCAAAAAACATTCTGATTCATAATTTAAATTAATTTAGTCATGTTCAGTTTTATACAGGAGCTGTTTATAAAGTTTAATATCATAAATATATTAGTCCTTATTCATGACACATGATCAGCGGCAGCCTTTTTATGAAAGTTAATTAATATCACATCAAATTCCTTATTCAATGATTTATTGTATTCCTTTATTCCAGACCAGTGTGTGGAGTCCTGTCTACAGGTGAAGATCAGTTCTCCAGCCACGACAGTTTATATTAAACAGGAACCTGAAGACCACCTTAAACAGGAACCTGAATACCACCTTAAACAGGAACCTGAAGACAAACAGGAACCTGAAGACCATCTGGCTCTCAGTACGTTTAAATGACTGTCTTTATTTGTTTTATTGGTGAAAGTGGGTCGGTACTGAGGGTGTAAAGATGAACCGATATCACCCGGTTATCGATTTTAGCATTAACAATGTGACTACATTGATCGTATTATGAATGGGACGACGGTTCGGCAGTAAAAGTATGAATGGGTTCACTGAAGCTTTGCAGTTAATTCTACTTCAGTATTAACTAACCTGCTGAAGAAGACTCACTGACCTAACATTCAGCTCGTCTCACATCTTCTATGAGAACACTACAATGTAAACAAACGGCCATACAGCACAAAGCGCAGTCAGCGCACCATCAAAGTTCAATTTAGGAAATTGTGGCCAAAGAGTAATCTGTTGATACTTTTTCCAGCCACTACTCCGCACTGAGGTACAAGATCCAAACCTTTTATAGAGTCTTTGTATTTTTTCCTAGACTTTCTGCACATTCTTGTGTGTAAAGAGGAGGTCTCACCTGAAGAGGAGAGGAGCTCCAGTCTGGTCCAGGAGGAACCACAACCTCCACAGATTAAGGAACAAGAGGAGCTACTTCAAAGACCAGAAGAGGCTGGTGGGTCAATGACTGTTTTCAAATACGCAATAAAAATACTGCTTAACTAAATACTGCTTAAAGAAATACTTTTACATTTTGAAATACATTTTAAGTAGGGCTGTCAAATGATTAAACATTTTAACCAGATTAATCTGAGTTTATAAATATATTAATCACGATTAATCAGCATTCAAACTATGTCCAAGATTATGCCATGTTTTACTAGCTCACGATACCACACACGTTGAGCAGCTTGTAGATCAGGTATTTGTGTTACTCCTTGACTTTTTTCAATATAATTTTCATTTTCACCTGATGTTTACATACTATAGATAGATAGATACGTAGATAGATAGATAGATCTTTATTGTCATTGCTTGCACGAAACAATGCAAGTTGAGCTTCACCACTGGCATACAAATAAACGCACTGTAATACATAATACCCAAAGTGCAAAGTGCAACTTAACACAATAACTTCCGCCATTAATTAATCCCTCGATTGCGTATTGCCATGGTTTAATCACGCGTGACACTTACTTTGAAGAGCCAAATATCCGTATCGCATTTTACTATGAAACCATTCCGTGTGTGTTGACGAAGCTGGTGCTCGTTCTCTCGGTCGGTGGTGGAAAAAGTGGACCGCGAGTATCACAGCGCCTGCTACAGGCCGTTGAAAACGCTTGTCTGGGACAAAGCGTCCTCTGCAATGTCGCTTCTGTGAGATAAAGCCGTCTGAAACCAGAGCCGGCAATGTAAGTGGATGCGCGCGCATTTTCAAAATGGCCGCGCCCATTGTGTCAGAAGCATAACAAAGCTAACGGACGGTAGATTTCGATACGATCGTAATAAAACATGCATTAATGAATACATCGCTGTTAAAACGGCTTTTCCGTTTGTGGCAGGCTACAAGATTCTACGTGTTAATATTCCTATGTTCCTGGCGGGTAAACGATGAATAGTGCAGTGTAATAATAATAGAGTTCAGCAATGCAAAGTTTAATGCATAGTCCAAGTCCAGTACAATACACGTATAATACTATAGAGGAGGGTCAGGGATGGTGTAGGCGGGGGGCAGGTTGTTCATTCAGCACCCTGGTAGCCTGTGGGTAGAGGCTGTTGGTCAGTCTGCTGGTTCTGGACCGGATAGATCAGTATCTCCTACCAGAGGGCAGACGTGTGCTGGGTGGAACTGGTCCTGTAGGATGTTATTGACACAGCGTAGGCAGCGGGAGGTGAAGACTGTGGAGATCTCTACTGCACAGTGGTAGAAGTTGATCAACAGTCTCTGTGGGAGTTTTGCCCATCTAAGTTTCCTTAGAAAGAAAAGGCGTTGCTGTGCATTCCCCACAGCAGAGGTGATGGTGGTCCTCCAGGACAGGTCGTCGGCCATAGTCACGCCCAGAAACTTAAAGTTAGAAACCCTCTCCACCTCCTCATTTCCGATGGAGAATGGCTGAGATGTCCGGAGACCTGCAGAAATCAATGTTGTTATCGTTGTGGACATTGCCTGCCAATATAAATGTGTGTTTGGACACTGATGTGGAGGCTGGGAGGCAGAGATGCTGCTACTCTGTCATATCTATTTCACATCTATTTCAGGATCATTCATCTGTTATCAAGCTGATTGGCTGTTTCAATTATGCAATGAAAAAATACTGCTTTAGTTTCTAGATGTGCTTTCATTTTGTTCTTTCATTTTTAAGTGGTGCAGCCACTCCAATGCACAGCAATGCGTGTCCCTGACTTCCTGGCTGGGTCTGTCTGTCCGTCCAAGCACGGAAATAGCGTTATAGCGTTTGTTGACTACCAAGTGTCACTGTTGCGCAGCCTAACACACACACACCAGGGAGGGCGGCTTGTACAGTACTACATTACAGCGCTACTTGGTACAGACGGGTCTGATTTTCATTTTATTTATTTTTATATGTAAATCATTCTGGTTCATAATACAGTATAAATCAATTTAGTCTGGTTCAGTTTTCTACAGGAGTGTTATGCTGTTTATAACACATGAACAACCTTATTATTAAAGTTGTTACTAATGTCACCTTCATTCCAGACCAGTCTGTGGAGTCCAGTCTGCAGGTGAAGATCAGTTCTCCAGCCACGACTGTTTCTATTAAACAGGAACCTGAAGACCACCTTAAACAGGAACCTGAAGACCACCTGGATCTCAGTAAGTTTAAATCACTCCGTATTGGTTAAAGTGGGTCGGTACTGAGAGTGTAAAGATGAACAGATATGAATCGGTTATCGATTTTAGCATTAACAATGTGAATGCGTTGATGCATTAACCTCTGCTTTGATCAAAATGTATTCTGAATGGGACGCCGGTTCGTCAGTAAAAGTATTAATGGGTTCACATAAGGCTTTGCAGTTCATTCTACTTCAGTACCAGTAAGATGCCTGAGGGCGAGAAGCGACCTCAGGTCGCGTGCACGCATCCACCTGGGTGACGGCAGACTGCTTGGCATGGGGGGTAAAATCTAAATTTTTGGGCCTGTTAAGAACTCTAGTTTTCGCTGGCTGCCGGGCGCGGCTGCACTAATAACTTTGGGGCAGGCCCATCTAGAGTTTAAATGGACAGGTATCGGTCAAAAGGGAGACATTGAAGAGGAAGGATGGATGTAGGATCAACATATGGCATGTCAGAACAGGTCAGCTCCATATATGGAGATCTTAGGGTTTGAGGTCAGATGTAGAGTTGCTGGCCAATATTGATGACATCAGGGATCTCCATTTACAGTATGGGCTTAATATTGATGAAATCAGGGATCTCCATCCCTGATGATGTTATGTCACGTGTTCCATCCCTGATGATGTCACGTGATGTCACACGCTCTCCCACCCACCATATATGGTTCTATGAGAACGCTATAATGTAAACAAACAGCCATACAGCACAGAGCGCAGTCAGCGCACCATCAATGTTCAATTTTGGAAAATGTGGCGAAAGAGTAATCTGTTGATTATTTTTCCAGCCACTACTCCGCATTGAGGGATAAGATTCAAACCTTTTATAGAGTCTCTTTGTATTTTTTCCTAGTCTGAAGATGGAGTCTGAAGGGGTGGCTATGGCGGAAGATTGGGAGTGAGTCTGGAGTTCTGATTGCAATGGGAAGTGCATTCCATAGTTTTAGTTTGTTTGTTTTTTATTTTTAGATATTTTTTGGGGCTTTTCTGCCTCTATTGATAGATTTACAGTAGGTAGACAGAAAACGGGGAGAGAGATGGGCAGATAAGACACACAGTAAAGTTTGTCGGGATCGGGACTCGAACCCGCAACATACTGTCATGCTGGATTACCAGCCAAGGTGCCTGGACCGCTAAGCCGGCCCAGGCCCATACCATAGTTTTGGAGCCAGAAGGGAGAAGAGTTTGGGACGTGTGGAGCGCTGTCCCGGCGTTTTTAGTGAATGTACTTCAAGAACGCAAGCCCCCCAAAAAACATGATCACTCCGGCTGTGGTAGGCTACTTAAAGGAACACAATCAGGTGTGAAATCATGAGTCATAATTAGCAAGCAGTGGTTTTTGAAACATCAAAGTCATGCAAGGTAACACACAATTCCAGCCGCCAGACCACAAATATGTCAATAACGCAAAGGCTATACTAGTGCAGCGCCATATCAACATCATTCAAAACGAGGCGTTTAAGTGTAAATGAAAAATATGTTACAATCGATAATATGCCGTCTCGCTCTGCCGAAAGATAAAGTCCACAGCGTGTCTCATCACAACGCACTGTGAGCTTGCTTGTAGGTCAGATACTTTCAGCGAGCAACGCCGCCATAAGGCAAAATATAAATGTAAAGTGTAAAGCCAAATGTATCCTTTGCACCGAAAATAGCCGCTCTACAAGCTAATCTGGTTATCCTATTTGAATACTTTAAGGGCCTTTGCTCCTAGACCAAAAGGGTCGTAACACATTGTATTTTTTTTTTAGACTTTCTGCACGTCCCTGTGTGTAAAGAGGAAGTTCCACCTGAAGAGGAGAAGAGCTCCAGTCTGGTCCAGGAGGAACCACAAGCTCCAGAGATAAAAGATGAACAAGTGGAGCTACTTCAAAGACCAGAAGAGGCTGGTGGATCAGCGTTGACATTACTAACAGTGAAAAGTGAAGATGATGATGAAAACAGAGACACAGAGCCTGTAGCCGGCACCTCAACTGTACACATGAAAGCACAAGCTGATGTAGAGGACTGTGGAACATCACAACCAACTAGTGACAACCAGCTCCTCTCTTCACACTGTTCTGAATCTGATACTGAAGACAGTGATGATTGGGAGGAGACTAGGGGAGATCAGTCAGCTTTAAACACACTGATATCACAAAACACACAAAATGTGGGAGGACAGCACAAGCTGTCCCAGGATCTGAACTCATCGAAACAAACTGACTCCAAGAGGAGTCACACAGGGAAGAAAAGTTTTAATTGTACAGAGTGTGGCAAAATGTTTAATCTAAAGGGGAATTTAAAAAGTCACATGAAGATTCATACAGGCGAAAAGCCCTTCTCTTGTACAGTTTGTGGTACAGCCTTTACTCATCATCATCATCTAAAAATACACATGATAACTCATACAGGCAAATGGCCATTTTCTTGTACAGTTTGTGGTACAGGTTTTTCTCAGGCAAGTAATCTAAAAACACACATGATGACTCATACAGGCGAAAGGCCATTTTCTTGTACAGTATGTGGTAAAGGCTGTGTTACCACAAGTATTCTAAAATCACACATGAAGATTCATACAGGTGAAAAGCCCTTTTCGTGTACATTATGTGGTAAAAGCTGTGCTCACAAGGGTGATCTAAAAAGACACATGATGACTCATACAGGCGAAAAGCCTTTCTCTTGTACAGTTTGTGGTAAAGGCTTTACTCAGGCGGGTACTCTAAAAACACACGTGATGACTCATACAGGCGAAAAGCCTCTCTCCTGTACAGTATGTGGTACAGGCTTTACTCAGGCGGGTCATCTAAAAACACACATGATGACTCATAAAGGAGAAAAGCCCTTTACTTGTAACGTGTGTGGTAAAGGCTGTACACATAGTAGTGAACTAAAAACACACATGAGGACTCATACAGGGGAAAAGCCCTTTACTTGTAATGTGTGTGGTAAAGGCTTTATTCAGAGTGGTGATCTAAAAACACACATGAGGACTCACACAGGGGAAAAGCCCTTTACTTGTAACGTGTGTGGTAAAGGCTTTGCTCTGAGTTTTAATCTAAAATCACACATGAGGACTCATACAGGGGAAAAGCCCTTTACTTGTAACGTGTGTGGTAAAGGCTTTGCTCATAGTGTTACTCTAAAAACACACATGAGGACTCATACAACCCTTTAGTTGCAGTTAGTGGCAAATACTTGGTTCAAAATGCACATCTGAGGATAATGAGGAGGAATCATACAGGGAAGAAGTGGTTAGTTGTAATAGTAATAAATGCACATTTTCCCCATTTGAGTTGACAGACAATTGAATGATCATTCATTCTATTCCAGGATGACAATGACAGAGAGATACTAAAGCAGTGGAATCACATAATCTGACAATAGAGCGTCATAGCCCCGCCCCTTTCAGAACGAAGAGGGCACCAGAAGAGAATTTCCCATTAATTTCCCCATAGACATTTCATAAAGTATTTATTTAAAGACCTTTTAAGCCATGGAAGCCAACTCGGATGGTGACAAATCATGACAATGAACAACAAATGTTGGGCCGGACAAATAATTAGAAGTATTGAACCCTGCCCTTTTTTCTTTGTAATTTGTTCTGCCCAATTTGTTTTTATTGTCATTATTTGTCACCATCCGAGTTGGCTTTCTCCGAGGCTTAAAAGCTTAAAATATATACTTTTTGAAACGTCTATGGGGAAATGAATGGGAAATTCTCTTCCGGTTCACTCGATATGTGCACTGTGATGCTCGATATCAACATGAGTGATTAAAGACATCACAATTTAGTTTCTTCTGTATCTTTTTTTATGTTATATTAGTAGATTATTTCGCTATGGTAACACTGTTTAATTATACCGTTGGATGTTTCAAACTTTATACGTTTGGAAACTCAAAACAATTCAATAGCAAAATAAAGTTTGGCATTGGCAGAGATTTGTCACATTTGTCATGGGTGTATCCCACACATACTAGCATGTTCATTGTCAGCTTGTAGATTCATAAACCAAGTGTGATGCTATGTTAACACATTTTGCTGCACATTGTGAGCTTGTAGATTTGTTTCTTCAGTATTTTCTTTCTTTCTTTCTCTTTTTTTTGCAGGATTTGGAAAGCGAAAGTGCTTTTATGTGTCTGTGTTTTATAAATATTTAACCAATGGTAAATGTACCATTGAGCCACACAAGAGCTTGTGACTAAATATTAACTATTTTGGGTCCATTGGAATGAAGGTTCTTTCATATTATGCACACTGCCTACAACTGCTAGTTTTTCCTCATTTTTATTTTATTGTGTTCTTTAACCTGTACTATACTCAAGGTATTTTACCTTTTGGAATTGTAATTCCATCCATTATTATTATTATTATTAGGGATCCACTGGTTAATAAAGTAGCAATCTGTAGAATATCCTTTTTCTCACGTATAATGAGAAATAAGTTAATTTATTTAAATTCAACCTCAAGATTAAAGGCTAATACAACTTTGCAAGAATATTATAAAAGCCATTGTTGAGTGGTGCAACCACTCCTATAGACAGCTATATGTGTGACTTGGGTCTGTCCCGGTGTCCCTGTATCCCTGTCGGAGCACGCAAATAGCATTATAGCGTTTGTTCACCACCAAGTGTCACTGTTGCACAGCCTAACACACAGACACACACCAGGCCAGGGAGGAGGGCTTGTACAGTACAGTACCGTACAGTACAGCACCACTCACTTCAGACGGGTCTGATTTTTATTGAACAATTGCTCGCTCACTCACCTTTGCAGATGTAGTGTTTCTCATGCAGCAGGGATTGAACCCCAGTCTCCCACTCGCCAGACCGACACACAACCTGTCGTGCCAACAGGGCTGAGCCTGTTTGGCCGGGCTGTTGTGGGCCAGGTCTTGACTGGGTGCTACACAGAGGTACAAAATTAAGGCTGTCAAAGTTAACGCGTTAATCGTGCGTTAACTCAACGTCCTTTTAACGGCGTTAATTGAATTAACGCGTTAACTCCGTTGGGCTCGTTATTAATTAATTTGCTTCACAATGTGTTAGATCAGAAGCTCTTTGAAGTGGGCATTGGGCAAAAGCAAAACTCTGGCAGTTTTGGTTGACAAACATAGTTAGTTAGTTGTGAAAGCTTGATGCTAATCATGCTACACAGACCATGCTAATGAGTGCTAAAGCTAATGTTGACTTGCAGGAGAGAGAGGGGCAGGGGCTCGTGTGTGTGTGTGTGTGTGTGTGTTGAGTTTATGATTTTGTTTCCCTCTTCCATGGCATTTGCAATAAAGCAAGCATTCTCCCATGTTGAGTATTTAAAACTTGAAAAGACCACCAGTGGTCCCTGAGGGGATTCCAGGTGGCCCACAGCTAAATGATGGAGGGTTGGTACCCAAATAAACCCTTATAGATCTTTAACTCTCAAGAGTTGAATAATTGTTAAACAAATGCATTACTTAAAGTTAATTTACAAGAAGTCTACACAATTAGAGAACTTAGAAAACATGTTATTTTGATCAACATACAGCCTGTTATCTCTCCTAATGGTACCAACATCAATACAGTTCTTTAGTTTGGGCCTGGAAGGCTAAATGTCATCAAATGGTGGTCCGTGGCTCAAATGCAGAATAAATAATGGACCTTGATATGAAAAATCTTGAACCACTGATTTAAGGTATATTTAGAACGGATACAAAATATGCGATTAATTTGCGATTAATCGGCGATTAACTATGGGCAATCATGCGATTAATCGCGATTAAATATTTTAATCGACTGACAGGCCTATAAAAAATACATCAGATTTCATCAGAGCTTATGAATCTGTCTTCTTGTGATGATATGTTGTCATGAAATATTAAATGATTCACGGGACATTTGGAGTTACCGAGGCATGCATGTCTGGCGTTCATGTTGTGATCAATATACAGTAGCCTACAGTATAGCCCTATTGGCCCCACAGCCGATCAGCCTTAATTTTAAGCCATGCTCTGCAAGCCAGCTCTCCTCCAAAGGTGAGATATGAGCAGGCTGCCTCGTTGGGAACAGATGCACGACCATTTTGTCATGGTATTTATATAAGTCACACATTCAACAAGCTTTGAACTGAGCAGATTAGGCAGATTGGCCAAAACGTCTTTAAAACGTTCTTTCACCATAGTAAATGGTACTTTCATGGACTGGAGAGGGCAGTTTTTTTACAGACGGGTAAAGGGGCAGGGGCTGAAGCCTATGCACGTGCCTGCCTTTTCTTAACGGTCACCAGTGGACCTAGAATACAGTACGACATGAAGTAACCACATTTATACTCCTGTTCACTGTGAGAAGTGTTTTGGGGGTCTTCTCCTGGCTGGCAGGCCGGCCGGCCGGCCGGAGGGTTGACATTAAAGATGTGGCCGGAGGGTTGACATTAAAGATGTGGATTGATCCATCATGACATGCTGTCGTCTCACTCTTTCTATCAACACCTCTTAGTTCAGCGACACATTCCCATGATGACAGTCTGTTAAGATGTGATCTTTATTGTCTGTATATATGTAAAGGATAAACCCTTATTCTGAAGTGCCACACACAAGTACCGGATATGCCTGTTACCCAATGTGTATAATAATGACGCTGCTAATAAAGATGCTCGAGTTATTATGGTCACGAGCTGAATGTAAGTGCTGAGTCCTCATTCTTTTCCTCCGTTATGTTTGTTTAGTCCGACTAGCTCCAGGCTATCTAGACTCTTCCTTATCGCTGTAATGGCAGCTCTGCTAACACAGTCTATACAGAGTATCTGGTATTTTTGTAACCTCCAAAAGAAAAACTAAAAACAAGAAAAAATTATATTATGAGACCATCACTGCGTCAAATACAATATTAAAAATTTGCCAAATCGTCACCTATCTAAGAAAGTATTAGAAATAAATTTTCACAAGTTATTAAGGGGCAAAGCTAAATGGCCTATGGTCCCTTATTGTAGTTGTCTGTTTTTTAAGGGGCTGCGCCCGAAGTGCCTGGCCCCTTAAAAACAAAATTGCATTTCTGGCTTAACCGTGCAGTCGGTTTTCGTGAAACTTGGCAATATGGTAGAGGGGTATGCTAAACGGTGAGAACGCAAAGCCCACGGCCATTGGCCAAAGGGTGGCGCTATAGCACTCAATCAAAAATGCTAAATTTGAACAGGTATAGCTCCGTTTGACTGTCAACAATAAAACTTGGATAGACATATGCGTCTCCTCATGTCGAACAACTTTCGTGTTCTGACTTTTGACCTCTGACCCTGGCTAATGATGCATTCACATGGAATCAGTCAAGCAGTAGATGGCAAACCGTAAGCAAACCGGTTGCACTTGGAGTTCGCCCCTCCTGCAATTTGGAGCCCTTGCAGCCTCTCAAGCACTTACAGCTGACGTCACTAAAGTCAATGAGGGTTCAAGGCTCAGGGCTTGAGGGAGGCAATTGGGATTGGGCCTATGAGGAAAATGAACGGAGAATCATTTCCTGGTCCATGGTAGGGGGCGGGACTGCGACGCTCTATAAAGGGCTGGGAGTTGGCCGGCCTAACTCAATTCAATTAAATTCATAGCTTTATTGGCATGAGAAAACATAAACACAAACGTTTACATTGCCAAAGCAAAAGTGGAACAAAACAACAAGATACAACAATACAATAAACATGTAAACAGAGCTGTGTTATATTAACACTTTGAGTAATACTATCTTGTGAGACTATAAAAGATTGTGCATTTTCTGTCAGAGATAGTTAGCCTATACATCCGAGACGTTTTATACTTTTGAAAGTTAACAGCAGTATTTCAATGTTTTAAACATGTTATAGGCCTAAACATTTGGTGGTTTTCAAACTCTCCTTGGGTGATTGTAATCCGTGCAGGGAAGTACATGTCTCTGATGTCTTGGTACAGTGGACAGACGGTTAGGAAGTGTAGCTCAGTCTCTACCTCGTTTTGTGTGCAGTGTGTGCATAGTCTGTCTTCTCTTGGGAGCCAGGTCTCTCTCTCTCTCCTTCCATGAGAGCAGCAGCATTTGTTTGCAACATTCAACACCCTACATTACATTTACCACACATCCACTCACTTACACTACTGATCTACTGATTAACACAAGCCACTTAATACTTTAGTATTGTTTGATGCATACGTTTATTATATTGTATATCAATATTGGTTTGTGCACTTTTAAACAGCTGTGTGTCTTCCTCCTTTGTTATGGCCCAAGAGCCAGGTCATAACACTATCTATCTATCTATCTATCTATCTATCTATCTATCTATCTATCTATCTATCTATCTATCTATCTATCTGACAGTTACACACCTCCACCACCAGGGGGCGAAAGGCATTAAGGCAACAGTGCCTGAATTCTTTATTGCGCATGCGTGGAAACTTTGACCCGGTCGGAAGTACTTGTTTGCATCACGTGGCCACGCCAGTTGTTTTCCACGGTAATGTTGTTGAACAAACATGTTGTCGTGCCTCTCGGGAATTGTTGATATTTCTGCCTTCATTACACATTCTATATTACAGTAGGAACAGCTTGGTGGAAATGTCTCCTAAAGGAGGTGACAAGCGTCAAATGGAGTCTGTACGGCTGAAGATAAATGAACAGCTAGCGTCGGTGGGAGAGGAGATATTGTTTGTTGTGGACAAACAGCAGCGTGGCGCTGCTGATGTTTGTAGTGTGGAGCTCAGCGTCAGAGTGTTTGTGTTGGAGCGCCTCAGCGCGGTGGGAGAGTTCATGGTCAAACTCTTCCAGAGAGAGATGGAGACACTAGAAACTCTGCTGGAGACACAAAACAAACGGCTGGTCATTGATTTTGATATGGACATCGATCTACACACTGCAGGTTAGTAGACTCTGAACAACACCAGCTTAGCTACAAGTAGCATTAAGCTAGCTAAACTAAACTACATTTACCAGTAGTTATACTTAGTACTGTGACAATGGCCCCCAGAAATTGGCATACCCCTACCGGGCTTAGGACCAAACACAACATAGTTTTTCCTCATCTCTAAGGCCTCCCATACATGAAATGGATTCTTGTATACAAATATTTTACTGTAAAAGTGGTGAAATTGATATTTAAAGTCATACACCTCAAACTAAAAATACAGCCTGTCCGTCTGGGGATTAAGGCATATAAACTCATGTAGATTCACAATGGAAGCTCAGAGGTTTAGAATGTGGCATATTGGAAGCCAGGACATCCCTCTACATTCTAGAAAAATAATAATGTCAATATGTGAATGTAAATATGAGATATAGTCATTTGAACACATACCTACAATAGGCGAAAATGTAAATCTGTATAGTGTCTGACTCTGACATGGATTGTCATAGCAACACATATGAGGGCTTGTAGGAATGGTGTGGTTCTACTGTATCCAGCAATACCAATTGTGTAATTGTATACTTGTAGGCAACACCAACACACTATTGTTCTCTGTCCGATTTTTTTTTTTTTTGCCAGCAAGGTGCTTTTTGAGGGAGGTTTAATGTTTTTTTTTGTTCAATGTTTTTTTTTTAAACGCCATTGCCAATAAAGGGAACATTTGCGTCATATTGTCTCTTTATTGTTAATGGCATTTACACCGTTTGTTTCACATCACCATTACATCACCTAATCAACATGAGTTAGACTTTAATATATTAGCCCCCCTCACTTCACACAGGTGTGATTTGTGTTAACTTTTGCACAACAGAAAAGTGAAGCTTTTTGTCATGCTTCACATGACATCACAATATAGAATGCAAACGGTAAGACGGAATTCAGTTCCCAGGTCCCTATATGCTTTGTGACTCATGTCAGTGCAACCACACTTGCAATTTCCCAGAATTGCACCTTTCTAGTTTTATTTTGACTTCACTTATCAATGGTGGAATAATTATAACAAATTGACTTGAATAGAAGTTCCAAAATGTATGAAATCCCAAACTTGAGAAATTGTGAAAAGAATATTGCAGCTGCAACAATACTGCAGAGAAATGCAGGCCTACAATAGAACTACTATGATATAGCACAGACCTGGTTGAGGGTGCTCAATGATCAATGTTATCCTCATAACAGCAAGCCATTAGTTACTGCGAGAGTCTAGCAAACACCAACTCAGGATTCCTGGATCTCTGCCCTCCACAATTTTCACAATTTTCATTTTGTATTGTTTACTTTATTTAGAAAAGCAATATACAGTAACTTTTCACATCCCCTATACAAAACAAACACAATCAATTCTCATATTTCCCCCATGTCCTGTTAAGTCTTAAGTTTTAAGTTCTACCAGTATTAATAAGACAAGACTTATGGAACAATGCAATTAAAGTAATTTTTACAGTATTTGTCTCCATCTGCTCTATCTGCATCGTGTTGCCTATATGGGTTTCTTCATGAACTGACACAGCAAATATTTTGGAATGTGAAAAGAGCAGAAGAACCTTGTCAAGTCTAGTAGCTATTTAGCTCGCTGGAGTGACCTAGCTTTAAGCTCCATTTAGTGTAACAGATCCTGTCCAGTAGCATAATAGAAAAGCCCAGACTGTTTCACCAGAATGGTTCATTAGTATCACTTGTAACATCATGGTTACTGTGCATAGTACATAACTATAGTAGTGTACGGTCGGACACAACATAGTTGATTGATGAATTCTGAACCTGAAGTATTTGTCTTTCTTTTCTTTTTTTTTTTACCAGAATGGAGTGTGATGTACAAACATTGGATCCAAATATTTGTATCATCTGTGGTAAACATTTAGAAAAAGTAAAGAAACAAGATCCATAATGTCACAAACCCCAAAGCAGAAGACCTTCAACATATACTAAATGGTGCTCAACAGAGAGATGATGATGATGATGATGAAAACCCTGGCTCCAAATACAGAAAATATACTTTCCTTCAAATTAAAGATATGTATCATCTTGCTGAGCAAACTACACCAGTCAGAACAGCAAATGTTGAGAGTGAGAGTATGCCTGCACCATGCAGTCTCATCAAGAAGACTGAATAAGGTTGATAATAGTAACAGAGACAATGAGGAAGGTTGATGAAGTTGTATCGTCGGCTGCTCTTGTATTATATAAACATCATAAAAGCTACCTTAAACCTCTAAAGGAAATAAAGCAGCTGCCAGACAAAACAAAGAATCAGAACAGCAGACCAAATGTTCACCTATTTTAATTTAATTAAATGAAAGTGATGACACTAAACTAAGCGTTATGATGACATACTGAAGACACTGGTCCATGATTTTCTTCATCAATATATCTGAAGCTCTACAGCTGTTTTTGAGTGGTGTAAACCACTCCTACAACTGGCTTTGTTAGTTTACGTGTGTCTGTCTGTCTGTCTGTTCTTACCAAAAAATGAGCACGGTTGCTATGGTCACCCAGTTCACACGGGTGTGATTTCATTATGTCAGACATTACATCAGACCACAGCTGATCAGTCTATATAAGACCTTACACCACTCAGTTCACACAGGTGTGATTATTTTCTTGGACGTGCAGCTTCTATCAGTGCATATCCCATGGGCACACTTTCAGAGCATACCACATCAGACCTTTCAGCTCAATCTACAATTCAAATTGTAATGTATGAGATTTTCCTTCAGTTTCCAGAATTTTCCTGTATTTAGACCATCATCACATCTTCCTCAGAGCTCAGTCTTCAGTATGTCATTATAACTCCCAGTCAGAGGTTATATATTGTATGATATTTCTCTTCATACGATCAGGTTACGAGAGCTTAGTGTTGGTATATGGAGCCAGGGTTTTATGAACATCAGCATAATTTCTCTGTTGAGCAACATTCAGTGTTGAAGGTCTTCTACTGCGGAGGTTTTGACATTATGGACCGTGTCACTTTCCTTTTTCTATTTGTATTTGGATGTTTTTTTAACCATGTTGTAATAGCGACGACACATCACATTTACTATGAAAACATAAATGTCCTGTCACTGTCAGTCAGTTAGTCAGTTAGTTATAGTCACCTTGTGACATCATCAGGGATGGAGATCCCTCATCAATATTAAGGCCATATATAAGAATTCCCATATATGGAGATCCCTGATGTCATCAATATTGGCCAGCAACTCTACGTCTGACCTCAAACCCTTAGATCTCCATAAATGGAGCTGACCTGTTCTGACATTCCATATTGTACTATGATCTGACCTCATTAATCCCTGTATACTCAAGACACGCTCCATATATGGCCAGTACATAATTAATTCCATATGTTGATCTGACTCCCCATGCCAAAGCGCCAGCGCTCGCCCAGCAGTCTGCTGTCACCCAGGCGTGCATGTGACCTCGCCCTTTTCTCGCCCTAAGGTCTACAGTGTCAGGGTTCTACTATTGTCAATGGCTACTGGACATGCTCTGTTAGTATGTTACACTAAATGGAACTTAAAGCTAGGTCAGATAGCTACTTGATTTGCCATTATTCCAAATATATATCCTTTTCATATTCCAAAATATTTGCAATGATTTACCTTTTATGAAGAAAGCCATAGGCAATACAATGCAGATGCGGTGAAGCTAAATACAACTTTACCTTAAGCAAACAATGATTATATCAACTCTACATGAATTAATGACTTGCTGGTATGAGGATAACATTGAGCATTGAGCTTGTCCCTCATCCAGGTGTGCTAAATAATAGTTAGTAGGTAGTTCTATTGTAGGGCTGCATTTCTCTCTGTAGCCTACTATTGTTGGAGCTGCATATATACTTTCACAATTTCTCATTTGTGACATTTCATATATTTTAGGGACTTCTACTCAAGTGAATTTGTTATAATTTCACTACCCTTGCATAAGTGAAGTCAAAATAAAACTAATCTGTTTGATACTGTAGATTTCGTTAGGACTGCTTTATTTCCTCCCATTTGGGAAACCATATACGTTTAGTGCCATAACTCCATGAGTATTCAAGCTACAATTACACAATAATTGGTATTGCTCAATTCAGCAGAACCACACCTTCCATACAAGCCCTCATATGTGTTGCTATGACAATCCATGTCAGAGTCACTACAAAGTAAAGAAGACACTCTACATAGATTTACATTTCCGCCTATTGTAGGTATGTGTTCAAATGTCTATCTCATATTTACATTCACATATTGACATTATTCGTTTTCTAGAATATAGAGGTATGTCCTGGCTTCAGGTATGCCAAGTTGTAAACCTCTCAGAGCTTCCATTGTGAATCTACATGAGTTTATATGCCTTAATCCCCAGACGGACAGGCTGTATTTTTACTTTGGGGTGTATAACTTTAAATATCAATTTCACCACTTTTGCAGTAAAATATTTTTATACAAGAATCCATTTCATGTATGGGAGGCCTTAGAGATGAGGAAAAACTATGTTGTGTTTGGTCCTAAGCCCGGTAGGGGTATCTCGAAAACTAAAGCACTTTTTGACTGTTCGTCACAGGACTAACTAGCCCTAGAATGTCTGTGATCATACATAAATTACATATTCCTGTAAACACAGCCATAGATCGGATGCCTCTGCTCCCAGTGAGCAAGGAGACATGGGCGGCATAAATGTGCTCCACGCTCTGTTTGTACCCAATACATAATTCCAAAGACGTGGAGTGAGATATTGTACTCTAGTTTCACATCCATGTAAAAGTTCAGGCAGAAAACGCTTGTTTATTCAAATATCTGATCTTTTCAAACATCTCTCATATATTTTCCCGGGCTGCACACGGACGACATTTTCTCAGGGCGAGGGGTCCGGAATGACAGCTGGACTTCCATGTATGACAGTCACTCGTAGGGCAGGGTTTTCTGCTGCAGCCTAGGCTCCAGAGTCACAGGCGTTGTGAAGAGATTCAAGACACTTATTTTTTAAACGATGGTTATCCTGACAAAACAAATAGGAGAATAAATGTCATCTTTGAGTTGACAAAAACACTTTGAGTTCCTCTGCTGATGCTACCTTCTCTCACCTCCTTCTGTCTGTGTGTAAAGAGGTTTCATCTGAATATGAGGAGAGGAGATCCATTCTGGCCCAGGAGGAACCACACCCTCCACAGATTAAAGAGGAACAACAGGAGAGGAGATCCATTCTGGCCCAGGAGGAACAACAACATCCACAGATTAAAGAGGAACAGGAAGAGGAGACTGGTGAGTCAACTTTGACATTACTACGTAGGAAGATGTGGTGCAATACTCTCTCAGGTAACAACTCAAAAACAACTACAAAAACTGTTACCCAATAAAAGCATTACACTTGTTTACCAGAGGGTCCATCTTGTTCAATTCATCAAAACATTTAGAGATGTACATATATACACTTCTATTTTTCCAAAGAACACAACAGGAATTCATCATAAAGGAGGTAAAAAGGGAAATATACAGTGAGGGGGAAAAGGGGTGGTTGTGGGTAGATTACATTAATGATGATTAAAAAAATGTTTTGGCCACATCGGTGAAATAATGTCCGATTTCGGGCTCTACTCAACACCTTGCTCTGCGAGGCATTGTGAAGAGACTCGAGACACTCATTTTTTAAATGATCTTGACAAAACGAATAGGAGAATAATCTTTGAGTTGACAAAAGCACTTTGAGTTGCTCTGCTGATGCTACCGTCTATGCTACCGTCTCTCCCCTCCTCCTGTCTGTGTGTAAAGAGGTTTCATCTGAATGTGAGGAGAGGAGATCCAGTCTGGTCCTGGAGGAACCACACCCTCCACAGATTAAAGAGGAACAACAGGAGAGGAGATCCAGTCTGGTCCTGGAGGAACCACAACCTCCACAGATTAAAGAGGAACAGGAAGAGGAGACTGGTGAGTTTGACATTACTACGTAGGAAGATGTGGTGCAATACTCTCTCAGGTAAAACACAATGATGTTTTTATTAGTATTATTCTAACAAGACAGAAACTGTAAGGATAAAAATATAGTTTGGTAACTCATGGTCCCCTAAAAGACACAGACACACAGCATGTTTCCGCTTGTGCCACTACATAAGTATAGAACAACAAGTTTGAACCCATAATCATGTTTAGCTATTAAGATATTTGTGTGTGAGACTTTTAAGATTTTAAGCACGAGATATGGTACTGGCCCACTCAAAGGGTTAAGTGATCTGTCCAGGAAGGTTCTAATCATCAATCAGCACCAGACACTTCATTCAGGAGTGGTGGATTCTTGAGCCACAATGGTGCTGCAGGCTCCACCTGGGCAACGGTGGTGCTGCAGACTCCGCTTGCAGCTTCAATGGCCCTCCTAAAGGCCTCACCATGGGTGTGTTGGGCTTCCTCCTCACGGAAGACACAGGCTGGGGCGCCAACCCATACTGCTCCCGGGTGCCGTCTACATTCCGGCTTTCACCCGTCTCTCCGGTGGTCTCCAGACTACTCCTGGTTGTTCAGTTGTTCAGTAAACCCTTATTGAATGATAAGTACAAGTTGTTTTTACTGGTGATTTCCACAGAGCACCACAGGGAGAGGTCTACAGTATCTAGTGAGATGGCCTCCAAAAGACATTCAACATTGTCAGAGGAACAGCCAGAGGTGGACCAGAGACGTGGACTGTTTGATGCGAAGATGCAACCTGTAGTAAAGTTGTACCGTATAGGTATGTGCTGTTTTGTTTACTTACTTACATAAAGGGATATTTCACTTTCAAAATAATTGTGGGTAATGTTATCGTCTACTATATTTATTTTTATCAGACAAGCCCATTGTAACTTCAAACTCCATTTTAACCATCGTAGATACACAGAAAACACCCATCCCTGGTTCTAGTGAATTATATTGTCCTTCCTTAGAGCAGGGGTTCTCAACCTGTGGGCCGGGACCCCTCGGGGGGTCGCCAAATTATTTTGGGGGGTCCCCAAATTATGAAAAAAATAATAATAATCTTTTTTTTGCAACTGAATGGCTGGAAAATGGAAATGAAGAGTTTACATGGTACACATAGTGCATGCATACACCTCCCTAATGATTATATCTGGTTTCAGTATTTATTTATGGTGTATTGTCTCTATTATTAAGGTTATTGTAGCAGTCAATTTATATTGGGGGTCGGGAGGGGGCGGGGCGGGGTCCCGAGACATTGCCAAACATTTCCGGGGGTCCCCGGCCAAAAACGTTGAGTACCCCTGCCTTAGAGGGGGACAGCCATAGCTGAATGGGTAGAGAGCCTGTCTAGGAAACAGAATGTACCATAGTGATGTTGTTAGGTCTGCAGTGGGTCCCAGGACCCACGGGTGGGAGTCCTAGTAAAAATGGTATATATATATATATATATATTTTTTTAATTGTAATTGTTTGATATTATTGCATTTATACAAATCATGCATCAATTCAAGATTGAGACCTGGAGTCACCACTCCACACTATATGTATGACACACTCAAAAATCATTGTATTATTGGAACATGTTTGTTGAAACTTCCAACAACCAGTTTGAGTTTTTGTCAATTGTTTCAGTTGTCTTTTCTTTTTTTCTTGTGTAATTTTGTCATAACCTTCTGTTGAACACGTATTACTTATTTGTAACTATTTAAATGCAACATTATAATCAATACAAACAAAAGATGTCTTCTAAAATCTTTACTTGGACAAGTAAGTAAACGTAATGCTCAAAAATGTAATGTCAAGCCCTGAAAACTGTCTTTGATTAGAAATGGAGAAGATGATGTTCCTCCAAAAATGCAAACATTAAATGTTTTTCTCTCTTTGTCTTTTTTCTAGCCGTCCCGCACCTCCCTGTTTGTAAAGAGGAGGTTTTCACTGAACAACCGGAGAGGACCTCCAGTCTGGTCCAGGAGGAAACACAACCACAACAGATTAAAGAGGAGCTACTTCAAAGACCAATGGAGGCTGATGGGTCAAACTTGACATTACTAGCAGTGAAAAGTGAAGATGATCATGATGATGAAAACAGAGAGACAGAGCCTGTAGCCGGCACCTCATCCGAACACATGAAAACACAAGCTGATGTAGAGGACTGTGGAACATCACAACCAACTAGTGACAACCAGCTCCTCTCTTCACACTGTTCTGTATCTGACACTGAAGACAGTGATGAGTGGCAGGAGCCCAGTGAAGGTCAGTCAACTTTAAACACACTGAAGTCACACAAGACACAACATGTGGAAGGACAAAGATTGTCTTTGAACAGCAAGCTGTCCAAGGACTTAAAATCATCAAAACATATTCACTCCATGAGGAGCCACACAGGGAAGAAACGCTTTAGTTGTACAGACTGTGGCAAATGTTTTTATCTTAAGGCAAATCTGACTAAGCACTCAAGGATTCATACAGGGGAAAGCCATTCACTTGTACAGTTTGTGGCAAAGGCTTTGCTATGAGTGGTCATCTAAAAACACACATGACTCATACAGGGGAAAAGCCCTTTACTTGTAACGTGTGTGGTAAAGGCTGTCTTCACATCGGTAATCTAAAATTACACATGAGGACTCATACAGGGGAAAAGCCCTTTACTTGTAATGTGTGTGGTAAAGGCTTTGCTCAGGGTGTTAATCTAAAAACACACATGATGACTCATACAGGGGAAAACCCTTTACTTGTAATGTGTGTATTAAAGGCTTCATTCATAGTGGTGATCTAAACAACCGCATGAGGACTCATACAGGTAGGAAACCCTTTAGTTGCAGTTAGTGCCAAATGCTTGGTCAAAATGCACATCTGAGGATAATGAGGAGGAATCATACAGGGAAGAAGTGGTTAGTTGTAATAGTAATAAATGCACATTTTCCCCATGAACCCATTTGAGTTGACACATGATATAACATCATTCATTCTATTCCAGGATGACAATGACAGTTAGATACTAAAGCAGTGGAATCGCATAATCTGACAATAGAGCGTCACAGTCCCGCCCCTTTCAGAACGAAGAGGGCACCAGAAGAGAAGTTCCCATTCATTACTGTACTGTAACAGCATGCTGGATGGAAACCGTGCATGTCAAAAACTGTAAAAGTAGCAAATCTACAATCTCTAAATGTGTTGTGCTGCGTCTGGAGCTTGCAGATCTGCTATGTGTTTATACCAGTTTTAGTCTTCTTAACGCTAGACCACAAACCCTACAACACTAACCCCAGAACTCTTAACAAACATTAAAGGTAGACAATAACTGTCTGTTGGATACATAGCATTTGTGCCATGATGGAGTGCCAGGAGGGATAGCAAGGGAATTGTAAAATAAAATGATAAATGGCTGGTAACATTGTCAACTGTGTACATTAACGTCAAATTAGTTTATGCAAGTCCATGAAGTACCTCTAAACAATATGTACATTGTCTTTGTTTCCAATTCAGTGTTGCATCATCAGTCTGGCTTCCCTGTTCTACCAGAGGTGAATGAACAACGAAGATTGGCTAAAAATAAATGCCACTGCTGTGATCAGTGTGGTAAACGCTTCCCTACAATGTCCAGACTTAAAATACACCAGCGAATGCACACTGGAGAGAAACCCTATGGATGTGATCAGTGTGGACAAAACTTCTCTCATATGTCAAGCCTTAAAAAACACCAGATAATTCACACTGGAGAGAAACCCTATGGATGTGATCAGTGTGGACAACACTTCTCTCAAATGTCATACCTTAAAATCCACCAGCGGATTCACACTGGAGAGAAACCCTATGGATGTGATCAGTGTGGACAACACTTCTCTCGAATGGACAAACTTAAAAGCCACCATAAGGTTCACACTGGAGAGAAACCCTATGGATGTGATCAGTGTGGACAACGCTTCTCTCAAATGGGACACCTTAAAACACACCAGAGAATTCACACTGGAGAGAAACCATATGGATGTGATCAGTGTGGAAAACTCTTCTCTCAAATGGCAAACCTTAAAACCCACCAGAGAATTCACATTGGAGAGAAACCATATGGATGTGATCAGTGTGGGCAACACTTCTCTAGATTGTCCAACCTTAAAAACCACCATAAGGTTCACACTGGAGAGAAACCCTATGGATGTGATCAGTGTGAACAACACTTCTCTCGAATAGACAGCCTTAAACGCCACCAGAGAATTCACACTGGAGAGAAACCCTAATCATTCTGATGTGTGTGGAAAAGCATTTTGCAATTCAATAATGTTTGAATTTCCAGGTTGTACACACTGAATTTAATCTGTTCCCTTCTGTTCAGTTAATTCACGCCATGAACGCACATAAATAAATATAAATCAGTTTGGTGTTACATATGCTCCATTAGAGCGGCTGAGAAACACTAACCAAGTGTTGCATGATGAGCATTATGGTATTTTTTAAGCAATTGTCTATTAAGAAGGGTAATATAATAACCCACAAGTTGATTTGTTGATTAATTGCAAGTAAACTTAACACACTGTTTATGTACTATTTATCATTCACTGAGTCAATTATTTTCAGAGAAAGTAGCCTGTTAGACCAAATGTACTGTGTTCTGCCATTGTGCTGATTTCCTACATATTTCTATCTAGATTCTGCTTCATTACATTCATTACATCTGACCTTACCATGTTTATTATTGTCATCATTTTCTTATGCTGCATTGTCTTTGCGGAGCATAACCACTTACATTTAGCTGCAGGCAGAAATCTCAAGTGTCTCAAGTTTCAATATTAATTGTATTCTCAATGCTATTGTTTCACCATAATTTGACCTGTAGATTTGCTGTAGGTTACATTTAGATTATATGTCTTTTGTCCACAATTTTTGCCATGGTGTGTTACTTTTCTTAGTAGGCTACATAATTAACAATTACACTATAGTGACACATTTGTTTATTCCTTTATGTCTCTGTTGTAAATAATGTAAATAATGGTTGTGCAGTCACAAATAAAGACAAACATTCAAAGTTGAGAGGTGTTTTTAGCTTGAGTTTATAAGAGTACAGTGTGTTAATTTCAATAACCATTTGGAAGGCAATATTGTAATGTAGGAGCACAACAGTTTTGCAAGACTAACTAAGATGTTCTTATGAACAACCACATACTATTCTATTAACACAATATCACAAACAGCTGTTCCTTCACCAAAGCTGAAAGATTTGGAGCAATCATGTGCAAATTAGGTGTCTATAGGGACCTGATTGCCCAATATATCTAATGAGTTTGGTTTTAAATGTAATGCAAAAGTAAATCACCACAGGACATGAAGAATAGTTAGAACTTTTGCCACACTGCAACACTAGCTTTTGAAGGACCACTTTTCAACCTACCTCCATACCACCTTTTTCATCATAATCATACCCCTAGACCAATATGTTTTGTTTCCCCCTGCCTTGAATGAGGGTTTCCTCTTTCTTTCGCTTCTGAACTGTAATTGTACTTTTTACTTGTTTTAGTTCATCATTATGATGTTATGTTTGTGTTTCCTGATTTGTGCAAAGCACATCGAACTGCCTTGCAGATATTGTATATAAATAATTAGGATAATCATAATGTTTTCTATAGAATATGCTTTGACTCTGACAGTGTCTGTTCTTGTACTGGATATAGTTGAGATTTATTAAATAAAGTAAAATGGTTCATCCATAATGTGATCATTAACAGGTGATCTGTCCAATGCCAGACAACCAGTGACCATTAACATTTGAATCGCTGCATTTGAATGCCTTGTCTATAGTGAATAGACAGCCATCATCATTTGCCTATTTGCATTTTAACCAGGAGAAAGAATGTGGGTTGGTTCATTATTTAGTCTCTGTTGTTAATAATTAACCATGTAATCATAATATGATTATTATAAGAATAATGACATATCCTGATAATACCTTACACTACATGGACACATGTTTCTACACATATGCAGATTCCACTGTAAATAAAGTTAAGAAATCAAATAAAAACAATAGTGCACAATGAGACTTTGAGGATTTGGAAATAGATTACTTTGTTGTTAGGCCTTGACCATCGTTTGTAGTAAAAATGCAGGTGAAAACAATGTTTTAAAAAAAACACACAAAGAAGATACAAATAAGAGTACAGAAGGTGTTTATATATAAATTATATATATTTTAAGTCAAGCTGATGATACCTAAATGATCCAATAGGCTACTGTTCACCCTGGAATGTTGTGTTATATTTTAAATAATAACATACTAACTCTGACTGTGATCATTTCACAATGCATTTAGGCAAATATATAAAGTACATTGTATTGTATAAATAACATTATAGTATAATGTATCCATATAACAGTGCAGGGGTCCAATGCCCCCCACCCCCTGTTAGGTTGTGATTGGTGGAGGGGATCCTATTGTTCTCACTTTTGGCCAATCCACCTCAGGCTCTCTAGTATAAGAAGAGTGTGTAGTTGTCAGTTCTCCACAACTCCTCCAGGGTATCATTCATTTCAGATCTGATCTGACTGTGGACTCCAGACTTCAGGTGAAGATGAACTCTCTCAACCCCAGGACCAATTCTGCTCAACAGGATGATCACCAAGACCTATGTAAGTTACTTATCTTTATCTTTATCTTTTATACAGCATGTCGTAATATGTCATAATATTATCTATGTCTCTTTCTAAAATGCACACAAAAATTGCAATTAATCAAAAATAATCACCATCCAGTAAATCTACAATCAACATGCTCATGTACATGTAATGTGTTCATAACGGTTTAGCCTTCTTCACGATAGAACGCTAACCCTAGAACACCTAACAAACGGGAGACAATAACAGTCTGTTGTATAGGCTACATATAATTTGTGCCATGAGGGAGTGCCAGGAGAGATAGCGAGTGAAGCTGTAAAATCAAATGATAAATGGTTGGTAAAATTGTCATTTATGTACATTAATGTTAATTAGTTGCAAGTCAATGAAGTAGCCTAACAATATGTCCCTTGTCTTTGTTTCCAATTCAGTGTTGCATCATCAGTTTGGCTTCCCTGTTCTACAAGAGGTGAATGAACAACAAAGCTTGACTAAACAAAAATGCCACTGCTGTGATCAGTGTGGTAAACGCTTCCCTACAATGTCCAAACTTAAAACACACCAGAAAGTTCACACTGGAGAGAAACCCTATGGATGTGATCATTGTGGACAACACTTCTCTCAAATGGCAAACCTTAAAACCCACCAGAGAATTCACATTGGAGAGAAACCCTATGGATGTGATCAGTGTGGACAACACTTCTCTCTAATGGCACAACTTAAAAAACACCAGAGAATTCACACTGGAGAGAAACCCTATGGATGTGATCAGTGTGGACAACACTTCTCTCTAATGGAAAACCTTAAAACCCACCAGAAAATTCACACTGGAGAGAAACCCTATGGATGTCATCAGTGTGGAAAACACTTCTCTAGATTGTCCAACCTTAAAAACCACCATAAGGTTCACACTGGAGAGAAACCCTATGGATGTGATCAGTGTGGACAATACTTCTCTCTAATGGCAAACCTTAAAACCCACCAGAAAATTCACACTGTAGATAAACCCTATGGATGTGATCAGTGTGGACAACACTTCTCTCGAATAGACAGCCTTAAAAGCCACCAGCGAATTCACACTGGAGAGAAACCCTATGGATGTGACCAGTGTGGACAATGCTTCTCTCACATGCAGAGTCTTAAAATCCACGAGAGAATTCACACTGGGGAGAAACCCTAATGATACTGATGTATGTGGAAAATCATTTTGTAATTCAAATAATGTTTGAATTTCCAGGTTGTACACACTGAATTTAATTTGTTCCCTTCTTGTCAGTGTGGAAAGAGATGTATTAATTCACATCATGAACGCACATATATTTGAAATATAAATATGTTTAGTGTTTTATATAGCTTCATTAGAGCGGGTGAGAAACATCAGCAAATCCACAAACCAAGTGTAGCATGATGAGCATTATGGCATTTGTTAAGCAATTGTTTTTTAAGAAGGGTAATATAATAACCCACAAATTGATGTGTTGATTAATTGCAAGTAAACTTAACATACTGTTTTTGTACTATTTCTCATTCACGGTTAGACCAAATGTGCTGCCATTGTGCTGATTTCCCACTACATCTTTCTATCTAGATTCTGTATTTCTGCTTCATTACATTCATTACATCTGACCTTACCATGTTTATTATTGTCATCCTTTTGTTATGTTGCATTGTCTTTGCGGAGCATAACCACTTGTCCATTTACATTTAGCTGCAGGCAGAAATCTCAAGTATCTCAAGTCTCAATATTCATTTTATTCTCAATGCTATTGTTTCGCCATAGTTACCTGTAGGTTACATTTAGATTTATTTTTATTTTGTCTTTTGTTCTTTTTGTTGCCATGGTGTGTTACTTTTCTTAGTAGACTATATCATTAAAATGTAAATAATGGTTGTGCAGTCACAAATAAAGACAAACATTCAAAGTCGAGGTGTTTTTTTAGCTTGAGTTTATAGGCGTAGAGTGTGTTAATTTCAGTCAATAACTATTTGGAAGGCAATAACACACCTTGTAATGTAGGAGCACAACAGTTTTGCAACACTAAGTAAGGTGTTGTTATGAACAACCACATATTATTGTATTAACACAATATCACAAACACCTGGTCCTTCACCAAAGCTGAAAGATTTGGAGCAATCATGTGCAAATTAGGTTTATATAGGGACCTGATTGTCCAATCTATCTAATGGTTCTGCTTGAATAACAAGATGGAGATGAGAGGGACTCATTCATACAAGGACATTAACAGAGTTGGGCTTTAAATATAATGCAAAAGTCAATCACCACAGGACATGAAGAATAGTTATAACTTTTGCCACACTTACAATTTACACTTACAATTTACAACACTAGCTTTTAAATGACCACTTTTCAACCTGCCTCCATACCATTTTTTTTCTACAATTTTCTTTCACATAGATCTCTGTCTCAGTTTCCTGTCTCTACACTCTATTATAACATGAAAAACATGAAGGCAAAAACACGTATTTAAAGGAGGAAGCAATCAATAAAAAGGAAACTGAACAGTGCATACAAGGTATTACTATACTGTTATGTTCTGGTAGAATTTAGGCAAAATACTCCTTTAAAGACGGAGTGCCACAATTTTCCACCCTAAAACATGATCATCAGGTATTATTACAAAATAAGGGGGAAGTGTACAGTAGGCCTATTTGTTAAAATCATGCTTTTATGTGGACATGCCCACCAGTTCATTAATTATGCCTGGTTTGCCTGGTGGGTGGTAATCCACCTGAACTGAAGCCGCACCCACAGCTGTAGTTGTATGATAAAGGGGGAGGGGTTAGGGGAGGGGCTGATAGAGCCGTGTCACTATATTACTGTTTATTTAATTGGCCCGTTTCGACTGTCAATGGTTCAGCCTCCAGGAAGAAACCCTAAATACAAAGTTAATACACCATTGCACATAAAAACGACTCCAGGGTGGCTAATGAACATAGACACATGAAATACTGGGGGAAAAAATGTGGCACTCCATCTTTAAGGTTTTAAAAGTTTATGATAAAGCAGCAGCATTTTGTTTGTAGGCCTATGCACCACATATCTGGAACAAACTCACAGAAAACACAGATAGGCCTATGCTTTTTTTTTTTTTTGATTTAATATTTTATTAGGCAACATATAAATGCAAACAGCACAATGTACAGTCAGGCATTTTTTTTGTCCGAAAAAGGATTACACCGAAGAAAGACCTTGCGGCCTTGTTTCCATTCGGGTCCCATCCACTCACACATGACATGAAAAATAATTTAACACAGTAACAACAGTTGATATAACAGCATATCAATTTCCTCTAAACATGAAATATACAGTATGCATAGGTTGGGGCTGAAGTTAATCGGAAGGGGTTTATTAGTATAAAGAGGCTGGGGCGATCACCTCCTCTCCCTTTGACCTGCTGATAGGTGAATTTTTAGGCCTGTCTTGAAGGAAGCCAGAGATTTGTTTGTTTTGAGAGATGGGGGGAGGGAATTCCACACCTGGGTAGCAGTGCTTTGAAAGGTGAATTTGCCCATATTTGTTTTATAAATGGGTGGCACCAGATCGTTGTTCACGCTCCCTCTAGTATTATGGCTGTGGGTATTGCTCACTTTTTTAAAGTAATTAGTCAAGTAAGTGGGTACTGAGGGCATGGAGGGTAAAGTTGCATTTACAATTTTGAATGTCAGGCTCATCTTCAACTGCTTGACTCTGTCTTCCACCCTGAGCCAGCCTATGCCGTCAAAATGCTCCGCATATAGGTGGGTCATGGGCCCTAGGTGAATAAGAAGTCGGATTAGTTTGTTTTGGGAAGTTTAAAGCTTGGTTTTCTGTGCCATTGATATGTTAGAGAACCAGGACGTACAAGCATAGTCAAAAATGGGTAGTATGAGGGCTCCAGCTAAGGTCCTGAGGGCCCTTTTGTTAATAAAGGAGGAGATTCTGCCCAAGAATCTTGTCCTCTGGTTTACTCTTTTTATCGCCCTTGTTTCCATGCTATCCCCTGTCAGTTTATTGTCAAGGATACATCCTAGGTATGTTACCTCTTCTTTGCTGGACATTATTATGTCATCGACTCGGACCTTAAAATCATTTACATTTGTCCTACTCAGGGAATGGTTGGACCCAAAAAGGATGGATTCCGTTTTACCGAGGTGCAATGAGAGTTTGTTGTCGGTGAGCCAGGTTCGGATTTTGGTGAGTTCTATACTTAGGGCTTCCTCAACCTGCGCTTTGTTTTCTCCCGATATCAAGAGTTCTGAGTCGTCGGCAAACATGCTGTGTTAAAGGATGAAACAATCAATAAAAAAGCAAACTGCATAGTGAATACAGGGTTTACCGTATTACTACTGTTAATGTTGATTGGGATCGAGACAGCATATAGATCATAATTGATGTAATCATGCTAGAGTAAATAATGTGTATAATGAATGAGCCATTATGGTCTTTTTTAAGCAATTGTTTATTTAGAAGGGTAATATAATAACCCACAAGTTGATTTGTTGGTTAACACTAAACTTAACACTGTTTATGTACTAATTCTCATTCACTGACTCAATTATTTTCAGAGAAAGTATAGGAAAGAACAGTAGGCTATGCTGTTGTCTTTTAGCCTAGACAAAATGTACTGTGTTCTGCCATTGTGCCGATTTCCTACATCTTTCTATCTAGACTATCTAGATTTCTGCTTCATTACATTCATTACATCTGACCTTACCATGTTTATTATTTGGTATGGGCACATCTAAGATTCCATGCGCGGCCAAAGGAAGCTGACTCCCGACGTCTTTTCCAGGTTTTTAGACAGCTGGTGGATAGAAAAGAAGCTCCACCGCGTCGGCCAGATTCCCGGAAAAGCTTGCCCCAGCGACAACCTGCCGCGTGGGTGGAGGTTATTTTCCATCCACCAGCTGTCTAAAAAAACGGAAATGACGCAAAACACAGCTTATTCTGTCCGCAGATGGAATCTAAAGTGTGCCCAGGCTGACTGTCATCCTTTTGTTATGCTGCATTGTCTTTGCGGAGCATAACCACTTACATTTAGCTGCAGGCAGAAATCTCAAGTCTCAATATTCATTTTATTCCTGTAGATGTGACCTGTAGATTTGCTGTAGGTTATGTGACCAAGGCCGAATCAGCCACACAGTATTTTGGCAAAATAATATTCTTTATCGTTATTACTTTGTAAGACATACAACCATTAATTATTTGAGGTGCGAAAGATATCAATGTTGTACAACCCTATTAAGTGAATAAGCCTGGGACTACGCCATCCGTTATTTAATTGAAGAGAAACGGAAACTCTTTTGTCATTATTACTCTTAGCTTCAGTTTGTTCAAGGACACACACAGGTTCACGTTTTACCAGGTAAGAGAGCAAAAAACATAAATAGGCGGAGAGAGACTGACACTGAACCATGGATCAAAAATATAACATTTGTTTATTTCCCTTTACAGCGGCTACTAAAATGCCATAAAAATACAATATTTATTAATCCTAAAATCTTCCTAAAATCTAACTAACTACCAAAAGAAACAAAATAACAAAACAAATAATAAATCCTTAAAAGCGTCAATACAAAATGTGCAAGAGTGGTTTCAGATAGATCGGTTTTAGCAGCAGGGAGAGCCTCCTGGGTAATTCATCATCATCATTTTCTCTGTTCCACAGTGTTTCACGGCTAGTACAGGGCAATGGCAGGTTGGAATAGTAGCGCTGGATAGAATGTTACTCACACACGTCAGGCAGCGTTAACTGCCCGCTGAGGTAGAATGGTATCAGCTCTCTGAAGACACCCTCCACGTCTCCGAGTCCTGGGCCGACACAGCAGCAGCTTCTGGTCGCAGGATACAAGCTCTCCGGTTCTCTCTCTCTCAGTCAACAGTGAGTGTCTCTCTCTCTGACTCGCTCAATGGCGTGGTATGCCCATCGTTTCCAATGCTCCCGGCTCTCCCCTCTGGCTGTCACCTGTCACTTCCACACAGACAGCGGCACACACACACCCTTCTCTGCTCCTTGTCTCTTTATACTGACAAAAGTCATGTTCCTAATAGAAAGCTCCTCCTCTTCCGTTCCCCACGTCAGTTAATGACGCTAACGTCATACTTAGTCCGGCCGAACCGTAAGTCCTTGCACATATACAGGATCATATATGCAATAGACAGCGGTAGGTATATATAATAAGAATAATAAGAATAAGTCACTGAACGGATTTATAATACAGGGTATTAATGCAAAAACAAAAAGAGAAACCTGTTTTGACACCGGTCACAGTTACATTTAGATTATATTTATTTTGTCAAATTGATTTTTTTTGGCCATGGTGTGTTACTTTTCTTAGTAGGCTACATCATTAAAAAGTACACTATAGTGACACATTTGTTTATTCCTTTATGTCTCTGTTGTAAATAATGGTTGTGCAGTCACAAATAAAGACAAACATTCAAGTTGAGAGGTGTTTTTTAGCTTGAGTTTATAGGAGTATGGTGTGTGTTAATTTCAGTCAATAACAATTTGGAAGGCAATACACACCTTGAATTTTAGGAACACGTAACAGTTTTGCAAGACTATTAAGATGTTGTTATGAACAGTCACATACTATTGTATTAAGACAATAACACAGGCAGCTGTTCATTCACCAAAGCTGAAAGATTTGGAGCAATGTCTGTGGCACGCGGCTCCGGTCTGGTGACAGGAAGTGGCAACCTAGATAGGGCATCCGCGTTGCCGTGAAGGTCCGCCTTGCGATACTTGATATCATACGAGTGTGCCGATAACAGCAATGCCCAACGCTGCATGCGACTCGCTGCGAGCGAAGGTATCCCAGTGTGCGACCCTAGGATGGTCGTTAGAGGGCGGTGGTCAGTCAGAAGCATAAAACGCCTACCATAGAGGTACTGATGGAACTTACGAACCCCATAGACGATGCTCAATGCTTCTCGCTCTATTTGAGCATAGTTAGACTCTGCCTTGCTCAAGGTTCGTGATGCAAACGCTATAGGCCTCTCTTCTCCACCTGGCATTATGTGTGAAATGACGGCCCCCACACCATATGGAGACGCATCGCAGGCCAACTGAACGGGAAGCGAAGGATCGAAGTGGGTCAATGCCCCTGATGTCACCAATGTCTCCTTTGCTGACTGAAAAGCCCCCTGGCAGGCATCACTCCATTTCCATGTTTTGCCCTGACAAAGCAGGTTGTGTAAAGGCTTGAGCATGGATGACAAGTTCGGTACGAAACGCCCATAATAATTTAGCAAGCCTAGGAAAGAACGTAATTGGCTCACATTTTCCGGAGGCGGGGCGTCCACGATGGCACGAATCTTGGATGGGGCAGTGTGTAACCCCTGAGCATCAATCACATGTCCCAAATATTCAACCGATAGCTGAAAGAACTCGCACTTGTCTTTGCGAACCCTGAGCCCATAATCCTGCAGCCTCTGTAGAGTGGCATCCAAATTGCAAAGGTGTTCTTCATCCGTAGCTCCCGTGCACAAAATGTCATCGAGGTAACACTGCACCCCGGGAAGACCATGTAGGATCCGATCCATGGCACGTTGGAAATGTGCAGGAGCTGATGTGATCCCAAAAGGGAGCCGGCAATACCTGAAAAGCCCCTTTTGTGTAGTTATTGTGAGCAAGTCCTTAGAATCTTCATGAACGTGCATCTGCAGGTAGGCTTGGTTAAGGTCTATCTTGCTAAACTTTTGCCCATTACTCAGGCCTGCAAACAAATCATCAATGTGAGGAAGAGGGTACTGTTCTGCCAATAGCACAGGGTTCAGTGTCACTTTGAAATCTCCACCGTCTTCTTGGGTACGGGGACTATGGGCGTGGCCCATTCACTGGTCGTTACTGGTTCCAAGACACCATTTCTAACCAAGGCATCCAATTCATCTTCCACTTTCGATCTGATAGCGTACGGCACCGTCCTGGCCTTCATGAATTTTGGTGTCGCTTCCGGCTTGATGCTTAACTTGACGGTGATGTCTTTCATACTGCCTAATTCGTTCCGGAAGATTTCCTCATGTTTCTTCAAAATAGCAGCTAGGTTGGTGGCAGTTTGTGATACCATCTTCACGGTGTGCCAGTTCAGCTTCATTTTCTCTAGCCACACACGTCCCAGGATGGCCGGGTAATCCCCTTTAACAATGTAGATGGGAAGTTTCTTCACTTGATTGTTGCTCTGGACCATGACATCTGTCATTCCTGCCATGGGTACAGGTTCCCCTAAATAGGTTTTGAACCTAGTGTCAGAAGGTCGCAGGGGAAGGTGTCCCAAAACCTGTTTATAAACCTCATCTGAGAGGATGGATGCTTTTGAGCCAGTGTCAATTTGCATACTCACTGGATGCCCCTCCAACAAGGGCTCGACCCAATACCCTTCTGAGTCTTCATCCACTTTCATTATCTTCAGTGTATGTACACTCATCTCCTGCTCTCCGTCTGAAGAATCGCTGTACACCGTCTCTTTCTGTCTTACGGTGTGAACCTGGGTTTTCTTCCTGTATTTCCCAGGGTCCTGTCTGCTGGCAGACCGGCTTGACGTCTTCTCCATCTGTCTTTTGCTTTGACAAGCACGCTCTATGTGGCCCCTCCTCCCACAACTGCGGCAGTCCAAATCCTTACACCAGCAGGTCGCGGCGAGATGTCCTGTTCTTCCACAACGAAAACATGGCCCTTGTCCACCTTGCTTCTCCGTCTGTACTGCATGCACTCTGCTTGTTGTGTTTAGCTGTTGAGCCTCCTTTGAGGCCATTTCCATGGAGACACTGATGTTAATGGCCTTCTGTAATGTCAAGTCACTCTCGGTCAGCAGTTTCTTCTGCGCTGCTTCATTTCTTAGGCCTAATACCAGTCTGTCTCTCATGAGTCATTTAGTACTTGTCCAAATTCACAATGTTCAGCCAATTTCCTTAGTGCTGCCACAAACATGTTAACGGATTCACCTTCCTCTTGATTGCGTCGGTGAAATCTAAACCTTTCTGCGATCAGCAATGGCTTGGGTGAATAGTGTTGTGTCAGGACCTCCACAATTTCCAGATAGGTCTTGGTCCCGGGTTTGGTGGGCTGTAGCAGGTCACGTAGCAAATTAAAGGTTTTTGGACCCATTACTGACAGAAACGTGGGCACCACTTTACCATCAGGAATGCCATTTGCTGCTACAAAATAATCAAAGCGCTCCGAATATGCGCCCCAATGTTCCACATGTTCATCAAAAGGGCCAATATTACCAATAACTCCAGCCATCTTCCTTGTAGGCTCCTGAGTATCAGTATTATCTCCTTCAGCTGACAATTATTCTTCCAGATCCTCCCCTCTGGAAATCAACAACTGTTCTTTCTTCCTTTCCTTTCTTTTTTATTTTTTTTTTATTTTTTTATATTACATCCACCACCACCGATGCCGGCCGCGACGTGCTGCTGCCAACTAGCTGCGTTAGCTTACCACTGCTAACAAAGTCACAGCCACGTCAGACTTTACTTGACTACACACACACACAAGTGAAGTCACACATACACCGCGCGCGCGGAGCTCAAACAACCTCGTCGCCAGTTTGTTATATATGATAAAGGTTTATGACGGTACTAATCCAATAAAGTACCCGAGGCACGGAGCTATTCAGGAGGCGTCTTTATTCTCATCGTACTTGTACACATAACAACAACATCCGGTTTCCCTTCATGCATTGTACTTCACACTACGGTAAGCAGCAAAGACCAAATATATAACACCCAGTGTGTTCTATATCTGTTGTATTGTGTTTTTATATGGACATAGTGTTGGGTGCTGGCACATATGCACACATGGCATGGCATGGTGCTGTGTTCTGGCACACTATACACTCTGTCTTTCTTGTATCTGTATTGTATTGTATTGCATTGTATTGTACTCATGTGTCATTGTATGTTTAGTTTTACTACCATTTTAAGAGCCTGCTCAGGGACTACAGGTGTAAATTAGCTTATGGCTAACTCTGGCACATTTACATGGAAGTGAAAACTGAAATGTTGATTAATGAGCATTGTCCGGGTCCCTGTCAAATAAATAAATAAATAAATAAATAAAGGGCTGGGAGTTGGCCGGCCTAACTCAATTCAATTAAATGCATAGGAGCTTTATTGGCATGAGAAAACATAAACACAAACGTTTACATTGCCAAAGCAAAAGTGGAACAAAACAATCAAGATAAAACAATACAATAAACATGTAAACAGAGCTGTGTTATATTAACACTTTGAGTAATACTATCTTGTGAGACTATACAAGATTGTGCATTTTCTGTCAGAGATAGTTAGCCTATACATCCGAGACGTTTTATACTTTTGAAAGTTAACAGCAGTATTTCAATGTTTTAAACATGTTATAGGCCTAAACATTTGGTGGTTTTCAAACTCTCCTTGGGTGATTGTAATCCGTGCAGGGAAGTACATGTCTCTGATGTCTTGGTACAGTGGACAGACGGTTAGGAAGTGTAGCTCAGTCTCTACCTCGTTTTGTGTGCAGTGTGTGCATAGTCTGTCTTCTCTTGGGAGCCAGGTCTCTCTCTCTCTCCTTCCATGAGAGCAGCAGCATTTGTTTGCACCATTCAATACCCTACATTACATTTACCACACATCCACTCACTTACACTACTGATCTACTGATTAACACAAGCCACTTAATACTTTAGTATTGTTTGATGCATACGTTTATTATATATAATAAATAAATATTGGTTTGTGCACTTTTAAACAGCTGTGTGTCTTCCTCCTTTGTTATGGCCCAAGAGCCAGGTCATAACACTATCTATCTATCTATCTATCTATCTATCTATCTATCTATCTATCTATCTATCTATCTATCTATCTATCTATCTATCTATCTGACAGTTACACACCTCCACCACCAGGGGGCGAAAGGCATTAAGGCAACAGTGCCTGGATTCTTTATTGCGCATGCGTGAAAACTTTGACCCGGTCGGAAGTACTTGTTTGCATCACGTGGCCACGCCAGTTGTTTTCCACGGTAATGTTGTTGAACAAACATGTTGTCGTGCCTCTCGGGAATTGTTGATATGTCTGCCTTTATTACACATTCTATATTACAGTAGGAACAGAAAGCTTGGTGGAAATGTCTCCTAAAGGAGGTGAAAAGCGTCAAATGGAGTCTGTACGGCTGAAGATAAATGAACAGCTAGCGTCGGTTGGAGAGGAGATATTGTTTGTTGTGGACAAACAGCAGCGTGGCGCTGCTGATGTTTGTAGTGTGGAGCTTAGCGTCAGAGTGTTTGTGTTGGAGCGCCTCAGCGCGGTGGGAGAGTTCATGGTCAAACTCTTCCAGAGAGAGATGGAGACACTAGAAACTCTGCTGGAGACACAAAACAAACGGCTGGACATTGATTTTGAAATGGACATCGATCTACACACTGCAGGTTAGTAGACTCTGAACAACACCAGCTTATGATACCCAACTATATCTTTCTGTAGCTCCAGATGATCCCTGTGCTTTAGACCCGCTGTTGACCTGTCTGTCTAGCATCAAATGCTGGATGAGTGAGAACTTTCTCAAGCTAAATGAGGATAAGACAGAAGTTCTCATAATCGGATCTAGTGAGCAGAAATAATCAATAATAAGCAGACTTGGCAACCTGACTGTAGAAAGTAACAGTACAGTAAATAACTTGGGGGTCATTATTGATTTTGAATTGAATTTTAATTCACACATTAATCATGTTACCAAGATCGCCTTTTTTCATCTTAGAAATATTGCTCGAATCAGAGCCTATTTGTCATTGGTCGATGCAAAAACGCTAATCCACGCCTTTGTTTTTTCTCGGCTTGATTACTGCAATGCACTTTTTTCTGGACTGCCTAAGAAAACAACTGACAGATTACAACTTGTCCAAAATGCAGCAGCCAGAGTTTTAACTAGAACTAAGATGAGAGAACATATTACTCCAGTTCTGGCTTCATTGCACTGGCTTCCAGTTGTTTTTAGGATTGATTTTAAAATTATTTGACTTGTTTATAAAGCTCTCAATGGTCGCACCTTCCTACCTACATGACTGCCTGCCTAAATATGTCCCAAACCGCCCCCTAAGGTCTTCCACTGCTGGCCTGCTCGCTTTGCCTAAAAAAATGGCAACTAAAAAATACGGGGAAGCAGCTTTTTGCTTCTACGGGCCGACGGCGTGGAACAAACTCCCACTGTACCTTCGACAGGCAGCCTCTGTAGACATTTTTAAAGCACAGCTCAAGACCCACTTCTACACCCTTGCTTTTAATTGATTTGTTTTTTTATTATTTTTTGGTTTTTCATGTCCTCACTGTATTGCATTACTGCTCTTGTTTTTTAATGTTTATGCCTTGCTTTTCTTTTCTTTTTTTCTCTCTTCATTGCTCTGTAAAGCACTTATTTTTTATTTAGCGAATGCAAAGTCCTTTAGCCAAGCGGTTGCCTCCTGGTCTGCTGTATGGAGGGTGATTAATCCTCCTTCCAGTCTTTGGAGAGGGCAAACTTCTATGATGTGCTCCATAGTTTGCTCCTCACCACACGCACACAGTGGGCTTGGGCTACTGCCCCACTTGTGAAGGCTGGCCAAGCAGGGGCCATGTCCAGTCCTGAACCTATTCAACGTAGACCACTGTCTCCTTGGGAGGGTGGTGCCAGGGACCTGTTGGTTGGGGTCTGACACCAGGTGATTGTTTGGGACCTCATTGGACTCCCATTCCCTTTTCCAAGCTGATTGGATGGTGAAGTCAGCTGATGGGGGGTTCTTCCAAATTGGTCGTCTAGATGGGAGTCGAGCAGTGGGTGGGTTAAATATGTCTGCATGGATTGGTAGGTGGGGAGAGTCTTTGACCTTTTGAAGCATCCTTTGAGAGACTGCTGCTCGCCGGATATGTGGGGGGGCTATGTTTGATAATACTGGGAGCCAGGGGAGTGGTGTGGAGCGAATAGTCCCGGTTATGGTTCTCATGGTGGTGTTGAGCTGGGTGTCCACTTGGTGTGTGTGTGATGACCTAGACCAGACAGGGGCACAATATTCTGCTGCAGAGTATGACAGGGCCAGTGCTGAGGTGCGCAGGGTGGAGGCTGCCGCCCCCCATTTTGCACCAGCAAGTTTACAGAGCAGATTGTTCCTGGACTTCACCTTAGCTGCTGTCCCTTTTAGGTGTTCCTTGAAGGACAGAGTTCTGTCGAGGGTCACACCAAGATAGGTTGGATAGGGTGCATGTTTTAGTTTGAGTCCGCTCAGGTAGATGTCTAGTTCTCTGGCAGCTTTAGCATTGTGGAGATGGAAAACACTGGAAACAGTTTTTGCTGGGCTCGGTATTAGGCGCCATGTTTTGCAGAACTGGTCCAGTTTGGAGAAGTCTTCGGTGAGCACTTGTTCCAGTGGGTCGAAGTCTGGTGCTTGGAATGCCAGACAGATGTCGTCAGCGTAGATGAATTTGCGGGATTTGGTGGTTGGTAGATCATTTGTGTAGATGTTGAACAGGGTAAAGCACTTTGAGCTGCATTTCATGTCATGAAAGGTGCTATACAAATAAAGTTTTATTATTATTATTATTATTATTAGCTACAAGTAGCATTAAGCTAGCTGAACTGAACTACATTTACCAGTAGTTATACTAGCCCTAGAATGTCTGTGATCATACATAAATTACATATATTCCTGTAAACACAGCCATAGATCGGATGCCTCCGCTCCCAGTGAGCAAGGAGACATGGGCGGTATAAATGTGCTCCACGCTCTGTTTGTACTCACCCAATACATAATTCCAAAGACGTGGAGTGAGATATTGTCCTCTAGTTTCACATCCATGTAAAAGTTCAGGCAGAAAACGGTTGTTTATTCAAATATGTGATCTTTTCAAACATCTCTCATATATTTTCCCGGGCTGCACACGGACGACATTTTCTCAGGGCGAGGGGTCCGGAATGACAGCTGGACTTCCATGTATGACAGTCACTCACAGGGCAGGGTTTTCTGCTGCAGCCTAGGCTCCAGAGTCACAGGCACAGCGTGCACAGTGCCTTTTAAATCCATTCTCTGCAGCTGCAAGACATTTATATCAAACCAAAATAGCGTGTTTCATAAGGGCGTATTACATTCTAAAAGACAAGTGTAGGTTACATTAATGAAAAACTTCGGCCACAAAAGTGAAATAATGTCCGATGTCGGGCATCGGTGCCAAAAATTACGGATACATCGGTGAGACCGATGTCAGGCTCTACTCACAACACCTTGCTCTGCCAGGCGTTGTGAAGAGACTCAAGACACTTCTTTTTTAAACGATGGTTATCCTGACAAAACAAATAGGTGAATAAATGTCATCTTTGAGTTGACAAAAGCACTTTGAGTTCCTCTGCTGATGCTACCTTCTCTCTCCTCCTTCTGTCTGTGTGTAAAGAGGTTTCATCTGAATATGAGGAGAGGAGATCCAGTCTGGTCCAGGAGGAACAACAACATCCACAGATTAAAGATGAACAGGAAGAGGAGACTGGTGAGTCAACTTTTACATTACTACGTAGGAAGATGTGGTGCAATACTCTCTCAGGTAACAACTCAAAAACAACTACAAAAACTGTTAACTGTGAGTGGACGACCCAATAAAAGCATTACACTTGTTTACCAGAGGGTCCATCTTGTTCAATTCATCAAAACATTTAGAGATGTACAAATATACACTTCTATTTTTCCAAAGAACACAACAGGAATTCATCATAAAGGAGGTAAAAAGGGAAATATACAGTGAGGGGGAAAAGGGGTGGTTGGGGGTAGATTACATTAATGATGATTAAAAAAATGTTTTGGCCACATCGGTGAAATAATGTCCGATGTCGGGCATCGGCGCCAACAATGACGGATACATCGTTGAGACCGATGTCGGGCTCTACTCAACACCTTGCTCTGCGAGGCATTGTGAAGAGACTCGAGACACTCATTTTCTAAACGATCCTGACAAAATGAATAGGAGAATAATCTTTGAGTTGACAAAAGCACTTTGAGTTGCTCTGCTGATGCTACCGTCTCTCCCCTCGTCCTGTCTGTGTGTAAAGAGGTTTCATCTGAATATGAGGAGAGGAGATCCAGTCTGGTCCTGGAGGAACCACAACCTCCACAACATCAGGAGAGGAGATCCAGTCTGGTCCTGGAGGAACCACACCCTCCACAGATTAAAGAAGAACAGGAAGAGGAGACTGGTGAGTCAACTTTGACATTACTACGTAGGAAGATGTGGTGCAATACTCTCTCAGGTAAAACACAATGATGTTTTTATTAGTATTATTCTAACAAGACAGAAACTGTAAGGATAAAAATATAGTTTGGTAACTCATGGTCCCCTAAAAGACACAGACACACAGCATGTTTCCGCTTGTGCCACTACATAAGTATAGAACAACAAGTTTGAACCCATAATCATGTTTAGCTATTAAGATATTTGTGCGTGAGACTTTTAAGATTTTAAGCACGAGACATGGTACTGGTCCACTCAAAGGGTTAAGTGATCTGTCCAGGAAGGTTCTAATCATCAATCAGCACCAGACACTTCATTCAGGAGTGGTGGATTCTTGAGCCACAATGGTTCTGCAGGCTCCACCTGGGCAACGGTGGTGCTGCAGGCTCCACCTGGGCAACGGTGGTGCTGCAGACTCCGCTTGCAGCTTGAATGGCCCTCCTAAAGGCCTCACCGTGGGTGTGTTGGGCTTCCTCCTCACGGAAGACACAGGCTGGGGCGCCAACCCATACTGCTCCCGGGTGCCGTCTACATTCCGGCTTTCACCCGTCTATCCGGTGGTCACCAGACTACTCCTGGTTGTTCAGTTGTTCAGTAAATCCTTATTGAATGATAAGTACAAGTTGTTTTTACTGGTGATTTCCACAGAGCACCACAGGGAGAGGTCTACAGTATCTAGAGAGATGGCCTCCAAAAGACATTTAACGTTGTCAGAGGAACAGCCAGAGGTGGACCAGAGACGTGGACTGTTTGATGCAAAGATGCAACCTGTAGTAAAGTTGTACCGTATAGGTATGTGCTGTTTTGTTTACTTACTTACATATTTCAGATATTTCACTTTCAAAATAATTGTGGGTAATGTTATCGTCTACTATATTTATTTTTATCAGACAAGCCCATTGTAACTTCAAACTCCATTTTAACCATCGTAGATACACAGAAAACACCCATCCCTGGTTCTAGTGAATTATATTGTCCTTCCTTAGAGCAGGGGTTCTCAACCTGTGGGCCGGGACCCCTCGGGGGGTCGCCAAATTATTAAAATAAAATAATAATATTTTTTTTGCAACTGAATGGCTGGAAAATGGAAATGAAGAGTTTACATGGTACACATAGTGCATGCATACACCTCCCTAATGATTATATCTGGTTTCAGTATTTATTTATGGTGTATTGTCTCTATTATTAAGGTTATTGTAGCAGTCAATTTATATTGGGGGTCGGGAGGGGGCGGGAGGGGGTCCCGAGACATTGCCAAAGCATTTCCGGGGGTCCCCGGCCAAAAACGTTGAGTACCCCTGCCTTAGAGGGGGACAGCCATAGCTGAATGGGTAGAGAGCCTGTCTAGGAAACAGAATGTACCACAGTGATGTTGTTAGGTCTGCAGTGGGTCCCAGGACCCACGGGTGGGAGTCCTAGTAAAAATGGTATATATATATTTTTTTTTTATAAATTGTAATTTTTTGATATTATTGCATTTATACAAATCATGCATCAATTCAAGATTGAGACCTGGAGTCACCACTACACACTATATGTATGACACACTCAAAAATCATTGTATTATTGGAACATGTTTGTTGAAACTTCCAACAACCAGTTTGAGTTTGTGTCAATTGTTTCAGTTGTCTTTTCTTTTTTTCTTGTAGTGTAATTTTGTCATAACCTTCTGTTGAACACGTATTACTTATTTGTAACTATTTAAATGCAACATTATAATCAATACAAACAAAATATGTCTAATAAAATCTTTACTTGGACAAGTAAGTAAATGTTCTTGTCCAAATGAGAAGTGGCTCAAAAATGTAATGTCAAGCCCTGAAAACTGTCTTTGATTAGAAATGGAGAAGATGATGTTCCTCCAAAAATGCAAACATTAAATGTTTTTCTCTCTTTGTGTCTTTTTTCTAGCCGTCCCGCACCTCCCTGTGTGTAAAGAGGAGGTTTTCACTAAACAACCGGAGAGGAGCTCCAGTCTGGTCCAGGAGGAACCACAACCACCACAGATTAAAGAGGAGCTACTTCAAAGACCAATGGAGGCTGATGGGTCAACGTTGACATTACTAGCAGTGAAAAGTGAAGATGATCATGATGATGAAAACAGAGAGACAGAGCCTGTAGCCGGAACCTCAACCGAACACATGAAAACACAAGCTGATGTAGAGGACTGTGGAACATCACAACCAACTAGTGACAACCAGCTCCTCTCTTCACACTGTTCTGTATCTGACACTGAAGACAGTGATGAGTGGCAGGAGCCCAGGGAAGGTCAGTCAACTTTAAACACACTGAAGTCACACAAGACACAACATGTGGAAGGACAAAGATTGTCTTTGAGCAGCAAGCTGTCCAAGGACTTAAAATCATCAAAACATATTCACTCCATGAGGAGCCATACAGGGAAGAAACGCTTTAGTTGTACAGACTGTGGCAAATGTTTTAATCGTAAGGCAAATCTGACTAAGCACTCAATGATTCATACAGGGGAAAAGCCCTTCACTTGTACAGTTTGTGGTAAAGGCTTTATTTATAGTGGTGATCTAAAAAACCACATGAGGACTCATACAGGTGAAAAGCCCTTTACTTGTAACGTGTGTGGTAAAGGCTTTGCTCTGGGTGTTAATCTAAAAACACACATGAGGACTCATACAGGGGAAAAACCATTTACTTGTAAAGTGTGTGGCAAAGGCTTTGCTATGAGTGGTCATCTAAAAACACACATGATGACTCATACAGGGGAAAAGCCCTTTACTTGTAACGTGTGTGGTAAAGGCTCTCTTCACATCGGTAATCTAAAATTACACATGAGGACTCATACAGGGGAAAAGCCCTTTACTTGTAACGTGTGTGGTAAAGGCTTTGCTCAGGGTGGTGATCTAAAAACACACATGAGGACTCATACAGGGGAAAAGCCCTTTACTTGTAACGTGTGTGGTAAAGCCTTTGCTCTGAGTGGTCATCTAAAAACACACATGAGGACTCATACAGGGGAAAAGCCCTTTACTTGTAACGTGTGTGGTAAAGGCTTTGCTACGAGTGGTCATCTAAAAAGACACATGAGGACTCATGAAAGGGCAAAGCCCATAGACACATGAGGACTCATACAGGGAGGAAACCCTTTAGTTGCAGTTGGTGCCAAATGCTTGGGTCAAAATGCACATCTGAGGATAATGAGGAGGAATCATACAGGGAAGAAGTGGTTAGTTGTAATAGTAATAAATGCACATTTTCCCCATGAACCCATTTGAGTTGACACATGATATAACATCATTAATTCTATTCCAGGATGACGATGACAGATGATAGATACTAAAGCAGTGGAATCACATAATCTGACAATAGATTGTCAAAGTCCCGCCCCTTTCAGAACGAAGACGGCACCAGAAGAGAAGTTCCGATTCATTTCCCCATAGACATATCAACACATATTTATTTAAAGACATTTTAAGCCTCGGAAAAAGCCAACTCAGATTGTGACAAATCATGACAATGACAAAAAATGTTGGTCCGGACAAATCATTAGAAATAAGAAAAACTCAAAGTGTTACTCTCCCCTTTTTTTCTTCTAATTTGTTTGGCCCAATTATTTTTAGTTTATTGTTATTGTTATTATTTGCCACACAGACGACATTTTCTCAGGGTGAGGGGTCCGGAATGACAGTCACTCGCAGGGCAGGGTTTTCTGCTGCAGCCTAGGCTCCAGAGTCACGGGCACGGTGCGCACAGTGCCTTTTAAATCCATTCTCTGCTGAATGGATTTTATAAATTGTAATTTTTTGATATTATTGCATTTATACAAATCATGCATCAATTCAAGATTGAGACCTGGAGTCACCACTACACACTATATGTATGACACACTCAAAAATCATTGTATTATTGGAACATGTTTGTTGAAACTTCCAACAACCAGTTTGAGTTTGTGTCAATTGTTTCAGTTGTCTTTTCTTTTTTTCTTGTAGTGTAATTTTGTCATAACCTTCTGTTGAACACGTATTACTTATTTGTAACTATTTAAATGCAACATTATAATCAATACAAACAAAATATGTCTTCTAAAATCTTTACTTGGACAAGTAAGTAAATGTTCTTGTCCAAATGAGAAGTGGCTCAAAAATGTAATGTCAAGCCCTGAAAACTGTCTTTGATTAGAAATGGAGAAGATGATGTTCCTCCAAAAATGCAAACATTAAATGTTGTTCTCTCTTTGTGTCTTTTTTCTAGCCGTCCCGCACCTCCCTGTGTGTAAAGAGGAGGTTTTCACTAAACAACCGGAGAGGAGCTCCAGTCTGGTCCAGGAGGAACCACAACCACCACAGATTAAAGAGGAGCTACTTCAAAGACCAATGGAGGCTGATGGGTCAACGTTGACATTACTAGCAGTGAAAAGTGAAGATGATCATGATGATGAAAACAGAGAGACAGAGCCTGTAGCCGGAACCTCAACCGAACACATGAAAACACAAGCTGATGTAGAGGACTGTGGAACATCACAACCAACTAGTGACAACCAGCTCCTCTCTTCACACTGTTCTGTATCTGACACTGAAGACAGTGATGAGTGGCAGGAGCCCAGTGAAGGTCAGTCAACTTTAAACACACTGAAGTCACACAAGACACATGTGGAAGGACAAAGATTGTCTTTGAGCAGCAAGCTGTCCAAGGACTTAAAATCATCAAAACATGTTCACTCCATGAGGAGCCACACAGGGAAGAAACGCTTTAGTTGTACAGACTGTGGCAAATGTTTTAATCGTAAGGCAAATCTGACTAAGCACTCAATGATTCATACAGGGGAAAAGCCCTTCACTTCTACAGTTTGTGGTAAAGGCTTTATTCATAGTGGTGATCTAAAAAACCACATGAGGACTCATACAGGTGAAAAGCCCTTTACTTGTAATGTGTGTGGTAAAGGCTTTTCTCTGGGTGTTAATCTAAAAACACACATGAGGACTCATACAGGGGAAAAACCATTTACTTGTAAAGTGTGTGGCAAAGGCTTTGCTATGAGTGGTCATCTAAAAACACACATGATGACTCATACAGGGGAAAAGCCCTTTACTTGTAACGTGTGTGGTAAAGGCTGTCTTCACATCGGTAATCTAAAATTACACATGAGGACTCATACAGGGGAAAACCCCTTTACTTGTAACGTGTGTGGTAAATGCTTTGCTCAGGGTGGTGATCTAAAAACACACATGAGGACTCATACAGGGGAAAAGCCCTTTACTTGTAACGTGTGTGGTAAAGCCTTTGCTATGAGTGGTTATCTAAAAACACACATGAGGACTCATACAGGTGAAAAGCCCTTTACTTGTAACGTGTGTGGTAAAGCCTTTGCTATGAGTGGTCATCTAAAAACACACATGAGGACTCATACAGGGGAAAAGCCCTTTACTTGTAACGTGTGTGGTAAAGGCTTTGCTACGAGTGGTCATCTAAAAAGACACATGAGGACTCATGAAAGGGGAAAGCCCATAGACACATGAGGACTCATACAGGGAGGAAACCCTTTAGTTGCAGTTGGTGCCAAATGCTTGGGTCAAAATGCACATCTGAGGATAATGAGGAGGAATCATACGGGAAGAAGTGGTTAGTTGTAATAGTAATAAATGCACATTTTCCCCATGAACCCATTTGAGTTGACACATGATATAACATCATTCATTCTATTCCAGGATGACAATGACAGATGATAGATACTAAAGCAGTGGAATCACATAATCTGACAATAGATTGTCAAAGTCCCGCCCCTTTCAGAACGAAGACGGCACCAGAAGAGAAGTTCCGATTCATTTCCCCATAGACATATCAACACATATTTATTTAAAGACCTTTTAAGCCTCGGAAAAAGCCAACTCAGATTGTGACAAATCATGACAATGACAAAAAATGTTGGTCCGGACAAATCATTAGAAATAAGAAAAACTCAAAGTGTTACTCTCCCCTTTTTTTCTTCTAATTTGTTTGGCCCAATTATTTTTAGTTTATTGTTATTGTTATTATTTGCCACACACACGACATTTTCTCAGGGTGAGGGGTCCGGAATGACAGTCACTCGCAGGGCAGGGTTTTCTGCTGCAGCCTAGGCTCCAGAGTCACAGGCACGGTGTGCACAGTGCCTTTTAAATCCATTCTCTGCAGAATGGATTTTATAAATTGTAATGTTTTGATATTATTGCATTTATACAAATCATGCATCAATTCAAGATTGAGACCTGGAGTCACCACTACACACTATATGTATGACACACTCAAAAATCATTGTATTATTGGAACATGTTTGTTGAAACTTCCAACAACCAGTTTGAGTTTGTGTCAATTGTTTCAGTTGTCTTTTCTTTTTTTCTTGTAGTGTAATTTTGTCATAACCTTCTGTTGAACACGTATTACTTATTTGTAACTATTTAAATGCAACATTATAATCAATACAAACAAAATATGTCTTCTAAAATCTTTACTTGGACAAGTAAGTAAATGTTCTTGTCCAAATGAGAAGTGGCTCAAAAATGTAATGTCAAGCCCTGAAAACTGTCTTTGATTAGAAATGGAGAAGATGATGTTCCTCCAAAAATGCAAACATTAAATGTTGTTCTCTCTTTGTGTCTTTTTTCTAGCCGTCCCGCACCTCCCTGTGTGTAAAGAGGAGGTTTTCACTAAACAACCGGAGAGGAGCTCCAGTCTGGTCCAGGAGGAACCACAACCACCACAGATTAAAGAGGAGCTACTTCAAAGACCAATGGAGGCTGATGGGTCAACGTTGACATTACTAGCAGTGAAAAGTGAAGATGATCATGATGATGAAAACAGAGAGACAGAGCCTGTAGCCGGAACCTCAACCGAACACATGAAAACACAAGCTGATGTAGAGGACTGTGGAACATCACAACCAACTAGTGACAACCAGCTCCTCTCTTCACACTGTTCTGTATCTGACACTGAAGACAGTGATGAGTGGCAGGAGCCCAGTGAAGGTCAGTCAACTTTAAACACACTGAAGTCACACAAGACACATGTGGAAGGACAAAGATTGTCTTTGAGCAGCAAGCTGTCCAAGGACTTAAAATCATCAAAACATATTCACTCCATGAGGAGCCACACAGGGAAGAAACGCTTTAGTTGTACAGACTGTGGCAAATGTTTTAATCGTAAGGCAAATCTGACTAAGCACTCAATGATTCATACAGGGGAAAAGCCCTTAACTTGTACAGTTTGTGGTAAAGGCTTTATTCATAGTGGTGATCTAAAAAAACACATGATGACTCATACAGGTGAAAAGCCCTTTACTTGTAACGTGTGTGGTAAAGGCTTTGCTCTGGGTGGTAATCTAAAAACACACATGAGGACTCATACAGGGGAAAAACCATTTACTTGTAAAGTGTGTGGCAAAGGCTTTGCTATGAGTGGTCATCTAAAAACACACATGATGACTCATACAGGGGAAAAGCCCTTTACTTGTAACGTGTGTGGTAAAGGCTTTGCTCTGGGTGTTAATCTAAAAACACACATGAGGACTCATACAGGGGAAAAACCATTTACTTGTAAAGTGTGTGGCAAAGGCTTTGCTACGAGTGGTCATCTAAAAAGACACATGAGGACTCATGAAAGGGCAAAGCCCATAGACACATGAGGACTCATACAGGGAGGAAACCCTTTAGTTGCAGTTGGTGCCAAATTCTTGGTCAAAATGCACATCTGAGGATAATGAGGAGGAATCATACAGGGAAGAAGTGGTTTGTTGTAATAGTAATAAATGCACATTTTCCCCATGAACCCATTTGAGTTGACACATGATATAACATCATTCATTCTATTCCAGGATGACAATGACAGATGATAGATACTAAAGCAGTGGAATCACATAATCTGACAATAGATTGTCAAAGTCCCGCCCCTTTCAGAACTAAGACGGCACCAGAAAAGAAGTTCCGATTCATTTCCCCATAGACATATCAACACATATTTATTTAAAGACCTTTTAAGCCTCGGAAAAAGCCAACTCAGATTGTGACAAATCATGACGATGACAAATCATTAGAAATAAGAAAAACTCAAAGTGTTACTCTCCCCTTTTTTTCTTCTAATTTGTTTGGCCCAATTATTTTTAGTTTATTGTTATTATTTGCCACACAGACGACATTTTCTCAGGGTGAGGGGTCCGGAATGACAGTCACTCGCAGGGCAGGGTTTTCTGCTGCAGCCTAGGCTCCAGAGTCACAGGCACGGTGCGCACAGTGCCTTTTAAATCCATTCTCTGCAGCTGCAAGAAATGTATATCAAACCAAAAGAGCGCGTTTCATAAGGGCATATTACATTCTAAAAGACAAGTGTAGGTTACATTAATGATGATAAAAAAAACTTCGGCCACATCAGTGAAATAATGTCCGAAGTCGGGCATCGGTGCCAAAAATTACGGATACATCGGTGAGACCAATGTCAGGCTCTACTTACAGAAAACAGCAGATATGCTGCCACCCTTTAGGTTTTTTTATCACAATAAAATATGTTTTGTTTCCCCCTGCCTTGAATGAGGGTTTCCTCTTTCTTGTGTAATTGTACTTTTTACTTGTTTTAGTTCATCGTTATGATGTTATATTTGTGTTTCCTGATTTGTGCAAAGCACATCAAACTTTATATAAATAATTAGGATAATCATAATGTTTTCTTGTACTAGATATCGTTTAGATTCATTAAATAAAGTAAAATGGTCTCAGTTCATCCATAATGTGATCATTAACAGGTGATCTGTCCAATGCCAGACAACCAGTGACCATTAACATTTTAATCGCTGCATTTGAAGCACCAGCCATCATCATTTGCCTATTTGCATTTTAACCAGGGGGAAGAATGTGGGTTGGTTCATTATTTAGCATTTGGAGAAAAAAAGCTGTTGCTGTTATTGTGTCTCTGTTTTCCACTGTAAATAAAGTTAAGACATCAAATAAAAACAATAGAGCACAATGTGGCTATGAGAGAGAGGATTTGGAAATAGAAAACTCTGACTGTGATCATTTCACAATGCATTTAGGCAAATATATAAAGTACATTGTATGGTATAGATAACATTTTAGTATAATGTATACATATAACAGTGCAGGGGTCCAATGCCCCCCACCCCCTGTTAGGTTGTGATTGGTGGAGGGGATTCTATTGTTCTCCACTTTGACCAATCCACCTCAGGCTCTCTAGTATAAGAAGGGTGTGTAGTTGTCAGTCTTGTCTCCAACTCCTCCAGGGTATTATTTATTTCAGATCAGATCTGACTGTGGACTCCAGACTTCAGGTGAAGATGAACTCTCTCAACCCCAGGAACAATTCTGCTCAACAGGATGATCACCAAGACCTATGTAAGTTACTTATCTTTATGGATATACAGCATGTCGTAATATGTCATAATATTACCATAGACTAAGACATCCAGTAAATCTAGAATCAACATGCTCATATACATGTAATGTGTTCATAACGGTTTAGCCTTCTTAACGATAGAACACTAACCCTAGAACACCTAACAAATGGAAGACAATAACAGTCTGTTGTATAGGCTACATATAATTTGTGCCATGAGGGAGTGCCAAGAGAGATAGCGAGTGAAACTGTAAAATCAAATGATAAATGGTTGGTAAAATTGTCATTTATGTACATTAACATCAAATTAGTTGCAAGTCAATGAAGTAACTCTAAACAATATGTCCCTTGTCTTTGTTTCCAATTCAGTGTTGCATCATCAGTTTGGCTTCCCTGTTCTACCAGAGGTGAATGAACAACAAAGCTTGACTAAACAAAAATGCCACTGCTGTGATCAGTGTGGTAAAAGCTTCCCTACAATGACCAAACTTAAAAGCCACCAGCGAATTCACACTGGAGAGAAACCCTATGGATGTGATGTGTGTGGACAACACTTCTCTCATATGTCAAGCCTTAAAACACACCAGAGAATTCACACTGGGGAGAAACCCTATGGATGTGATGTGTGTGGACAACACTTCTCTCGAATGGACATCCTTAAAAGCCACCAGATAATTCACACTGTGGAGAAACAATATGGATGTGATCAGTGCGGACAACACTTCTCTCAAATGTCAAGCCTTAAAACACACCAGAAAGTTCACACTGGAGAGAAACCCTATGGATGTGATGTGTGTGGACAACACTTCTCTCGAATGGACATCCTTAAAAGCCACCAGAGAATTCACACTGGAGAGAAACCATATGGATGTGATCAGTGTGGAAAACAATTTGCTCGAAAGGACAGACTTAAAAGCCATCAGAAGGTTCACACTGGAGAGAAACCCTATGGATGTGATCAGTGTGGACAACACTTCTCTCAAATGGCAAGCCTTAAAAGCCACCAGAGAATTCACACAGGAGAGAAACCCTATGGATGTGATCAGTGTGGACAACACTTCTCTCATATGGCAAGCCTTAAACGCCACCAGAGAATTCACACTGGAGAGAAACCCTAATCATTCTGATGTGTGTGGAAAAGCATTTTGTAATTCAATAATGTTTGAATTTCCAGGTTGTACACACTGAATTTAATCTGTTCCCTTCTGGTCAGTTAATTCACGCCATGAACGCACATATATATGAAATATAAATCAGTTTGGTGTTACATATGCTTCATTAGAGCGGCTGAGAAACACTAACCGAGTGTTGCATGATGAGCATTATGGTATTTTTTAAGCAATTGTCTATTAAGAAGGGTAATATAATAACCCACAAGTTGATTTGTTGATTAATTGTAAGTAAACTTAACACACTGTTTATGTACTATGTATCATTCACTGAGTCAATTATTTTCAGAGAAAGTACAGGAAAGAACAGTATACTTTTGTCTTGTAGCCTCTTAGACCAAATGTATTGTGTTCTGCCATTGTGCTGATTTCCTACATATTTCTATCTAGATTCTGCTTCATTACATTCATTACATCTGACCTTACCATGTTTATTATTGTCATCCTTTTCTTATGCTGCATTGTCTTTGCGGAGCATAACCACTTACATTTAGCTGCAGGCAGAAATCTCAGGTGTCTCAAGTTTCAATGTTAATTGTATTCTCAATGATATTGTTTCTCCATAATGTGACCTGTAGATTTGCTGTAGGTTACATTTAGATTATATGTATTTTGTCCACAATTTTTGCCATGGTGTGTTACTTTTCTTAGTAGGCTACATAATTAACAATTACACTATAGAGACACATTTGTTTATGTCCCTGTTGTAAATAATGTAAATAATGGTTGTGCAGTCACAAATGACAAACATTCAAAGTTGAGAGGTGTTTTTAGCTTGAGTTTATAAGATTACAGTGTGTTAATTTCAATAACCATTTGGAAGGCAATATTGTAATGTAGGAGCACAACAGTTTTGCAAGACTAACTAAGATGTTCTTATGAACAACCACATACTATTTTATTAACACTATCACAAACATCTGTTCCTTCACCAAAGCTGAATTGATTTGGAGCAATCATGTGCAAATTAGGTGTCTATAGGGACCTGATTGCCCAATATATCTAATGGTTCTGCTTGAATAACAAGAGGGAGATGAGAGGGACTCATTCATACAAGGACATTAATAGAGTTTGGTTTTAAATGTAATGCAAAAGTAAATCACCACAGGACATGAAGAATAGTTGCTCGAGACAGCATAGATCAGAATTGTATCATGCCTAGAATATATACATGAAACACTGTCAAACTGGCCTTTAGCTGGCTTTAAAGTTGTAACAAAACAAAAGGTGAATACATCTTGTATAGGCCCTACATCTTGTATTTTCTAATTGAGTCAGTGTCATACATCTCCATGCTCATTTTGTTTGATTGACTAATGTAAGGTCAAACATGTAAACATCACATTATACAAGTAAGACGTTTAAGCTACAATTTACAATTACAATTTACAATTTAGGCATTTAGCAGACGCTCTTAATCCAGAGCGATTTACATTAAGCAAGAACAAAAAAGCATGGGAATACATCACATAAAAAAGCATTTATCATGAAACGTGCGTATCGTAAGCTAAGAACGTAACAGTGGAATATCTATATAATGAAACTATACATATATACTATACTATGATATACATATGTACTATGATGTGCTATGACTACATACAATGCAATTATAGTGCTGTCTACATAACATGCTATAAGTCTGTATCAAATGATATCTAAGTCTACAGAAATGCTATCTAAGGGGGTAGGGTAAGTGCTATGGGCCATGATGGAGTCTGAAAAGGTGGGTTTTCAGACTACGGCGGAAGACTGGGAGTGATGCTGCAGTTTTGACTGCAACGGGAAGTGCATTCCACAGTTTTGGAGCCAGAAGGGAGAAGAGTTTGGGACGTGTGGAGCGTTGTCCCAGCGTTTTTAGTGAGGGTACTTCCAGCTTCTTGGGTTGGCTGATCTGAGTGCGCGGGAGGGTTTGTAGGGTTCAATCATACTTGCAAGATATGGGGGAGCCATACCTTTGGTTGCTTTGAATGCCAGCATCAGAGTTTTGTATTCTGTGCGGGCAGCGACCGGGAGCCAGTGGAGGGAGCGGAGTAGGGGGGAGACATGTGAGAAGCTAAATGGATAAGTACCAATATATTCAAAATGTGGGAATTTAAACATGTACTTTTTTGTAATAACATGATCCAGTACGAGTCCCAATGGAGAGTGTCTGGTAGATGTTAAGCAAAATACTCCTTTAAGGTTTTAAAAGTTTAATATAAAGCAGCAGCATTTAGTTTGTATGCACCACATATCTAGAACAAACTTACAGAAAACAGCAGATATGCTGCCACCCTTTAGGTTTTTTTATCACAATAAAATATGTTTTGTTTCCCCCAGCCTTGAATGAGGGTTTCCTCTGTCTTGTGTAATTGTACTTTTTACTTGTTTTAGTTCATCGTTATGATGTTATATTTGTGTTTCCTGATTTGTGCAAAGCACATCGAACTTTATATAAATAATTAGGATAATCATAATGTTTTCTTGTACTGGATATAGTTTAGATTCATTAAATAAAGTAAAATGGTCTCAGTTCATCCATAATGTGATCATTAACAGGTGATCTGTCCAATGCAACCAGTGACCATTGTAATGGGAAAATGACATTTCAATCCATGTAAGGCAACTGCTCACAGAGGTAGAACAGGAAGCCATCTTCCACCTGTTACCAGCAGTCAAAAGCCTATTTGTGTGAATTCTAGCAGACTGGAAAAGACCATATAAAGTCATGTGTTAAAGGAGTGTCCTGTTGTTTTCCAACCATGTGTTTCTTATTTTGAGAACTCTCGAACTGTATAAGAGAGGGTGTCAACCTGTGATTGAGAGATGTCATGATACATTCGTATGGTGGCAGTCTCCAGGAGCGCTCTTGATTAAATCCGTGATTGTGTTCCCAACACTTTTAAACCTTTCCTTGGTTCTGGACTTCGACTTCATTACACTTTGATTATGAGTTAAAGTTCCCACTACATTTATGGCGCAAGTGAGCAAGGGTCGTGTCATTCTGTCCGCCCGCACACTCTTTTTTCATTGAATCAGCTGCAGCAAGGCAAATACGCGCTACTCAAACGCAGTGACGTGCCGTTCCGTGGACTTGGAGGTGCTGGATGGGCAAGTGACCACGACTTTTAAGGTAAGAAAGTGTTGTGATACAATCCGTAAAATAGGATGATTAGTTTATGGTAAATATTCCGAGTGGTAACATTCCCTCATCGGTATTTAAAAGTTTATGGTGATATTCCGAGTGGTAACAGTCCCTCATCAATATTTAAAAGTTTATGGTGATATTCCGAGTGGTAACAGTCCCTCATCAATATTTAGAAGTTTATGGTGATATTCCGAGTGGTAACAGTCCCTCATCAATATTTAGAAGTTTATGGTGATATTCCGAGTGGTAACAGTCCCTCATCAATATTTAGAAGTTTATGGTAAATACTCCGAGCGGTAACAGTCCCTCATCAATATTTCACTGGTATAGATATTTTCTTGGTGGTAGAGTTCCGTAGTTATAGTCCGCATATAGGTGTCTTTAAGGTGGTCCATTGGAGTCCATATATCGATAATCGACATGCCGATGTAACATCTCGTTCACATTTTTGGTTATATATTTTTTTTGGGGTTGCATTCTTATATCAGTACATACTGAGGTAAAACGTTTTGACTATATGGTCCATTTTTCGGGTGATTTCCAATATCAGCGGGTACAAATATATTTTGTTTGGAATTCAGGGGTGTATTCCATTTAATTTAATCCCTGATGCCGACTCGAGGTCTTGGGTGTAAATTAGGTAAACGTTGACACTGTTACAATACTTGTCTAGGGAAAGAGTATAGGCTTCGTACGGGTATCCTATATGGTGTATATATATGTGCTGAAAAAAGAAAAAAAAATAAAAAAGAAAGGGGGGACGTATGTATACATAGATTGGGAAGTGTGTTATATGTGTGTGAGACTGAACAATAGGATTTGTAAAGGGTGACGTATGCCTGAGACATGCATGGTATGAACGAGGTCATCCTGTAGCAAGCCACGGCGGAACAAACAAATCTATAATTAGTACTGCAAGTCTCTAGGGCTGCAAATATCTGTGATTCCACGTGTGACAATTGTGGAAAAGAAGAAAGAATTAAGTGTGAAAACACAAATGTACTCAGTGTGAGCCCAGGACGTAAAAGGTAGTTGTTGACTCTGCTCTAATTTCCTTTTTCTTTTCTCTTTTGTGTTTTTCCCTGAGTCTACGGAGCAATGGGCAACCAGCAAGGTGGGGTGTCTCAGACGCTTTCAGGGTCAGCAGAATTTATGGTGGCCAAATGGGGAGTGGGGATCCTGGAGCAGATCATTTTATGGCACAGAATAACTGAAGGAAAGTTCCCACTTATGGGGACTTTAAGCACCTCTAAATTAAGAGAATGTAGGGATTCCTTAGAGCAGTATGAGAGAACGACAGGGAAGAAAAGAAAATACATAGACTGGGATGGGTTCAGAAAATGGGAAAGGGAGGCTGAATGCAGAGAGAGTAGGCAAACAAAAGCTTTATTATATAAAGATGAGTGTGAGGAACAGGGCAGACGTAAAAGATTAAAGAGTACTAGACAAGACACCCTTCAGCCCCCACCGTATGCCTGTGCCCAACAACCAGCACAGCAGGACGTCGTGCCACCAGTTGTCCCACTGCATCTTCCAGCCATGCAGGACCTGCCACCACTTCAACTACAACAACAAGAAGAACCCCCAGCCTTTGCAACACGACCTCCCCCTAACCCAGCAGGGGACTTGTATGCGGCAGCTGGCCTGCTAGCGGACAATGCAGCTGCCAGGCCTGACCCTGTGCTTGGACTGGACTATGAAGGGGTCGGGGGAGCTGTGGGGGGTCACCTTGGGGTGGGGGAGAAGGTAACAGCAGACTTATTGGAGCTTCCTGGTGCCGACATTTACGAGAAGGGAGAACAGATGGGCAAGCTACAGCAGGACTTGATGCAGCTTGAGAGGAAGGTGGAAGGACTTTCTCTTGGGCAGGAGGAAAAAATGACACTTCGCAGTGACACGAAGCGACAGCAGTTGCTACCTTTGATCCCGTACCCAAACCCTCATCCTAGGCCAGGGCCGGGAGCAGACCAGGCCGAGAGGGCAGCCTATTCTGATATGGTACAAGTTCAACGGAACTGGACTCCAGATGAGTTTAATGACATAGTCCGAGAATTACCCAATCCCAGGGTCGATGTGGAACAATGGTGCACAGCAATATTGGATTTGATTGACATGTATGGGCCGTCGGCGAGAGAATTGGAATCCATATTCCGCAAGAACTTTGGTTTAAAGTGGCAGCGTCTCCGGGGGGATTTTGACGTGAATGGGGTCCGAAATGATCTCGTCACGGGACAGCTGCAAAATCAAGGTGGCCTTTTTCACAGAGTGAGACAAGCCTTCCCTGTGCGTACAGATTGGCCAAAAATACACAGTACAAAGCAGCTTTTGGATGAGGCCTGTGACACTTACAGGAATCGAATGGAGGATTGCTTCCAGAAATACTGTGGTGTTGCACAAGACAATGCAGCCTACAATGATTTGCTAAAGACTGCACTGATAAATGGCCTACTCCCCTCAATTAATAATCGCGTGATGATTTCCTGCATCGGCTGGGAGACCAGACCCCTAGCAGAGGTGTGGACTCACACCCAGCATGCCGAGCGGTACGCATTATCACAGGACAAAGTGAGGAAGAAGAAATTGGAGTCAGCTCAGTTGATGTTTTATGGACAACAGGTGGGACAACAGACTCAGCAGAAGACTGGCAAGGCCCGGAAATGGAGCGAAGGGAGAGGGGGTAGCAGGAAGCAGAGTGGCCGGCGAGACTTCTTCTGCTACTACTGTGCTGAAGATGGCCATATGGAAAGAAATTGCCCTATAAATAGGAGAGCATGGTTGCGCCGCACAGATCAGTGTGACGAGCCAGGTGCCGACTATTCACAGAGGGGGGGGCCTGATGGAAATGCGAGCAGGGACACACAGGGCCCATATCCACAGATTGGGTGGCACAGCTCGAATGACGATGGGGACACAAGGAGGAGCAACAAACGCCAGAGGGACCACGGAGAAGGACAGCAGGGGAACGACGGGAACAGGCAGGAAGGAGAAAATTGGAACAGACAGCAGAGAGACAACGGAGACCACGGTGACAGAGGGCAAGGAGACAACTGGGGCAGGCAACAGAGAGACAACGGAGACCGACGCCAATGGGACCAGGAGGGTCGGGGCCAGTGGCAATATGGTCCAGGTGACAATGTGACAGTCACCAATCCGAATTGCCTATAGGATACGGGAGGAATGGCTGAGGGGGTAACTAGAGAGGTAGAAACTAAGGTTAGTCAGTTCATGCAAGTTTCAGTAACCCCAGATGAGGCCCCAGTCCTGAATCTTCTTGTGAATGGTGAGTCTATTTCTTTCCTTGTTGACACTGGTGCCAGTGTGTCAGTAATAAGAAGGGAGGAGATGCCTAATGCATCCCTTTCCTGTAAATCAATGACTACGATTGGTGCCTCTGGTGAGCCGTGTATAGAAGCAGTAACGAACCCATTACCAGTCGTACATGGCGACATTAAAATAGAGCATACATTTCTGTCATCCACTGTATGCCCTGTTAACTTGATGGGGCGTGATTTGCTTTGCAGGTTTGGTGTTAAATTGGATTGTTCCAGTGACGGCATACTGTTATCCTGTCCAGCACTGGGACTCTACAATTTATCCGTCACAAAGGGTAAGCCCACAGACTGGCATTATTGCTGGGACCTTTCTGATGGAGACTTGTCTAGGAAGTTGCACAGTATGATACCTGAAGGTTTCACCAGGCTGGCACTATGGAGCTGCATTGCTCATTTATCACCATTCACAAGAGATTTGACCTATGAGAATTTCTGGTTCAATAACAAGAATCAAGATGACATACACTTAGGAAGAATATACACAAACAGGCAGTTTAGTGCTATATCTCTAGATTTAACGGAAACACAGATGTTGTATTATACAGGGAAAATCGCACACATACCCCTAGGGAAAACACAAGGGGAGTGGAGTGAGATAGGGCCATGGCTACAATTAGTGGTCCAGGCTCAAGATTGGCAGCAGGTCAACACAGATACATTCTTTTCACCTAGCAAAAATACATATTCTACCCTTTTAAATGTAGATTGCATGATGATTAGGACATCAACCAGCACGGAGTCACAGGAGCAGTTATGTACACTATTGGTGTTAGATAACACCCCAGAGCAGACATCCTCATTACTTGCACAGGTGCCAGACATTTTGTGGGCAAAAGACAAGTATGACATAGGGTGTATAAAAAACGCAAAGCCCGTTATTGTCTCTCCTAAATCAACATTTAGGCCGTACAAGGCCCAGTACCCTTTAAGTAAAGAGGCCGAGATTGGGATAGCAGAAGTACACGCCTCCTTGGTTGCTAGGGGAGCTATCATAGAGTGTCCAAGTTCTCCTTGCAATAGTCCCATTCTTCCGATTAGGAAAGCGTCTGGGGCATGGAGATTTGTCCAAGATTTACGCATAATTAATGAGGCGGTGTACGCACCAGCCCCAGTGGTTCCAAATGTGGTGACTATAATGTCACAGGTCCCAGCGACTGCATGTTATTTTACTGTATGTGATTTGGCAAATGCTTATTTTAGTTTGAAAGTCCATCCAGATAGCCAATTTTGGTTTGCGTTTACTTTCAAGGGTAAAAAATGGACGTGGACCGTGATGCCACAAGGTTATTCGGCCAGTCCAACACTATTTTCAGAGGCAATGTCAACTAATCTTGAGGCTTTTGTGCCTCCTAATGGAAGCATTTTAATAGGATATGTGGATGATTTGCTTTTATGTAGTAATTCAAAAATAGCGTGTGAGGGGGACACCATCGCCCTGTTACAGTTCCTTGCTGAGAACGGACACCGAGTTTCTAAAGATAAACTTCAGATTGTGAAACAAGAGGTCAAATACCTAGGTCACATTATCACACCAGATGGACGCAGTTTAGGGCCAGACAGGGTGAGTGCTATTTTAGCCATTCCTCAAGCAACAAATAAGCAACAGCTGATGTCACTCCTAGGTGTTGCTGGTTACTGCAGGCCGTGGATTCAGGACTTCGCGGAAATAACAGAACCATTGTCCGCTTTGATCTATGGTGGGAAAAAATTAGCTATGTCAGACCACCTAGAATGGACAACTGAGGCAATAGGTGCCCTGACAGTCCTTAAGCAGGCTTTAACTAAATCCCCATGTCTTGGTCTGCCTAATTATGACAAACCTTTCCATTTGTTTGTTGCAGAAAGAGAGGGTTTCATGTCTGCAGTATTGACACAGACTCATGGTGACAGGCAACGCCCAGTGGGTTATTATTCTAAACGTTTAGATAGTGTGGCCAGAGGGTTAGTCCCATGCCTCAGGGCTGTCGAAGCCGCCACCACAGCTGTCTTAGCAACAGCTGACATAGTGGCAATGCATCCTTTAACTGTCCATGTCTCACATGCAGTACATGCATTGATTTCGCAGGCACAAACTGCACATTTGACGCCGGCACGCCTTTTACACTACCAGAATGTGTTATTAACCATGGCTCATGTCACTTTGAAAAGATGTACAGTCCTTAACCCTGCTAATCTCCTTCCTACAGATGATGACGGGGAACCGCATGCATGCATACAATTAGTGGATGTCATGTCAAAGCCAAGAATAGATCTGACAGACAGTGAGTTGCCAAATTCCGACATAATCTGGTATGTAGACGGATCAGCACAGCGGTGTAAAGACACTGGAGTGCCACTAGTGGCCTATGCTGTTTGTTCAGACACCTCAATCATTGAAAGTGCTAAACTACCAACACACTTATCAAGTCAGGCTGCAGAATTATTTGCGTTGACTAGGGCATGTGTCCTCGCGGCAGGTAAGACGGTGACCATCTACACAGACAGTAAATATTGTTTTAGTGTCTGTCATGATTTCCATGCAATATGGGAGCACAGAGGGTTCCTTACATCTTCAGGCAAGCCTATTGCACACCACGTGTTGGTAAAGAATTTGTTAGCAGCTATTATGTTACCTAAAACAATAGCTGTTTGTAAGTGCCAAGCTCACACTCGAGCATCAGACCCTGTATCACGGGGGAGGCATACTATGGTCCGACGGAGCATTGGTTCGACATGCGTCCGCACCTCGGACTAGCGCCTGCTCCCGTGCTTGCGGTTATGGTTAGGTTAGGGGTTAGGGGTATCGGATCAATGAATCGTCGGACCAAACACATGTAACCGTATCACGGGGGAATGCATTTGCTGATAAGATTGCCAAGGCCACCGCCGTATCCCCAGTTGCAACTGTGTTACAAATGGTAGTACTCCCAGCTCAAGTGGACCCTTTTTCTATTAATGATGTCTCTTTGTTACAGACAGGAGCGGACGCACGAGAAAAAGCACTATGGAAGAAAAAGTGCACACTTGACACAGACACTGGCATCTGGGTGGACCCTTCTGGTCTCCCAGCCATGCCAAGAAACGTGTTCCCTTATTTGGCTAAAATCTCACATGGACAAGATCACTCTTCTAAAACTAAGATGACTGACCTTGTAAACAAATACTGGTTTGCCCCAGGGTTTACAACCTATGCTGACCTCTTTTGTTCAAAATGTGTAATTTGCATGACATATAATATCGGACAAGGCCTAGTTGTGCCAATGTCGGCCCAACCAAAACCGGATGGGCCTTTTGAATATCTTATGATGGATTTCATCACATTGAACCCATGTCAGCGTTACAAACATGCTCTGGTTATTGTGGACATGTGGTCGAGATGGGTGGAATGTTACCCATGTCGCGATGAGAGTGCAAAAACAGTGGCCGATATCCTATTACGGCATATTTTTCCGAGATGGGGGCTTTGTAGTAAATTGGGTTCGGATAATGGTTCTCATTTTGTAAACAAAGTGATCCAGAGTCTTGCAGAAAACCTTCAATTTGATTTAAAGAGGCATTGTTCTTATCATCCAAAATCAGCCGGCCCAGTGGAGCGGGCTAACCAGACTTTGAAGAATAAATTGACTAAATTGATGGCTGAAACAAATCTGACATGGTTACAGCTGCTTCCTCTGGCTTTAATGTACATGAGAGGACGTACACATGCGACACTTGGTCTGTCCCCTTATGCAATTTTAATGGGCAGACCAATGAGAATGACTAACATGCCTTTCCCACAGAGTATAATGACATTAATGAATATTGATGACGAGATGATTAAATATTGTCTCGCACTTAACAAAGTCCTAAGGGATATTTATCCAAAGGTGAAGGCAGCGCTACCGGACCCCAAGGCAGGGCAGTTGCACAACCTGGAGCCAGGCGAGTGGGTGGTGGTGAAGGACCTACGCCGACAATATTGGTACCAACCGCGCTGGCTAGGCCCCTACCAAGTTCTTCTCATCACACCAACGGCAGTGAAAGTTGCTGAGAGGGATACCTGGATTCACGCCTCTCACTGCAGACGAATCGATCGACACCCATCCACTACCCCACACTGACCAGTATGTGCCTGCGTCGTGAGTATATTGGAGGGGAAAAAAACAATGACACCCATATACACATCCAAGAATAACCCTTCCAAGATGTCCTGGATCATGATGGCAGCTGGTCTCACTCTGTGCCTGGCAGTGTGGGTGTGGACGAGGGGGGAGGATCTAGGACCGAAACCAAAACCCCTATTTTCAGGGTCAGTGAAAGACAGAGTCCGGCGGGACATCCATCACCCTAACTTGGCCATGTCAATGACGCTGAGTTTCGCGGTACAGATGAATTACACAAATTGTTGGATTTGTCAACATTTACCAACTAGTACGACTGCACCATTGTGGATGAGTATCCCACTGACAAGAGATGAATGGCTACAGTATGATTGGCAAGGGTTGAGTGATGACCACGTACTATGGGATCAGGAGTGCCACAAGGGAAAGAATCTGGGGTTTAATCCTGGAAGCCGATACAGACCAATAGGAGTGTTTATAACAGTTAACCCATGGAGTCAATATGCAAAAGTGCTTGAGTTCATAGCAGCGGGGGTGTTGCGGTCTCCAAACAAAGTATGTATAATACAAGTGGCTCAAACTGGAGACCCCAACATAAGGACAGACATCACAAAAGTGGACAAGTTTAAACGGTTTTTATTAACCACTTCCCCACAGAAGTATTAAATCAACAAACAAAATATCAAACAAAACACATGGTACTTTACCAACTCAGGAGAAACAAAGGAGACCTGGAGATGCCGGCCAAAACAGGAGAATGAGGGGGGCCCAGGCCACCCCCTATAGGGACGTCGAAGCCGTTTCCCCCCTCCCCTAACTTAAACCAATTAACTAATAAGAACGAAAACTATAACTGCCGGCCATCCCCAGGCCAAATTAAACTAAATTAAGTTTAACTGCAAAGTATTGGCGTGGATTGGGACTGAGCTGTTGCTGGGTCTGTGTCTGCCTTGACACTGAGCTGGCATGGCTTTTATAGCAGAGGGCTGCAGCAGAGGATGATTGGGGAATCTGCTGCAGGTGTGCCAGCCTGGGTGTGTCAGTCTGAGTGGGGAGGAGAGACAAGATTAGGCACAGACAATGATTGAATGACTTGAGTGTGTGTGTGAGTGATGTCATGGCCACACGCAACAGGGGGTGAATAGAGAGAAGTTACCCCTGGGATTCAATACAACTGTGATATTACGGGTGGGGGCATTACAATCTGGGACTGTGAGAAAAGAGACAACTGGGGAGTTGTTATTCAAGGTTGAAACAATCCATGGTCAAACAAATTGTACTATACAAAATCCTGATTTAGTTGCATGTACACAAATGGAGTCTAGACCCTTCCTTAATTGCTATTCTGAAATACTACTTGACCCTATAGGAACAACACCTCAAATATCTGGAAAAATGACATGTCAGCCTTATGATTGTCAGAAGCACGTACAAACTAAAGCTATCTTCCGGTCTTCATCTGCATGTAAAATTATGCCCATTCTGCAGGCAGCAAATGTAAAGTACTGTTTTACGGGACAGACCAACAAAATTAATGTACCTGTAGGTGAAAGTTCTTGTGAAAGTGAAACTATAATGATAACAAATCTTAGTCGCCCATCCTACTTACCAGAAAAAGTTTATGCTGTGTGTGGGGGAAAGGCGTACACGCATCTCCCTTCTAATAGCCAAGGTCTGTGTTATTTGGCCCGCGTTATCCCAATGATTAGAAAAGTAAATATGACAGAAATCCAAACTTTATACTCTGAGCACATGAGGAAAACGACTCGTAAAAAACGTACACTCAATTGGTGGCAGAAAATCCTAGGTGTAATAATCCCTAATTACGGAGTCTACAATACACAGAACGAATTTGAAGCCCTGTCAACTGTTTTAGAGAAACACATGAATGCATCCGACACAGCCGTGTCAGCTTTGGCACTTGAAGTGAATGAAATAAAGATTATTACCTTACAGAATAGGATGGTTTTGGATGTCATGCTTGCAAGTAAAGGTGGTGCATGTAAGGTAATTGGCACAGAATGTTGTAGCTATGTTTCCGATCCCTCACAAGCAATAGACTCCACAATGATACCCAGATTGGGGTGCAGGAGTTGCACAAAAATCATGGGGGGCTATTCTGGGGACTGGTGATGGTACTACTCTTAGTGTTTGTTTGCATTTCAACTTGCATTCGAGTAGTAATGTCAAAAATTGTTGGACCAGCACCTGAGGTAATAATCCAACCGGTAAGGCAACAATGGGTACCACCTTTCAACAATAGTAATATTGTTTAAACTATAGGAGAAGTGGGGATGTGGGTGGTGTTTCTGATGGGGGATAATGGTTTGGGGTTAATTCTAATTTAATTCTAGATGTGTTTAATTTCATTTTTCTAAAATTAATTCTAGATGTGTTTAAGGTTAATTCTAATTTAATTCTAGATGTGTTTAAATTCATTTTTCAAAAAATTAATTCTAGATGTGTTTAAGTTTATCTTTCTAATTTAATTCTAGATGTGTTTAATTTCATTGTTCTAAAATTAATTCTAGATGTGTTTAAGTTTATCTGTCTAATTCAATGCTAGATGTGTTTAATTTTATCTGTCTAAATTAATTATAGATGTGCCTAAACTTTATTGGTATATTTCTCTATAGATGTGAGGTGATTTTATTTAAAGTTAAAAAATGAGAAAATGTAAGTTAACAGACTCATGGTAACTGATTCAAAGTGTTTCCCCTGTTATTGTGTAAAAAAAAATAAAAAATACATTGTAATTATCTGACTTCAGGCCGGAATGGTGGTCGCTCAAAAAGTAGAGAGAAAACAAAACAAACAAAACAAACCTCTCATGGGGGCCGTTTAGGAATTTCCTTAAATAGAAAAATGAAAAATTAATAAGGTTTTCGCCTAGACTTGTTGTCAGATAAATAAATTTGAAGTGCTTAAAATGTCATACTGTCAAATGGCCATGAGAAATGGCCAGAGGGGGGATTGTAATGGGAAAATGACATTTCAATCCATGTAAGGCAACTGCTCACAGAGGTAGAACAGGAAGCCATCTTCCACCTGTTACCAGCAGTCAAAAGCCTATTTGTGTGAATTCTAGCAGACTGGAAAAGACCATATAAAGTCATGTGTTAAAGGAGTGTCCTGTTGTTTTCCAACCATGTGTTTCTTATTTTGAGAACTCTCGAACTGTATAAGAGAGGGTGTCAACCTGTGATTGGGAGATGTCATGATACATTCGTATGGTGGCAGTCTCCAGGAGCGCTCTTGATTAAATCCGTGATTGTGTTCCCAACACTTTTAAACCTTTCCTTGGTTCTGGACTTCGACTTCATTAAACTTTGATTATGAGTTAAAGTTCCCACTACACTCCTCAACAAGCTGCCACCAGAGATAAGAGTTGAATTCCGCCGCACAATGCTCTGCGGCCCAGGAGCAACCAACACCCTGTTGGAGTTCTCGGAGTGGTTGAAGCACGAGTCCTAGCCATATAGCCTGTGCAAAGGCAAACACCTTGAAGTCCTGCTTGAGGTGAACAGTGAGCGAAAGACTCTGCCTCAACGGAAAACCTGAAGATCTGCCTTCAGAACTATCAGGCAGGATGTGCAGACACTGAAGGCATCAGTGTCGTTCTCTGTGTCCCCAGCATGTCAACCAAAGCAATGTTACCAAATCAAAGGAGCCTTCACCTCAAGTCACCTGGGGCTGGGTGAGCAATCGTATCCTTTATATAGCCTCACAACTAAATACAGACACTTGGCCAGACTGCCGCTACAACGGTTTGAAAGGGTCAAACCCCTCATCCTGATTGGGGAAGACCACCCCACCTAATCACACCAACCGAACAATTGAGGTTGGGGCCTCCAGGTGGGCCAGCAGCCATCTGCACAAGACTGGACCCTGCAGGAAAGCAATCTCCAGCCAAGACAATGTAAGAGCCCCAGAACACAGAGCTCATGAGGACGGAGAAACACTGGCAGGAGGCCACCAAGATACAACGCCCAAGAGACCCAGAGTGTGCCACCGCTCGCAGTAAGGAGATCAACTGCTGCAGCAACGATGTCATGAAATGCAAGTCTCTACCAAAAAAACCCTGAACCTAATCGGGGTGTCAAGAGACCAAAGTTTCTCCCCCACAGTTCCCTGCAGTGGCCAGTGAAGTCAAACTGTGCGTCTGTGCCTGAAAGGGACAAGTCAAAGGCCATAAAGCCCACCTACTGTAATGTCCTGTCAGTAGCAACTCAACCTGCACCTGAAATAACCCCTGACCCCTCCCAGAGAAAGTTCATCCTTGAAAATGTAATGATTAGTCGCCAGATCCAAGATCCTTGGTGGTCTAAAACTTGAGTTATTGGTAAAATAACAGCAGGTTGGTGGCCATTTTGAAAAACAATGGCTTCCATGGTCACAGGACAAATCTAAATAGTACCACTGTATTCCTCATCTTTTAAAATGTATGATTACATTGATTAGTCACCAGAATCAAGATCCTAGGTGGTCTATAACTTGAATTATTGGTAAAATAACAGCAGGTTGGTGGTCATTTTGAAAAACAATGGCTGGCATGGTCACAGGACCAATCTAAATAGTACCACTGTATTCCTCATCTTTTAAAATGTATGATTAGTCACCAGAATCAAGATCCTAGGTGGTCTAAAACTTGACTTATTGTAAAATAACAGGTGGCGGCCATTTTGAAAGAATGGCTGCCATGGTCATAGGGAAAATCTAAATTGTACCACTGTATCCCTCATCCTTGAAAATGTAATATTAGTCACCAGAATCAAGATCCTAGGTGGTGTAGTACGTGAGTTATTGTAAAATAACATCAGGTGGAATTTTGGAAGATGGCTGCCATGGTCACCACGAGACAAATCTGTGATGGCCCTATAGCCAAAAATGTTCCTTAAGGCATGCTCTAACTGTCTGCCAAATTAGAATACTTCCCATTATTCAAAAACTATCATTTTATTGTTTTGGGAACACTTTTGTCAACTCCGTCAGATACATGTCAACTCCGTCAGACACAAAACCTGATGGAGTTGACGTCTGACGGAGTTGACAAAATGACATTTGTTTTCATCTTAACCCTCTGTAGTACAATTTATCCATTTAGTTTTTCTTCAGTTGTTAGCTAAACCTAACCCTAAACTAAAATACTAAACATTATTTTGGAATTCTTAACAAAGATCATAATAATGTCCTGATGGAGTTGACATGTAAAAGCTGTGACCACATTGATATCAACATTGTTTGTTTAAAATATCAAACAATTGAATGCTTGTCAGACCAGGTGCTCCACTGTTGCAACAAATATAAACAGGACTTGGAAAAGGAGTCTTCAGGCTAAATCTGTCGACAATATTTTCTGATTAATTTAAGACTTTCAAAAAACCTGACGGAGTTGACGGAGACGTGGGACACACATTTGATATGAGATATTTAATTTAAAATATAAATTAAAATTAACTGTGTATATTGTTTGCTATGTTATTGACAATCTACTTTCATTTAGTATGTATATTTATGTGATTGTGACAGTATTAGACACTTTTATGGCAGTTTGAAATTGTGACAACTTGCTGGGGACAGGCTAAATACAGGCCTTTTTGGGTACAGTGCCTGCTTTTAACTAATTTAGATGGCATATGAAAAAATATATAATGAAATTAATGGCATAATAATACACAACTGTATTACATTTAACTTTGCAAGTGCTTTTATTTTTATGAATTAATGTATTTTTAACATAAATAAGGCTCTTATGTGTGGGACATGTTTTTTCCACTTTTGTCCCTCATCTCAAGAATGAGTGATATAATTTATAGCAGCAAAGCTATGAATATGCACCATTAACCATGATGCATCACAGTAGATGTAGGTTGTGTTTCAACTCAAACTGGTCAAACAAACTGGTCAACAAAAGAAGTCTACAGTAAAATACAATTTGTTTTTAAACGGCTGTACAAAATGTAACTATCGTTTTAATTGTACCGTTTTTGTTTTTTTTGTTTTTTTCCATTGAACGAAAACGTGCCATGCCTTGTTTGTGGGTACTGGTACATGGACAAGAAGAAGAACCAGTTCAAGAAATGGCTGAAGTGGGGCCATTGCTCTGTGTGCAACAGATGGTCTCACGAAAGTTGTGGGTTTAGATATGGGCCGATGAGGTGTGTTCAATGTAACGTTTAGTCCTAAAACGTTACAGTCCTACCCTGCTCTGTTCTGCATCAGTGTTCTGCACCTTTTAATACTTTCATACTTTTTTTTACTTGTAATAGAGTTCTACATTGCACTGTTGTTCCACTGTTTTGTGTTGCTCAATAAAGCTGCAACCACTGTTATTGCTGTTTGAGGTTTAAATTACTGCTACTTGATGTTATGTTTTCTTTGGTATGGGAGAGAGTACACGTGTACTTATACCGAGGACCAAGGTGTATGTGACCTGATTGATTCAGGATAGTAATGTGGCATACTGTACAACAATTATAACTTTGATGTAAAGCCTAGGCCAAATGTTTTTAATATCAGGCACTTGAATGAATCTTCATGGTGACATCCAGATGTCATCGACGCAGCAGGAAAAAGGTTGAACAGGAGAGCTACAGGTGAGGGTAGGAGTCAGAACCAAACCCAGCTATAAGAATGGCGATAAAATAAAATTGTACTTTGGTATGGTGCATTGGTACTCTGAATTGGTTAATGTACAATCCATCAATATAAAGTGTCAATACCATGTGAGTCGACATGGCTCAGATTGTAGATCTATTTAAGAAAGTAGTAGCTACAATTCATGCCACGACATGGCACAGTATAGGCTAAATGAGTATAAATGAGCACATTTGATAATACAAGAACATGTTCAAGTTTGACAATTTATAATCTGGATGTATATTTGCAGTCTGAGCAGTGAATAAATCAATATAAATGGTACAGCTGCTGTCAACAGTGAATGTATCAATTACCAGTAAGACGCCCTGAGGGTGAGAAGCTGCGAGCACTGGTGCTTTGGCATGGAGGTTCAGATCAATATATGGAGCGTGTCTAAGTGTCTTAGACGGGTGGGGATGGATCAACATATGGAATTTCAGAAAAGGTCGGCTCCATATATGGAGATAAGGGTTTGTGGTCAGATGTAGAGTTGCTGGCCGGCTCCATATATACAGGTCTAGGTGATGATCCAGTCTTCTCCATGTATGGTTATCCAGGTTTAGATGAGGTCAGTGTCTTTGACCAAAGATGCACAAGATCTAAGGGTCTCCACGGTGTCATGTGTTGACACGAGGCGTGACCATAATGAAAATAAGCATAATTACACATCTTTACGGTTAAACTATAACAATACAATGCTAGATTTGGTCATGCAAAGCATAATGCAATAAACACAAGCCATGCTGGATTCTTTGAAGTCATTTTATAGAAGATAAAGCATGATATTTTTGGAAATTAACATTTAAACATTTTAACAGCAAACATTTGTGTTGGACCTGGATAAAATGGATGAGAATGACTGGAAATACTAAAGAGAAGGTAACGTGAATCTCAAGAGCTCTGAAAACACTCCCCAGACTTCAGAGCAGACATACACATTGTTGAATTCAGTAAAATAGTCATGAGTCCTCTATTGTCACTCTAGACCTATTCTCGGGGAACAAGCAGAGAATGTACTCTTCCATCAAACACTTGACATAAGAACCACAAAACTGTAAAATATTCAAGGGTGGTGGACATAAGGGCAGCAAGGACTTCCAGTACTTTAAATCGCTTCTGCAGGACCTCAGACCATATACTTCCTGCCCGGAACACCCAGGCTCAATGGCCACCTGGCCAACAAGGCTGCCCTCAATGACTGTGAAACTAACGGGTACGTGTGTGTGTGTGTGTGTGTGTGTGTGTGTGTGTGTGTGTGAGCTCTACTGGCAAGCCAGAATTCTAGTGTGCAGAAACTCAACCATTTTCTTGGACTCTTGTAGTGGAATTCCGTAGATAACACTCTGTAGGAAGTCCCACACAAGTTGACACGTTTTGGGGTACTCGATGTCAAAGATGTAGTAGGCCTTGAAGCAGACGTCGATGGCCTGAAGAAGTTTCTCCTGTTCCAAAGCCTGTCCATCTATAATCGCAAAGACCTGAGATGGTTGCTGAGAGTTGTTGCCCAATGTCAGGACGTAGGGTTCAGTTTGAGAGTTCTTGGCTGCTTGGAGATACTCCATCATGTTGGTTCCAGGCTGAAAAACACACAGAAAAGTGAGGGTGAGTGAGTAAGGACCAAATGTCTACAAAGTATAGAAGTAGATAAAAGTGTATAATTAAAAGAAAAATAATAATAAAAGGTGTCAATTTGTTTTCATTTTACATTCTAAGAGTTAACTTATTGTTAAACATATTCATTTTGCGTCTTATCACTCCTATGGTACAAACATCAACACAGCATGGTATTATGGACAAAATGGTATCCAACGATAAAATGTTCTTTAGTTTTGTCAGGAAGACATAGACCAATACGAGGTGGAATGGCACATCCTTTATTTTGTCATTCAATAGCCAACAAGAATGTAACCTATGCCGCTATGTGCAGCCAATAGCGGCTCTGCAGCTGGTTAGTTTATAGTTTAGTTATTCCCACCATTAGGCCAGAAGCTGGCCTAACCATGACAGTGTACAAATGGAAAATAATTGATCAGTTGGGGTCCATTTGTTTCCATTTGTAACACTGTCACAGTTAGACTTGTAAGGGTCAATTTAGACCCCACTAAAGTAACCCAGAGAGTCCCTGGAATCCACTTTGAGAAACCCTGGTCTAGACGAGGCTATAGGAGGAAGGGGTGTGCCCACTGGTATTTGAAGGTGACACTACCTGAGAAGAGGAAAACCCTGGGGTACCTGAAAGTGTGTGCTGTGCGTACCACACCCACACAGAGAGGCTGTCAACGTGGTTGTGGACTCTTGGCATAAGAGGGACTGTCGACTGACAAAGAACCATTTCAATAATATTTTACCTAATGTTAATCCTTCGACCGGCAACTCTAGCTTCCGCTCCAGTCGTGCCACCTGCAGGATCTTCTCCGCATAAACTGGGAGCCAGGTCTCGTACAATTTGGGTGCAGCGTCCGCATGTAAGACAAGGAAGTCCTGTGCGATCTATAAAATGGAAAACATTTGAAATCAAATTAAATGTGGCACACTACCAAAACATTATAAACAATGAATAATCAATGTACAATATTCCCTCTTACCATGCCGTTAGTTGCTAGGTGGTCTGGTGGTCAGATCTCTGGTGTTGTCCTTGATCCACTTCGCCCTGTAGACCGCCGGGTCCTGCATGTAGGTCGCAAACTCGCAAGTTGGCATAACGGCAACCACTCTTTCAGTTGTACAGCCCGCTCGTCTGATATGGTACATTTTGTAAAAATAACAAAATGTTATCAGTCACTAAAAGATGGATGTTTTGCGTACTCAGTCATCCCTATCAGCAATATTGTGTGTTAAAATAGTTCTAAAACAACTATATATGCTATTGTGTGGTGTCTGGTCATACAAGCTACTGTAGTTCCAAAATTCCTCACATTCACTACAATCAGGCTCTACTCAGATTTTCTGTCTGTGACAGTGTTCCCTAAACGTGCGCATGTTACGTTTTGGGAAAACTTAAGCAAGCAAATGTGCCACATTGTTGGAACTTCCTTCCATTTTTCCGTTTAGTAATGAACTGGTATGACCGCTGTTCGAACAGGACCATCTTCGGGTGCTGGTTGTGGTGCTCGGCCATTCACCCTGAGCGCTGACCTCAGCTTCTTTCTGGTGTTAAGCAGCCTTTCCTCCAGGTACCCACTGGCTGGACGGCCTTTCCGTGCTGGGGTGTACCATATGACCTGCCAAGAAATCAAAATGTTTGATGAATAGAGATTTGGCACATTTAGATTTTTTGACAGCGTGGCCTTGAATTAAAACAGGGTTTTTCTGCACATCTGTCTGTCCCAAGAGAAGGCCAATTATTGTCCCAGCTTCCAAGGGCATGACAGCAGTGGAAATCACACATCACAGTAGCTTTTCTGGAAGGAGTGAGCTGTATTGTGTCTGTTAAATGATTTAGCATTTTAAGCTCAATGTATGCTTCTCAACGGTCCGTTACTGAGAACTGCAGACTACAATGAAATTAAATACAATAATGTCTCAAATGAAATAATATAATGGGGTAGACCTGAATGGTGCTACAGTACAGAGTGACAGGGTTAGTTAGCATGGTAATACAGTAAAGGCAGTGAACAGTAAACAAGGGTCCCGAGAGGGGCTAAATGGTTCTCAAACTGTGGGGGGGTCCCCTCATGATTTTGAAAGGGTCAACTATATACTAAAAAACAGTGTCCAAATTATCAAAGAATAAAAGAGGCAAAAATTGTGAAAATAGCAGATCTACAGGCTTCTTTTGATTGATTGATTGAAAATTGTATTAACAGTTTGCAGAATTACAGTACATTTCAAGCACAAACTCAATACAAAGGCTGTTAACTGTGAGTGGACGACCCAATTAAGCATTACACTTGTTTACAACAGGGTCCACCATGTTCAATTCATCATTCCTCTGCATGTTTAACACAACGTCAAGGCATGCTAGAAAGGTTGAGACAATAATAGTGCAAAAACAAAACACTATTTTACCTTGAATGGAGTTCTGCTTTCGTGCCGTTGTTTGGAAATTGTAAGAATTGCGACAGGCACCAAGAAGGTTGTGGCTCTCTCCATATGCATACTAGGCTACTGGGCACGCAGAAGTACAAACCTGCGCTCTTCATCCTCCTCATCCTCTTAAAGGCACAATGTCCATTTGGTGAATGTCTCTGTAATCTCTACACGTGGATCACCACAGCTTGCCATTTAATTTATAAATACTTATAAAGTAAAGAAACATTCCTTGGTCCATTAATTATATTATTTACCCTGCAGCACTATTCATTTGCATATCCACTTCACTCTCAGGATGTTTTAGCCTACTAAAAGTGGTGATACCACAGTATTATTTTAATGCAAGAGATGTAGTTTAAAATATAATATAAATCAATAAACTCCCCTCAAAGAAAACATGACTTGTAGATTGTATTATGCACATGTTTTTGTTCGTACTGTACCACTTGATGTATGTTTCAAATGTATTGTTGTTGTTGTTACTGTTGTTGTTGATGATATACAAATATGCATTTAAGCTGATTTTATGAATATGCCGAAAATTCATGTAAATTGGCCAATGTGGAGAATCACGTCCCCAGGATAACGTGGGCACTTGGACAACTGTGCCCAGCTTACAGTACAGTATTGTATCATACAGTACAGTACAGTACAGTACAGTACAGTACAGTACAGTACAGTACAGTACAGTACAGTACAGTACAGTAGCATACAATACAGTACAGTGACATACAGTACAGTACAGTACAGTACAGTACAGTACAGTACAGTACAGTAAACGTGCGGCGTCGAGCACATTTTCTGGAACTAATCGCTCCAGATATTTAAAAAAAATCTGAAACTTCACTCAATCCATATTGAGAGTAAACTGGATTTAATGGCACCGGGCACTGATAAAGGTCAAAGGTCAGCAAAAAGACTGCAAAGCTGACCTTTGCCTCAAAAGGCCATTTCCTGGTGGTTTTTCAGTGTTCCAGGACCGTGAGAGCTCCAGTTTTTTTCAGTTTCCGGCTCTACGCATCGCCCTGAACACGCCCATATAAGTTTCCTCCCACACGGACATACGGTTCGCTTAATTGATTAGGGTTACGGGCAATCTTTCCCTCTCAATAACTCGACAACAATAAGGACTTGGGGTCTAATTTCGAGATATGTTGTTCAGTTTTTCAAGACGAACAAGTGGATATCTTGTTTGTCCTGGTACGACACTTTTCAAAATTTCAGATCTTCCTTCAGAATGGTGTTAGGTTGTATACCTCTATGTACCTTCCGAAAGTGGAGGAAGCCTTAGGAGTGTCATACCGGGACAAACAAGATATCCCCTTGTTCGTCTCAAAAAACTGATCAACATATCTCGAAATCGGAATCCAACTCCTTATCGTTTACGAGTTATTAAGCGAGATAGCGAACCTGTAACCCTAATCAATTAAGATAAACGTATGTCCGTGTGGGAGGAAACTTATATTGGTGTTTTCAGCACAACGAGCTGATCAATAATCTGGTCTCGGTTTTGCTCTACGACCACGGCAACCCTAACCCTAACCCTAGAGCGTTTTGGCGTCTAGGGTTAGGGTTAGAGAACGGTAAGTCCGTGTGTGAGGAGAGTTATATTGACGCGTTCAAGGCGACGCGCTGATCAATAATCTGGTGTTTGATTTGGTTTTCGACCCTTACTTTTCCCTGTAGATACATATTTATGATTCTCTCAAAGACGATTTGACAAAACTTTACAATTCTGCGTGTGTGTAGTCTACCCACCGATACGAATCGGTCGGTACCAGGCCCGAACCGGTGGCATGCACGGTTCGCGCGTGATCTTAAAAAAGCAAATATAAAAAAAATATAGAGCAGGCTTCGATTTGTGGCCTTCTGCACCAAGTGAGACTCCATGGGGTCACCGGTTCAAATCCGGGATGGTGCTGTTATTCTGCTGTTGTTATTATCTATGCTGCTGCATTGTCTGAAGGAAGCCAAACCAAAATAAGTTTTACTCATATGTACCTGTACACAAGATGTAACAATAAAGTACAACCTTGAGGTTTGTCAAGAGACAAGACTATTAATCTACCACCAGTCACCAGTATGGCTACATACACACATATTATGAACACATTGAACACTGAATAAAAACAGTACTCCATCCGCAAAGTAGCCGACTTAAGCCAATAAAACAAAGTAAGCAAAGCTCACTTGTGAGCTTGTCGTATCAGAGTAAAAAAGTGGGTGAAATTTGTTTTTGTGCATTAATAATTATTATAATATATTATATAAAATTATTATCTCCATAATATTATGAGCATCTGTAATTAAGTACACACACAATAAAGAAGGCAAAACATACAATTAAATTGAAATGTAAGCATTATCCTGGATTCGAACCAGCTAGCCCATAAGGTAATAAACTTGTAGTGCGCTAACTGCAGGCTGTTCGTCCGCTCCAAAAATCTACAACATTAAAACAAAATAAACTAGAGTGTAAAGACGCCGTGTTGTGATTACAACTGTGATATCGTATAATGTTTATTTTAGGATGGACAACCTACGTGTGTGTGTGTGTGAGAGAGAGAGAGTGTGTGTTCAATGAGTCATGTTGCTTACTTATGCTGCATTTCATACATACAGCACTATCTAGCCTAAACATGTCAGATACTTTCAATTGATTAATTGAGCCATCTTTATATCAAATCTAATGGTAGTGGTGATGATAAAATAGTAAGCATACTGCAGCTCTAGGTACTCAGAATGAATAACTTTGATAGCTGTGGCCATTCCTGGCACTTAATAAAACAATAGATGTTGTGTCCTTCTGTACACTTAGGGGTAGACCTTATCTGGATTAATGAGAAGTGATTTACACTGCTAACCATTCATTGTTATTTAGCAATAACAAAATAGCTAACCAGCACCCATTCAATACCACTGATAAACATAATTATGGGTTAAAAAGTAATGTTTTCATTCTTAGCTAACCCATTATTATGTTTTATTTATTATTATAAACAAGCTCATCTCCTGCACTGACAGGAAACAGTGAATAGCATTATGACAGTATGACAAGTCAAATTATAAAGCATATTCAACTTAAACATATACCATACAGAACTGTGGGCTAATAACATCCCTTGCTTGAATGATTATAATAATTAATAACTTGTTGAATGAAATTTCATGTGAATGAACAATATTAGTGACAAATGCAATTAATGCACGTTGTGTTTTGAAAGCCGCATGGGGTTTCCCCACACTGGCTGTGTCCATATAGAGCGTCGCAGTCCCGCCTCCTACCCTGGACCAGGAAATGAAACCCAATGCATTATTCTCATAGACATTTCTTAAAGTATGTATTTAAAGACGGTTACGCCGCGGACAAAGCCAACTCGAGTCGTGACAACTCATGACAACACAAACAATATTTTGGACCAAACAAATAATTAGAAAGAAGAAAAAAACGGCAGGTTACAACACTTTTTTTGTTGTTTTTCTTCTTTGTAATTATTTGTTTGGTCCAAAATATTGTTTGTGTTGTCATGAGTTGTCACGACTCGAGTTGGCTTTGTCCGCGGCGTAACCGTCTTTAAATAAATACTTTAAGAAATGTCTATGAGAATAATGCATTGGGTTTCATTTCCTGGTCCAGGGTAGGAGGCGGGACTGCGACGCTCTATAAGGGCATCTATGTCACTATGACACTCCCTGAATGGGAGACCTTCAAGAACATAGGGCCGCTGGTTCGAATACCGTCTGTCACACGGCCAAAACATCAAAGGAGACCAAATCTGGCACACATCAAACATAAATGGCTACAGTAAATCACATTTGTTCTTCTCTCTCTCTCTTTTCCTCTCTTTTCTCTCTTTCTCCTCTTTTTCTCCTCTCTCCTTCTCCCCCTTCTTCTTTCTCCCCCCCCTTCGCAAGGTGGACGAGTGGCCCCCAGCTTGTGCGCTGGAACAATACCACTAGGCCACCACAATAACAGACTGAAATGAAGGAAAGTCATACTCGAGCAGTGATTCGCTCAAATATACAAATAAAAAAAAAGAGATAGACAATCTGTGCGTATTGTACTAGTTCTTCTTGGGAATGAGACTGTGTTGTGTGAGCAGAAGTGGAATAAAAAAGACTCAACTTGAGTGGGCTCACTGAAGAATTTGACTCAACATAGGATTTTAATTATGTCAACTTCCATGTAGTTGAGACGTTATCAATTACTTATTTCAAGTTAAGTTAGAATGCAAGTGATTATAAAGCATTTCTTACATTGATTACATTCAAAAGCACTTACAGAAAAGGGGTTATAATGTATTATGATTGCGTTATGAGTGCTGATAAGTGTTATATGCATATCACAATATATTTATACTTCCCACCACTGCCCATTTGTAAGGACACATATGTCCGTTGTATTGCTGTGCCAACAGTGTATTAAAAAGGTACTTTAAGCTTCCCTATGCTTTGTAATCCACAATGGACAAACATACAGAACATCAAGCATGATATTTGAGTATTTTATTGTCAGTCCACACTGAAAATGTCTTGTGATCTAGCAGCCATGTATGCAGAACACACATTTGACAAGAGCTACTCCTGTATTTGTACAAAAATACCTGGTTGATCTGTTCACCATGAATAGTAATCGGGGATCTGTGTGGTGTACCAAAAACAATCTCTTCTGCATAGCAATTGACACTAGAAACAATTAGATCTTGAGTGCCATATTCAAGTCACTAAAACACAAAAAAAACAAGACCTGATACAACACAGTGTAATACAAATACAAATACCAATTGCACAGGGAAGAAAGGTTTCTTGTAATGAGTTGGGTTGCAGTTACTTCTTGAGGTAATCACTACAGGGATAAAACATGACGGAAATACTGTGTACATTTTCAACAAAATGTTCTCTAGTAGTTATACCCATGAACGTAAAACGATAAACCTGTGCAGCACAAATGCTCGTGTATTTAAAAATTGGGGGCAACTGGTTAGATACATAGAAACATGAGATGGGGGGGGGGTCCTCCTCACATAACGATAAAACCACTACAGGTACATTGTTTTATCATTGAAAAACAATGTTGCGACACTCACAAGCTGATTTTGGCAAGTAATTATTTCCACATATTACATAAGGGGTAATGCATGGCTAGGTGGTCATTGTTGATATAAAAATCACAGACAGGGTGATTTATATATAACAATGACCACCTAGCCATGCATTACCCCACTTATTACACAGCTACTTAATATACAAATGAATACATTGACCCAAAACACAACAAAACGAGGCATTTCCTTGCTTACGGACCGGTAAAGAAGTGTCACGCTGACCGTCTGCCCAGCTACAGCACATTCAAAAAACAAGGAAGTGAGTTGATCAAATGGAATCATTTTTCGGTATACTGCATCATCCATTTCTCATCTTTTTGAGAGCAATGTTTAGCTGTAAATGACATTGTGTGATTACACACAATGTCATGTGTGATGTCAACACATCAATGCACACATCAATGTAAACACATCAATGTGATGTTGGAGAACAGCATAAAATCCAAGCAGCGCAGCAACACACTGCTGAATTCAGGGATTGACCAATCAGAATCAAGCCGTGTAATTAAGTACAATAAAACCACAGAACAACTAGAAGATATGGCTGTTATTACTGAGATACATTCACATGGGCTTCTCCAGATGGGAAGATGGTTCACAGTAAAGTCCTTAGTGTTCATTTAACACTGCTACTGTCAGACAAGGCAACATTGCAGCATCAAAAGCCAAACAAATGGAATAAAGCATAATTTATGCTCCGTCATGCAACAGTGTCGCACTGTCGCACACTGAGAATTGCGGACCTACATGTTCACGTTTTTTAGAACAGCATCAGACTGACAAGGCACTGAGTGCCCATCAGGTGTGTGGGATCAGGGCTGTGTGTGTGTGTGTGTGTAGGCTAAAGGGCAAAAATGGAGGCACAACAATGGATCCATTCCTCTCCTGAGGCAGACGTGCGGGAGAGGACATCTTTAGGACAGAGTCTGGCACCTCTTCATCAGGGAATCTGGGGTAGTTTAATCCTTATGCCTCCCCCTCCTCATAATCCCCTTCTTCCTCAACATCACCCTCCTCCTCAGTGTCAGAGTCCGTACTGGTGTCAGAGTCGTAGGCTGTGCTGTGCATAACACTATCTAACACATCTGTACTTGAGAGGGTTGGGAGAACATCAGCATACTGTGAGAGACAATTTGAAAATTCCCTTCTCTTGGTAAGCAGCGCAGCGGTAACACCTTTGTCCTGTCTACATGACATTGAACGCAGACAGTCTGGCAGGAGGCATTTGTCAATTTCTTCGATTTGCCTCTCGTAGAACTTCTTTGCCGACATGCAGTCCTCTACCAAGTATACTTCAGCTCTTCAGCTGCTCTTTTTGCCGTGTTCCACAACACGTCTCTGTTTAACAGACAGCGCTACATCATTTGTGGAGTTGGCCATGGTTGACCAGATAGGGTGGTCAACCTGGAGGATTTCATGGTACTCGAGGGGCTGGTTAGCTGCTGAGGTGTTGAACTCTTGGACCTTCATTTTGATCTTCTGACCAACCATTGTGATTTTTTTCTGCAATATAAAGGATTCATTAATATTTAAGATTGAACATTTTCTTAAACAACAAACATTGGATTATATTTACTTACCAGCATATTTCCTCACAAGGCTGCATAAAAACTTGCGCTCCAACACAAGTTTATAGATGGCCTGCAGTGAGTGCTGTCATTGTTTCTCCTCAATTACACTACAGATGTTTAGACATGTGGTTGTTGTTAGAGTCCATCTTTCACCAACTCCATGTTTCCTCTCCATTGTTTATTTTTTTTATTTAACCTTTATTTAACCAGTAAAAACCACATTGAGACTGAAGTCTCTTTTACAAGTGTGAACTGGCCAAGACAAGAGGCAAAACAAGTGACACAGCTCTGCCAGTAACAAAACAATACACAACAACAAAAAACATGACAGACATACAATGCTCATAAATACAGTACCCAATACTAAGAAGCTCAAAGGGAGAACAGGAACGTTTAGCAACGCGACCAATAAGGACTAATAAATAAAAAACTAAACATTGCTTAGTAGACTAAAAAGCAAGCAGACATTTGCTATACGTCAAAGCAGGAGCAGTTCATGGGAAGTGTGCCCATGGCAATCCTTTTAAAGCTCACTAGGGGAATCACAGCAGCCAGTTTGAGTCTGGTCTGTAGGTCATTCCAAGACCAGGGTCCGAAATAAGCGATGCTTTTTTTTCCAGCCTCAGATTTAGTTGGGGGCACGACATAGCGTAACCAAGCATTTGATCTGAGGTTGAGAGAGTTTTGGACAAGTTCAAATTTAGAACCAATGTAACATGGGAGATTACCAAGAATAGCTTTATAAATAAGAATATACCAATGTAGCAACCTGCGAGACGTTAGGGAATACCAACCCACTAGGGCATACAGAGTACAGTGATGAGTCCTATAGGGGGAATTTGTTATGAACCTCAATGCAGCATGAAACAGGGGGTCAAGTTTGCTCAGAGTTGAGGAACTAGCAAAGCGGTAGACAGTATCGCCATAATCAAGCTGCGACAGGAAGAGGCCTGTAACCAGCTTTTTGCGAGAAGCATTCGAAAAGCAGGACTTCATTCTATAGAAGAAACTCAGCGTGAACTTAAGCTTTTTTGCCAAGGCGTCAATGTGGTGTTTAAAGTTTAAGTTGTTGTCCAACCAGATCCCAAGATATTTATACAACCCAACCCATTCGATGGATACTCCATCCAGAGTGGTGATATTTGAGGGGACATTGACTAGGCTATTTGGAGAAAATAGCATGGCCTTGGTTTTGTGGCCATTTAGTAGCAGTTTGCTGTTTAGCAGTTCATGCTGCAATGAAACAAAGTCAGAGGCCAAGTTTGACACTGCCACATCAAGTGAGGGGGCACAGGAATACAGAATTGTGTCATCTGCATACATATGATACCTACTATGCTTAGATTGACTACAAATATGGTTTACATACAGCAGAAAAAGCAAAGGTCCTAGAATGGAACCTTGAGGGACTCCTTTCTCCAGGGTGATAGAGTCAGACAGTGTATCACCAAATTTAACACACTGTGTGCGGCCAAATAAGTAGCTTTTAAACCAGCCTAGCACATTGTGGCGAAAACCAGTATTCGAGAGGACATTTAGCAAGACATGGTGGTCCACGGTGTCAAATGCCTTGCTAAGGTCAATGAATAAGGCTGCACAGAACGATTTAGAACCCAGGGCATCCCTGATGTCATCAATAACATTGAGGCATGCTGTCACAGTACTATGTTTTGCCCTGAAGCCAGACTGCATTGGGGTTAGAATCTTATGTGCATCAAGAAAGAGTTTAACCTGAGTCGATACTTGGCCCTCCAGAATCTTAGCCAAGGCTGAGAGATTGGAGATAGGCCTATAGTTATTGACGTCACAGGGGTCGCCAGCCTTGAGAAGTGGTGAAACATGAGCCTGTTTCCACACTTCTGGTAAACTCTGAGTAGATAAAGAAAGATTAAAAATGTCAGTGATCGGTTGTGCAATCACCAAGGCCGAAATTCTTAGAAAATAAGGGTCGAGACCATCTGGACCAGAGGACTTTTTTGGGTCAAGTGTAGACAGGGCACGCAACACATCTGGTACTAGAATAGGAGAGAAGTAAAAATCAAAATCAACAGGTGAGCCAGTATTATCGTGGACACCTTGCTGAGGGGCTCCGGCATTTTGCTCTTCAAAAAGATGACCAGCCCTTTTAAAATGAGCGTTAAATGCATTTGACATAGATTTTTTGTCAGAAATGAGTGAGTCTCCAACCCGAACTTTTGGCGGGGGGCCAGCAGCACCTTTCTGCTGAAGTGTTTTAACTACTCTCCAGAAGCTGGAGTGGTTACTCGCAGTATCTACGGTGAGAGATAGATAGTGTTCGGATTTGGATTTTCTAATAAGGGCCTTACATTTGTTTCTCAGCACCCGAAACAAAAGCCAGTCATTTGCAGACTTTGATTTTCTGGCAAGTGACCATTGTTTATTTCGAGTGTGCAACAAGTCAGCTAGTTCTCTAGAAAACCAGGGATTTGCTCTATTCTTGATTCTTATTTTTTTGAGAGGTGCATGCTTGTTAATCAGCCGGAGAAGATGGTCGTGAAAAAAACAAAAAGCCTCATCCACAGTGGGAATTGAGGCGAAACCAATCGACTGATGCCAAGTCATGGAGGAAGGCTTGTTCCGAGAAATGTTTAAGGCACCGCCGAAGGATAGTTAAGCCATTACCTTTGGGTAGCTTAGTGCTCCTAACACAAGAAATTGCACAATGGTCACTTAGATCATTTGCAAATACACCGACAGCAACGTATTTATGTACAGCATTTGTTAAGATAATGTCGATTAAAGTGTCACCACCAGTAGCTGGATTGTACCTGGTGGGACAGCGAATGATCTGGACTAGGTTTAGGGTGTCACATTGCTGCTTAAAGCTAGCAGCTTTGTCGCTAGCCCAGTCCCAGTTCATATCGCCGAGACATATAAGTTCGGTGCTAGCACACTTGGATAGCAGGTCTGTTAGATTACCCAAGGCTTCCGATAAAGCAGACGGAGGTCTGTAGCAGCAGATGATGGTCAAGGGTGAGTTTGCCACCATTATCTGAACTGCTAAGAACTCGAATTGTCTGGGAAGTGATACTGAGTAAAGTACGGACCCCTGAAACCTATCAGAAATGTACAGGGCAACCCCCCCACATCTGCCTTTCCGGTCAGCTCTATAGAGATTGTAGCCAGGAATACGGACCACGTTATCTGTGGTGGATGGTTTTAGCCACGTTTCTGAGATGGCAACCACATCCGGTTTAGCCGTTTCAAACCAGGTACTCAAAATGGCAAGTTTAGGCACTAGGCTCCTGGCATTGAAATGGAGGAAGCCTAGGCCATTTCTACAGCTGAATTCTAGCGGAGTAGACAGAATGGGAAGAGGTTCAAAAAGAGGATCAGGACCAGGATTTTTGGAAACATTTCCTGAGATAAACAGCATCAACAAAATCAGCAGCCTAGTTGTTGTTTTCCTTAATACTGATTTAACTCTGGGAGTAAAACTGGAGCAGGACATGTGAGAGGACATTTTACCCCAGGGGCCTTGGGGAGATCCAGAAGACATCATATCCAATAGAATAAGAGCAATCGGGAGAACACGTTTAAGACAGTCAAGCTTACGTGGACATTGCAGAAAAGTACCTGGGAGCCCTGACGTAACACGCATAATGTTACTAGAAAGATTCATGTTCAAACGTAGCAGTGGAGTAGCAGTGCTTTGCTGGCCGTTGTCAGGGGACATGCAACCCATGAGAAGTAAAACAAAAAACACAGCCCTGGGCAACATGGCTAGCAGCGGGTTCAAAACAAAGCAGCCTAAGCAGCAAAACACACACACACAAAAAAGCAGTTTATAATGTGTAATGTTTTTGCAAGACCAACCGTGTACCGCACTGCAGAGGCAGATCAGCTAGTAGTCCCAAATCCAGGAGATGCTGTCCGAGATAGCAGACGGTTAATGAGACGAAAAGTTACAACCTGAATTAAACAGGATAATAGATCTGACGCGACGAGCAGCTGTGTGCTAAAGGATTAGCCGCTGAGGCTTCCCCGTCGGGCTACGATGAGCCAAATAACCAACCAGGATGGCAATGAGCTCCAGCCGGACAGATGAATCCGTGGCGACGGGCAACTGCGTGCTGATAGGCACGCCGCTGGGGCGTCCTCCGTCGGGCTCCGATGAGCCGGATAACGACCGGGGCTGGTGACCAAATCCTATCGGTCAATAGATCCGAGACGACGGGCAACTGTGTGCTGACAGGTACACCGCTGGGGCGTCCTCCGTCGGGCTCCGATGAGCTGGATGACAACCGGGGCTGGGGACCAAATCCTATCGGTCAATAGATCCGAGACGACGGGCAACTGTGTGCTGACAGGTACACCGCTGGGGCGTCCTCCGTCGGGCTCCGATGAGCCGGATGACAACCGGGGTGGCGGACACGGGCGTCTGGGCAATCCACACCGGGAAACAGGACAGAGACAGCCTGTGGTGCCCTCCTATGGCGTAGATCTACACCACCCTCAGGTACAGGTAAACAAAAGTGTGTAGCCGACAGAGTAGAGAGCGAGTCTCACTCGGTTTGTGAAGCAGTGTCACGAAAAAAAGTAATAGTAATGATAATCCAGAGCATCAGATAGACAGAGCAGCAGATAATGTACTAAAAAACTAAAACGCGAGAGGTACTGGATTTACAAACAAACAAACAAAACAGAACAAAACATGGACATGACAGAGAGTGAAACCAAGCTTGCCACTATCCTGGTGCCGCCGTGCTCGTGCGTGCTCGTGCACGTGCCACGTTGACTGGAACCGCAGTGTGCCGCGGGTTCTCAACAACAGAGTATGCAAGTCATTTCTTCATTGAAAACGAACTAATTGGAAATTAACCCAGAGTTCAACTGAGGTTTCTTCTGTGAGGGATTGTGCTTATTTTCTTCTCCAATCTGTAAATTGTATGTATACACAGTTACCGGTACATGCTTATCTGTGCCCAGGCTGTAATCCCCCAGATAGTTGAGGGAAAAAAATAAGAAATCTTGACTAGTGCACACCCAGTTAAGAGGATGTACAGGCTAGGTGTAATGTATGTTTAACCTGTAGCTTTTACATTAACTTTATTCAATAACGTATACTTTAATATTAGCACAATCACAGTTATACATGTGTGTATGAAAGAAAATCCATGCTTACTTTTCCAAGCGTGTTGTGCGGTCACGATTACAGCTGGTCACACTGAAAAATAATAAGTAATAAGATTAAATTCCAATTCCAAGGTTACTTTGGAAACTACAGATATGCTTGTTATAGCTTTGACAACACTGTCTAGAACCCTCTTGAAGGAAGGAAGGACTAATTCAATAAATAATAATAATAATGATAATAATGCAAGATTCAATATGACATTTATATTACAATGAGAAACTTCTTTTTTTCTGCACACACACTCACAGTTCCTGGTGCTCCATTAGTTTTTGGACATCATCTTCTTGCCAGGTCCAATCTATAGACTGCTTGGCCTCCGTCTTGTACTCCTCTGCCCACTGCTGTATGTCAGGCTGAGTGAGGCCTTGAAACAAAAATGTAAGATATGTAAGAAACATGTACAACTAATGTTTAAACATAAGCATATTAACCTACAACTGACATTATGCAAGTCATTTCTTCATTGAAAACTAACTAATTGGAAATTAACCCAGAGTTCAACTGAGGTTTCTTCTGTGAGGGAAACGGCCAAATCAGTAGTTTCTAATCATTAACTAAATAATAATAATACATTTTATTTATATAGCGCCTTTCAGGTCACCCGAGGTCGCCTAACAAAACAGAAAAGAAATACAATATAATAAAGCAAGTTTAAAATAAACACAAAGGTTGTTTTTTTTGTTTTTTTTTAAATGATCTTCCTCTTCAAGGCATCAGAGAACAGGCCCACAGGAAGAAGTATAACCTAACTTCAATAGGACTTTTCACATGGTGAGGGTTTTAGGGGGAAAGACTCTGTATTACAATCTTCACTTGAATGCATCTTGGCCAGCCGAGCCCAACAGTCATTTCCATGCATCAGTAAAGAGCCCAGAGCCGCACACCAACCTGCCTCGGAGAGAGCCGACAGCGACTGCGGGGTGTTTGGGGAGGCTGACATTGTACGTACCCGTCTTCGTCATGATTTCAGCCATCTCTCCATTCGATTCCTCTTGAACCGACTTGGCTTTTGCCGCTTTGAGACACAGGGCTTTTGCTTTAAAATGAAAAACAAAAACAAACTATTGGTTCTCACAACAACTGGACACAGTGGAGGAAGCAAGTAGACTGAACATTATGCAATTTATGCTAAGGAAAATACATGGACCTGTGCATGGAGGTTTAGGACACCAACCACAGAAAAGGGTGTTTGATTGATTGACAACACATCTTATAGGATCATGCAGATGAGACGGAAGAGAGATAAATGACAAGGGATATGAAATAGTGTTGACTTTGTTAATGGTCTAAAGTTTGGTGTTTTCAAAGTTTTCTAGAGGCATCATAAAGGTGTAATACATTACAATTACAATCTGAATCTGTTAAGGAATCTGTTACAAGAGTTGGCTTATCCAGGTTTCTGATTATTCTATGTTGTGTACAGAAATGAGTTGAAATGATGCCAAATTTTTAAATGTACAATACTGCATCTAAAACCAGAGATAAGAGAAAGAGGGTGGAGAGAGACACACATACACAACCCATCATCACCTTGGCGCCTCTTTCTAGTCTTTGCACTATAGTGCAGCAGGGCATCCGTCAACAAGTCGACTCTATGTGATGGGGTCATTTCTTTGGTCACTTTGCCAAACCGACGAAGGTATGACCAAAGTCTTTCCAGCTGTTCTCCATCACTGAGCCCAGCAGCATCGGCATTCCTGCAACTCTGGAAAATCTATTAAACATTGAACCAAAACCAGAAGTAAATATTCAAGTTAGTTATTATGGTCTGTGACAAACTGAAATAGAGTTGCAATGTGTGTGTTTTACTGTATATAGATATATAACCTGACAAACAACACCGTGCCCATAAGCGTGGAATGCAGGCACAGCATATGTTGAAAACATAAGATAATACTGCATTACGGATAAAGTAAATTACCAATGTTAATGGTAAACCCATATGCAAAATGTACTATAGATGTTTTGACTAATACAGTACACATACATTTGTATGAAGACAATACTAATTATGTTTCTAGGGTATCATGTTTAGATATTACAATGCAAAATACAAGCAAACATGAAAAAATTACCTCCAGGTGAGGCTTTAATTTGCAGGCAATGTCATACATGAAGATGAGTTTATTGTTTTTTGCCAGATCATCTTTAAGTTCCTTCAGGAGGTAGACAGCATTTGAAAGGCTAAAGAAAATAATAGAAAATGTGAGCTCAGCTGAAACAAGATATTTTAATGCATTTTGATGTGCCAAAGACATTTACTGTACCTCTCGCCTCTCTTTAGACTGAGAAAGCGTCGTGGAGGTTCATGTTTGCAGCTTATGCCAAAAAACCCTGTTTCATCCAACTTGGCGTTCTTCAGCTTTGATCTGAGGGCACTACCAGCTTGAAAGCTGGCACAACCCTGTAAAAGTCAGAAAGTACAGTTACCCCTTCTTTTTTTTTACATCACAGTAAAGAGGGAGTAAATTCTGAAATATAATTATACTCTACCTCCTCAGGTGGATGCTTCTGTTTGACAAAAACATCAACCTCATCTTGGGGGCAAAATAAGTGGTTGAAGTGTTTAGGTCCTTCGAAGCTTTTTCCAGAGGACTTTTTTCCAGAGGAAATCTTCCTTGGTGAACATTCAGACATCCAAAACAAATCTGGGTTCTTATCCTGGATTTTTTTCAAATAACTTGTTTCTTAAATCATGGTACAGTGGAAAACTAAATGAAACTATAATATAATTTATATTCCTATAAACAAGGATTTAATTGCATGACATTATGGGCCCTATTTTGCGTGTCTTAAGTACCAGGTCTTATGACTTAACTTAAGACCTGGAGGCGTGGTCAATGCTGTTTGGCCACTCAGGATAGCCAAATGGCATTGATCACGCCTCCAGGTCTTAAGTTAAGTAATAAGACCTGGTACTTAAGACACGCATAATAGGGCCCTATGTATGTGTTTGAGGCAACTTTCAAATTAACCTGGATTATTTTCATACCAAATTCCAAAATTGCTCATATTCTAGTTCTACACAACTCAACGGCACCATATTTACTTCAAATACAGTATAACTAATCCAGTACAGCAACTGATTTGTTTAGGTTAATGGTAAATGCTGTGTCGGAATACAATTATATAATTCAGACCCAGCTAATAATTTGTTGTTTTGTTTTATATATGGTATATTATTGATTATGTTGACTTGGAGCCCCTGAAATAACATAGCTACTGCATAACATTTTCATTCATAACTTAACATAAAATGAATAAATCATACTTGTGGACAAAGAGGACAGTGTGTCCCATCAGTTATCTCGGGCCCAAGATGACGCAGAGTAGATAGCTGGTACCTCAGATGCCTGAACTCTTCATACGACTCTTTGACGAGAAGGCGGTAGAGGTCCTGGCACTGTAATGCAAACGTTCATATTCACAACAGGGCATAAATTATTAAATGTTTTTTTTGTTTTGTTTTAGTGTTAATTAGAAGCCACTGGTATACAAGTTTGGATAAAGGCTATTATTAACCAAACCTTGGAAGACACTGAGGAATTCTGAATCGCTGAACATATAGCCTTCAGTGATGCACCACATTCCAGCTGCAATCGGCAGATCAGATCCATCAGCCTCATGGAAACCGCGCTCTGGGGTCGCTTCACAGTTGCTGGCCAAAGGCCATAACGGAGTAGTGTCGCGACTTCAGTTTCACATTTACAAAATGTGATGGAAACATCATGACAACTTCCTATGATTTATGAGAGAATAGGTGTGAGGTGTTTGTTTTTCATACTTGTCTTCCTTCTGCATGGACTATGATGGTCTACAAATGTTAAGTACCTTGATGATCAAATACTTTGAGTAAACGATCAAATGACATTGGACATTGGTGGCCATCCTTCCTTGACCAATGCCATCTGAAGCCCTCAGGAACCTGCTGCTGAAATGCACCTGCCTTAAAGGAGAATTCCACCAAAGAGGTCCAGGTGTTATTTTGTGCAAAACCTCCTTATTGGCCATTTCCCCTACCATAAGCCCTAAATGAATTGAATGGGGCTATGGGGTGGGGTGTTGTCTGATGTGCTAATTCGCTTATTTCCATCGCTCATACGTTTTTTTTGTATATCCTCTCTTCATAATGTAAATAATATCCCAAGCTGCACACTTTACTACTTATTTCGACCACCACTTTTCAACCTATCTTCATAGTCCCCACTAATAATGATTTATTTCTACTCAGTCTGTGTCTCATAGGAGGGCTGTGGGCAGTTCAGAAACCCGTCCACCAGTGACACCATCAATGGGGAATCCAAGCCAATAGAAACTGCAGGCTTTATAGTCCTGAAAAGTTGCAATTGGAAAATGGAAGCCATCGTTCTCAAGATAATACAAATCTAAACATTCATCTTGTTTAAAAAAAATCTGTCTAACGATGATGTCACTGGTGGACAGGTTTCTGAACTATGCCCACAGCCCACAGAGACACAGACTGAGTAGAAATAAATTGTGCCATTTTATCATGATTATTAGAGGACCTATTATATGAAGATAGGTTGAAAAGTGATGAAGTGGTCCTTTAAGGATAAACAAACAAACTTTTTAAAGCACATTAAATTACAGTGTGTGAGAAGTGTAAGATGATAAATTACTTATGATACATACTGTTACTGTAGAAGTCATACATTTATAGCCACATACAGATTTCTTTGATCATACTTCCAATTCAGAGGTTATGGCAATTCAATAACTCTGAATGTATTACTGTTAAGGATGACATAACGTCGAAACCCCCATGAAGACACGCGGGCACGTCCGTCGAGGGGGAGGTACTGTTAAGGATGACGTAACGTCGACCTAACCGTTACGTCATTCTTCCTTCTTTATAAGGCTATACCCAGCCAGAATCACCTTGTCGGAATATAACTCAATTCTAAATCTACCTTCTTAACTTCACTAATTGGTTCAAATCCTTAACTAGTCAAGACAGACCAGACTTTGTCAGACTCCCACCTTCGATCTTAAGAGGCACCCAAACCAAAACCCTAACAATTACTCTCTTCTTGTCTTAATACAAATAATTGGTGTACAGAATGAGCAGAATTTGTCTAATTTGTGCACCCACTTCTTTACACCTGTGATGTGACAATGTTGGGTGATTCTGGGTGATACAAACCTCCCATTTTTCAAGCGTATGCACCACAGTAGTGCTCTGATGAACCCTCTGGACACAGACGGAACAGAAGTATACATCAACACCACAGTCACTGCACTTCCATAGCTCAATGTCAGTGAGGGAAACACTGCACCCTCTGCAGGCTCTCTCATCTGGAGGGCAAAGAAGTTCAGCACTCACACTGAGGAGTATTTGCCTGATTGATTGCCATGCCTCCACAGTGGTGCGCTTCTCTTGACTGGTGCTGGCTGGTTCGTCTTCTGGGAAGTCGTCTGATGGGTGGAAGTCGTTTGATGGGGACAAGGCGCAGGAGCTTAAAACTGGTGGCTGCTTCTGGGACAAGGGGGTCTCTCGTTTCACAAACGAGCGCTGTGTTTTCGTCCTTCCTCTAAGTGGAGTGTATTTCACTTGGACAAAAGCTTTCACCTTTCTTGTTCGGACCATATTGAACAAGCTAATGCATTAGGGGACAAAATCAGGAATGTAAGTGAGGCAAATATGTAGGCCTATATAATTAAAAAATACTGAATACTGAAACAGTTTCAGGGTACCGACTAATGTGTTTACCATACAATTGCCACTTTGGAAACATGAGAAAAACCTTACTATCATTTTGCATCATTATGTGCAAGTGTTTAAATTATTGTGACACAGTGACAACAGTTGGCAATGCCAACTATGCTATAGGCCAGGGTAGCCCCTTCGGGACCCTATATCAGTGGTTCCCAAAGTGGTCCTTGAGGGAGTTCCACGGGGTACCCAGCTATGATACTTCATTGGAATCAAATGGACCCCGGACCCTAACGGGAGTTAAATTAACATTGATTTTACAATATAAATTGGGGGTCCCAGAGATAGAAATGCCATTCAATGGGGGGGTCTGTAGACTAATGCATGTCAAACAGGGGGTCGTCGGAATTAAACGGGTTGCAAATTTCTGCTAGAGCCGTAAAATCTGCTCTTATGGGGGTCCTTGGCATATATGGTTTACCTTTTCTGCAAATACAGAAAAGGTAAACTAGACTAGGGTCCCGACAGGGGATAAGGCCTGCCCTGCAGGGCATGTGTCACGTCCCAATTTATATCATCTTCATTCAGTCCAGGAAAAACGCTACGGTTGCATATAATAATACCCTGCATGTAAAATGTATTTTTTAAACCATCTTCTATAATATATTGAAATTCTTTATTTGGAATACGATATACATATATACACAGGCAATTAATGATCATCACAATACATTCCAACACCCCCACTTGATCGTGAATTTGGTACACATAGAAATAACAAACAAAAAAAAGAACCCTTGAAAGAGAAACAAAAAAAAACTGTATGTTATTCTCCAAACATGAAACCCTCAAAATTGTTCAACTGACACAGCTTGGCTGGTTTTGTCATAACATCGGCAACCATTTGTTCAGTTGGACAATACTCGAGAATCACTTTACCATCATTGACAGTTGATCTTACGAAGTGGTATCTTATGTCAATATGTTTTGACCTCTGTCTCTGTACAGGATTTTTAGCTAACGCTATTGTACCTTGATTGTCCTCGTAAATCTTTGGCTGCATGTAATGAAATTCATCAATACATTGTAACAATTGAATCAAATACAAACACTCTTGTAGAGTTGCCGCTAAAGCCATGTACTCTGTATGTACTGTATTGCTTTTTAGACCTCCATGAAATCAAAGGGCCCTCTGGGTTTAGGCTGACACAATAACCACTAGTGCTACGTCTGTCACTTGCATCCTCTGCCCAGTTTGCATCACTATATGCAATCAAGCCTAGTTCCTCACATTTCCTATAGCATAAGGATTTTTCCCTGGTTCCCTTCAGATATCTCAGCACATGTTTCACTGTGATCCACTGCTCTTCTGTTGGTTTAGAAAAATATTGTGAAAGTTTTCCCACTACAAAACTCAGATCTGGCCTGGTACAAGTAGTCAAGTATATTAGACTACCCACAACTTCCCTGTATTTTCTCACATCCCCCAATGAAGTTTTGCCTCACAGGGTGTTGTTCTTGGCTTGCAGTCCTGCATGTCAAATCTAGTCAATATTTTGTCAACATATTTCCTTTGTGACATAATGTTCACCTTGTTCAAAATCAATACCAATGAAATGTTTCAATTTGCCTAAGTCTTTCATTCTGAATTTTGCTGTAAGCATTTCTTTGACATCAATCATAACATTGTCATCACTTGCTGCAATTATTATATCATCGACCCAAAATAAAATGAATACCTTTTGATCCTTCATTTCCCTTGTGTAAACACAATAATCAACTGGGTTCAGAATAAATTGATTTTTAGTTAAAAAATCATGCAACATCTTGTTCCAATTTCTCCCTGATTGTTTTAAACCATACAAAGATTTATTTAGTTTACACACCAGCATGTCCCCATTCTCAGATGTAACTTCATATCCCTCTGGTTGTCTCATGTAAATCTCAAAATCTATTGGTGCATGCAAATAGGCCGTTTTGACGTCCATTTGGTGTAAGATCATATTCTCTTGTGCTGCCTTTTGCATCAATACCCTCACACTAGTCTGGTTTGCCGTTGGTGAAAAAGTCTCTTCATAATCCACACCTGGTTTTTGATTGAAACCTTTGGCTACATAACGTGCCTTGAATTGTTTAGATTCATCTGCATTTGTTTTTAAAGCATACACCCATCTACCCCGCACTATTTCTTTGCCTTCTGGCAGTTTAGTCAGGGTAAACGTGTCATTTTCCTTTAGTGATTCAATTTCCTCATCCATAGCTCTTGCCCATAACTTAGAGTCAGGTGATGCCATTGTCTGCTTTACTGTGTGTGGCACATCACAAATGACTCTATAACAATAATCAAAGGTTATGTCATCTAGGTCATCAGATTTTACTTGACACTCATAATCCTTTAAATACTGAGGTGGTTTCACTTTTCTTCTGGGATATGTTGCACTCTGGCCACTGTCACCTGCCTGAGCACTGACCAAATCATCCATCTCCCCTGCTTCTTGTTCCTGTATCTCACTGGTTTGGCCATCTTCACCTGCCTGAACATTTGCCAAATCACTCATTTCAACCACAACCTCTTGTTCTTGTGTCTCGTTAGTTTCCCTATCTTCAGGGAGGTGGTTTACAGTCCTTCCCCCACTGCAATCATCATCCCAATCTGTTTGGGTCTGAATCTCAATGACATTCCTTTGAATGAACTTTACCAATCTGTGCTTAGTTACCTTCCCAGTGTCGGGATAAAATAGGCTGGGCTATTTGTATCATATCCTACAAATATCCCTTTTTCACATCGTGAATCCAACTTTTTCTTATTTTGTTTATATGCAAAGCATGGGGACCCAAAAGTTCTCATTCTTGAAAGGTTTGGCCTCTTTCCTGTCAGCATGTAATATGGGGTCTGTCCTACACGCTTATTGAAACATCTATTTCGAATAACAGCAGCCGTCATTACCGCATATGTCCACAATTCCCATGGTAATTTGCACTCAATCAGCATACATCTGGCCATCTCAAACAGCGTTCGCCAATTTCTTTCAGCTGTCCCATTCTGATGGGGTGAGTATGGAGCTGAGGTCTCATGTCTAATGGACTTTCCGCTTAACAATGCCTGAAAGTGACCAGAAGTATACTCAGTACCATTATCCGAACGAATACACTTAATTTTCCCATAGGGTGAAACATCGGCAATGTACTTCTCTGTAGCTTGGACTGTGTCACTCTTAGATTTCAAGAAATAAACAAAAGTAGCTCCTGAATAGTTGTCAGTAAATGCTAAAGCATATTTGAATCCGTCTTTATCCGTTGGATCAATTGGTCCAGATAAATCAGTGTGTACAAGTTCTAGTGCTGCTTTAGCTCTTTGGTCTGGTTCTCTTTTTCGGCTCTGAGCAAATTTACCTTCTATACACACATCGCATGACAACTTGGAAACCTTGCCTTTAATTTCCATACCATCAGTTACATTCTGCAGTTTTAACACATCTTCGTAGTTGCAATGTCCCAGAATCTCATGCCACGTCTTGATGTCATAGCACCCATGACATTCATCAACATCAATACTCTCATCAACGGTGTTTACATAAAACAACCTGTCATGTACCTTAATGTCAAATGTCGTGCCGTCTCTCTGGATGAACTTGTTCTGTCCCTCTTTGAAGATGAATGTGGCTCCATTTGATGTTGCTGCGTTGACTGAGAAAATGTCTTGGGGAAAGGATGGAACATACAGCGCCCCCTTCAGTATCGTTTCCACCTCTCGACAATTGGTATCTCTCAGGTAAAACACTGCAGTACCTCTCTTCAGCGCTACGCCAGAGGCCCTCACTCCATCAGCCATCTCCAGAACATTCCTCCGTGGCTCGAAATTCTCATCGAAGTTTCGGAACTTCTTCACGTCGGTCACAATATGTGACGTAGCCCCGGTGTCGACCATCAGCCCTCTGCTCAGAGTATTACTCCGACAAAGTCTCTGCTTCGGTCTCCCGGCGCCGTCCGAGTCGCGGTTCACCTGGCCCACCCCGAAGGCGAACGTGTGCATCACGCATAACCAACGACAAACTTGTATCATCGAGCACTTGAACCAGTTCAGCGTAAGCGTTTTCATTTTTCTCGGCGTCCTCAATGGCTTTCGCCTCGGCTGCAGCGTCTCTTGCTGCGGCTTCCTCCGCATCGAGTGTTTCCTCGTCGTCGATATCAGGCTCGTATAGTATGGTGTCTTTCAGCCCTTTCAGCCGGAGGTAGCCGAGAAATTTTACCAACCATAATTCAAAGTTCCTTTCATCTCCGTCAAAGCGAATTCGGTTCCATTGGTTGTTGTTGCATCTACCACTGGGCTCCATGACCTGTTGAACAAAGCTAGCGTATAGCGTCAGACTAACAACAACCCAGAGCTAGCCGGAAGCATGACGGAGGGGCAATAAAAATACTCAGAGAGCAGACGTGGCTTTGCTTCTTAGACCATGGCTGAGAGCGAGTGTGTTTATTTCACGTCATTATATACACGCCAGACACAATTGGCACATCCGGCATCCGGTCACATGGAACCTTCGGCAGAAAGGAGGAATTGGGTCGCAACGTAACACTCGAGTTACCAGGACCCATCTGGAGACACTCCGCGCTCATCGAGAGCGCATGGAGCTCACCAACCCTCTTTGCGGCGGTGACTGCCAAAAGAAACGCAGCCTTCCATGAAAGGTGCTGAAGAGAGCCAGTATCCAGGGGCTCGAAGGGAGGCTTCCCGAGTGCTGAGAGCACCAAGCCAAGGTCCCAAGTGGGGACCTGAAGAGCCTTCACTGGGCGGAGGCGCCTTACTCCTTTCATAAAGCGTGACAGCAATGGGTGCTTACCCAGCTGTCCGTCAAGGCCATCAGAATGGCATGCAGAGATAGCGGCAACATACACCTTCAGGGTGTTAGCCGCCCTGCCCTCGTCCAGCAGTGACTGCAGATAGTGTAGCACAGTCTGAACGTCACAGTGTTCCGGGTCCGCACCGACGGTTGCGCCCCAAGCGCGGAACCGGCGCCAACAGGCCTGGTATGTTGTAATAGTAGACGGGGCTCTGGAACTCTGCAAAGTATGTAGGACTCCCTCTGGGAGACCTAGACCCGCCCACCTGCGCCTTTCAGGGGCCAAGCCCATAGCTGGAGGCGATCGGGGCGGGGGTGCCACAGGGCTCCCCGAGCCTGCGAAAGCAGGTCGGGTCTCTGAGGCAACTGCCATGGTGTCCCCGCGACCAGAGACAGTAGCACCCTGAACCAAGGGCGTCTCGGCCAACGTGGGGCTATCAGAAGCAACCGATGTCCCTCCATCTCGACTCTGTCCAGCGTAGCCTGGATCAGGGGAAATGGAGGAAAGGCATAGAGCCGCGTCAGCGGCCAATCGTGAGCCAAGGCATCCAGGCCCAGAGGCCCTGGAGGATTTGCCAGTGAAAACCAACTGGGGCAGTGAGTGGTTTCCTGGGAGGCAAACAGGTCCACCTGTGTCTTCCCAAACCTGTTCCACAGTTGTTGCACGACCTGAGGGTGGAGACGCCAGTCCCCCTCTCTCGGTCCGTCTCTGGACAGCATGTCCGCTGCGGAGTTCTGGACCCCCAGGACATACGTGGCCCGAAAAGATGGGAAGTGAGCCTGAGCCCAAACTAAGAGCTCCCGCGTCATCTCGTGGAGACGGCGGGACCTCAACCCACCTTGATGGTTGATGTAGGCTACAACCGAGGTATTGTCTGATCGCACCAACACATGCCGGCCTTCCAGATGCTGAAGAAAGTGCTGAAGAGCCAGGCACACAGCTCTGAGCTCCAGAACATTGATATGTTGGACAGACCATGGCGGACTCCAGCGGCCGCTGGCCGCCATGCCCCTGTACACGCACCCCAACCTTCCAGAGAGGCATCGGTGCACACCAGTTCCCTGCGTGTCATCCTGCTGAGCACCCTCCCTGACTCCAAGTAGGAGCAGGCACGCCACCGGGTGAGTGCGAGCACACAGGACTTCGTCACCAACAGACGAAGTTGTCTGTGTCGCCGCTGATGCAGCTTGTGGGCATTGAACCAACGCTGCAGCGGTCTGAGATGAAGGAGGCCTAAGGGGACCAGCGACGAGGCCGCTGTTAGCAGGCCCAGTAGGCGTTGGCAGTCCCTGACGGACACCATCCGTCCTAGGTGGAACCGGTGGAGAAAGGACAGAATCGTCTCGACTCTCTTGGCGGGCAGACTCGCCCTCATGAGAGACGAGTCTATAGCCATCCCCACGAAGACCACGTCTTGTGAAGGGGAGAAACGGCTCTTCTTCTCGTTCAGGACCAACCCTAGCTCCTGGATGTGTCTCAACAGGAGGCTGGTGTCCCTGGCTGCGTGCTCCATGGACGGAGCGCAGAGAAGCCAGTCGTCGAGATAGTTTAACACCTGAATGCCCACGGAGGAGAGGGGCTCCAGAACCGCGTCCATGCATTTCGTGAAGGTGCGCGGTGCCAGAGAAAGCCCGAAGGGAAGTACCTGATATTCGTAGGCCTCTCCTTCGAAGGCGAACCGGAGGTATTTCCAGTGGCTTGGATGGATGGGCACTTGGAAATACGCGTCCTTTAAATCCAGGGTGGTGAACCACAGTCCCTCGGACATGGCCTGCAACACCCGGGCTGGGGACAGCATCTTGAACGTCAGGTCCTTCAGGCAGCAGTTGAGGCTGCGCAGATCCAGAATGGGACGGTAGCCCCCGTCCTTCTTTGGAATGATGAAGTACCTGGAGTAGAACCCATCGAGCCGTTCTGAAGGCTCTAATTTCCTGATTGCTCTCTTGGCGATGAGCGCGGTGATCTCCAGCCGGAGAACCACCCGCTTCGCAGGATCGGACACAGTAGTCTCTCGCATGCCCCTGTAGGGCGGTGGCCGACAACGGAATTGGAGTTTGTACCCTCTTAGGACTGTGTCCAACACCCAAGGGGACTCCACACGCTCCTCCCAGATTGCCCTTTGGGCCTGGGAGAAGCGGCCGATGCCGACCACGCAGCAGTCAGGTAGACTGCTGGGGGCCTGGGTTCTTCCCTGAGGATCGTCCTCGCCCGGCAGAGGGGCCTCCACGCCCTCTGTTCTGGCGACGCCGTCTCCCTCGTTCACGGTTACCCTGCCACTGCCCCTGGGGCTGGGCTTGGTACCGGTGGGCTTGGGCTTGGTGAGGAGCAGGACCAAGGCGTTGCTGCAAGCCGGCTGAGAGTCCTCGGCGTGCCTGCGACCATGACCTCTTGGGTGCAGTTGCACGTGGCTGAGGGGACTCTCGAAACTTAACCAAGGTATCCCTGTCCCTGCGTAAGTTCTCCGCTTTGCGAAGTATGTCGTCCACCCCTGTGCCAAAGGTAATGCCTGGCGTTAGGGGGAGGCCACAGAAAGCCTTCTGCACGTGAGGCTCTAGGCCCGACAGGGACAACCAGAGCTGACGGCGCGATTCCACCACCGAGGCCACTGCCTGGCCGTTGGCTCGCACCAATTCGGACTGCAGAAGACCCAGAAGCCTGGATACTTCCACTGCCTCGTCCGTCCAACCCTGTTCGGACCCTTGGAGCTTGGGGAGCAAGTGCGCCAAATAGGAGCCCAGCAGCATGGCTGCATTATTAAGGCGGGCCATGACAGCAAGGACATTAAAGGTCCTGTTCAGGAGCTGGTCACTGGTCTTCTCTAGGCCAGGCTTCAGCTGAGGGCCCTTGCCTCCAATGATCTCTGCGTCAGTGAGGAAGGTAGCCGCCACTACATTGTCTATAGCAGGGTATGCATCAATCCCAATGGCATCCTGGCTGGCCATGCGGGTCCATGGAGCGGTCTCTCTAGAGGAGCGAAAACGAGCCTGTGGCCCGGACTTCCCCATTCTGGACCAGCTTTCACGGAACGCTGCAGCGAACTGTGGACACATGGGGATCTGTACTTTGATGTCATCTGGGTCTGCCCACTCAAGGCCCAAAGTACTCGCCACTCTTTCCAAGAGAAAGCGCATAGACTCCGTAGCTGTCAACGGCTCCTCTGAGCCAGCAACTGAAGGTCCATCGCAAACCGAAGCACTCTCAAGGAGATCCGGATCGTCTGGGGCGAAGACAGTCATGACGTCGTCATTGTCAACGCCCTCCAGAGCGTCCAACTCTCGGCGCAGGCCCTGAGCTCTACGCTCGAGTGTATCCAGCTGCTCCACCCTACGGTGTTTGGTAGCCGGAGGGCCCATTGCAGGGAGATCCCTAATCTTGGCGGGGTCACGCCCGCCAACCACCACACCCACAGCCTGTGCCACCTGGGCCACAGGTGCAGAGCGGCTCTCCCGCACCGTCCCAGACGGGGGGAGATCACCGATATCGGGGGGGGGGGGCCTTGCGGTTCGGACATATTCTCCATGGCCTCTAGCCGGGCCGCACAGAGTCTATCTCCCAGTAGGTCGCAGGCTTGACAGCACATAGGGTCTGCAACCGCTGCGCGTGCATGCTCTAGACCCAGACAACGGAAGCAGGCACGGTGCCCATCCCCGACGGGCATCGGCCCCTTACATGAGGTACAGTGGAAGGTCATGCTGCCACAATGTAACCCTCAAATCACGCACTGTATATTAGCCCTAGGCTTACACGAGTGACCAGACAGAAAATATTGAATATACCGTTACTGCGTAATGTATGCAATATATATATCTAAGCTTTATCACACACCGTACATTGGCCCTTGGCTCGTATGGGTGACGGCACAGAAAGTGTTAAATATACAGATAACAGTTACTTGTGAACTTACAAATGTATAAAGCTTTGTCACACACCGTACATTGGCCCTTGGCTCGTACGGGTGACAGGACTGAATTATTATATACTCAGTTACCCGTGTAACTTATATAATATACAATATCACTCTATCACACGCCGTATACTGGCCCTTGGCTCATACGGGTGATAGAATACAGACAACAGTCAACTGTGCAACGTATAGATATACCAGGCTGTATCATACACCGTACACTGGCCCTTGGCTCGTACGGGTGACACGACATAAATTATTATATACACAGTTACCCGTGCAACGTATATAATATACAATATACGCTATATCACGCTATATCACACACCATATATTGGCCTAGCTTTAGCTCATATGGGTGACAGCACAGAAAGAGTTAAACATATAGCATGCAACGCAAGCAATACATGTAACGTAAAATATCCAAGGCTGTATCACACGCCGTATATTGGCCCTTGGCTCATATGGGTGACAGCACAGAAGAGTTAATGTACAGTTACTATGTTAACACCATAATATGCAAATAAGTATAATATACTGTCACTTGTGCCACGTATTTATACTATACACATCTCTATCACACACCGTTGCTTTACGGGTGATAAGACAGAAAATTAATAGTACTCAAAATCAATAGTACTCAACTTACTTGTGTAACATATAATAATGTACAAGTTTTTAAATGCGCCCCGTGTGTTAGCCCTCGGCTTACACGGGCGAAAGAACCAATATAATATATATACCAACACTTGTGTAGCCTAATATAGTATATGGAAACCTTATCACACACCGTTTATTAGCCTTTGGCTTTATACGGAGGGACAAGACAGGTATAGTGCCTGTGCAACTGACTTAATGTAATTAGTACTCCAGCCAACTGAGTGAAATCAGCTGTGTGCTTGGTGTACTGAACGGTCGATTTAATACTCGCCTATTCTGTTGGATTTTAAATCACCACAGCTCCCATGGAGAGCGAGTTTACAGTAAAGACGGGGAAGCGGAGAACGCGTGGCGTCTCCTTCTTCCCTGGGAGACGACTCCGAGTCACTAGCTGCCCAGCGGGCTAGCGAGACCCGCTCCGCAGCCGTCTAGGGAAGGCGTCCGTTCCCGAAATAAGCCGTGAGGGACCGGCGAAACAGACAGACAGTCAAACGAAAGACAGCTAGTCAACAAGGGCAACTTCCTGACGCCGTAGCACGAGCGACCGCTCGTACCACCGTAGCACGGTGAACGGGGGTGTTTTTAGCTTTAGCTTCAAAACACACTGACAAAGAAGGCAACTCAGAGAGGGGCCAGCAAGCTAGCTACTCAGAGGGAGTTATACCTTCCTACGGTAAATACTTAGCTTAGTCCTTACCAACTGACGACGCCGAGGAAAGGAAAGAGGAAGGGGAAATGACGTGTGCGGGCAAAGTAACATCGGAGGCGGTGCCTCACTCGCACGTCATTTTCCCGTGGCTTTTAGCACGTTATCATCGGTAAGTCCGCTCGACGTTCCGCCTGGCGGAGGAACTATCATATATTGGAGTGATCCAATATAGCGCTACATAACTTAACATTGAATCACCCAAAGAAAAGGCTGATTTCCCCCAACCCACCCAACTGGTTGGGGCGATTGGATCCAACTATCACCATTCGTATGGGATGGATGCTTGCTGATTGGAGCCCATACTATGGCTTGATTTCTTGGGGATCGGGTGGTATCAGTGACTTTGGTGCAAAATAAACTAAAGAGAAAAGTAGTGTCTTGTTGTACTATACATGAGTCAATTTGGCGCCTTTTTCAGCCTAGTAGCTTTCTCTTTAAAAATGTATTATCTGGAGTAGGGCATGTTCAGCTGAAAAACTAGTTTGCCTAGCTCAGATCGATATAGCCTAATTTTTACTGAAATTATCACCCATTAAGTAGGACAATTGCCCACCCCGTTTTACAGGACATGGTCATATCTATTAAAATGTATACTATTTTCACTTAACGTCATTTTAATCATACATGTTCAGGATACCTTTATTTTCGGTGTCATTTGGCCCCTTTTTTGGAATACTTTAGTTTTTACCAATGCTTTCTTCCTTGCAATCATATGTTGTCTAATTGTGATTAAAACATGTCTGGGTTTCCGAGGCTAAAACACATGTAACAGGGTGGAGGTTGATGCTAGATAAAACCGTGTTTACATTCCATGCCAGCTTGGAAAATCAACAAGCTGGCATGGAAACAAAGTGGAAATGCAAATTTTGAACTGAAGACTGAAGAAGAGGAGGAATTATACAAAGTAGGGTGACATATTGATGACATCACGATGAGGACAAAATGAGTTGAGCTGTTCCTGAGAGCAATTTCCATTAATGCACCCATATGCTATGAAAGCCTGATTGTTCAAAATTGGTTATTTGTGGGGGCGAACGGTTTGCGGAGTGGTCTTGTTATCGGAAGGTCGCCAGTTCGAATCCCCGGACCGGCACTTTAAAATTACCACCGCTGAAGTGCCCTTGAGCAAGGCATTGAACCCCTACCATGAAATGTTCTATGAGCAGGGTCTGGCTGTAAACAAGCATCTCGAGCTTAGTCCATTCACCCTGGGTAAACAAAGAACTTTGCTTTGCTTTGCTTTACATATGGGAGCCCAAAAAACACAAAGGAAATTGAATAAGTTGAATTTTATGTCCTTTAATGAAGGGTAGAATTACAGAGGGAGCCTTCAGAGAATAATATTATTTCCATTTGACTGAAACCAAACCAGTCTTAAAGTAGGGTTACAAGTTCATATGCCTGTACGTTCCAGGATGAAGCAAACATATCCTTCCAAGTATTGGTAGTCTTCAACTTGTCTTTCGACGACCAGCTCCAGGAGTGTGGGGTTTTCCACCATCTGAGCCCCATACTCATGCTGACGTAGGATGTCTAGATCTTGATCTTCTGCCCTGATGTGCCGATAGTAGATTGCCTGCGGAAAGGATAGATGAATTTCATTAATTTCATTAATAATATAGACTTATATTATATATTATGCAGAGTTCATACCAATGAAGTTAGAAGCAGCTTCAAAATATTTAGCTTGCTTTATTTTGTCCAGCTACTGGCGGTGTGAACGCGGCTTTAGGACTATTACATATTACCAGAATTATTCAAAAGAGAGTAAATGTAGCAAATTAGATTACTTTGATTACAAATTGTGTTCAGTGCCATCTCTACAGGGGGGCATTGCCCCCCCAGATTGGATTTTGTGCCCCTCCAGTCCAGATTGGCCAGTAGTACGCTACCCTACCAATATTTTTATGTTTTACAAATGTTAAAGATGGAGTGCCGTGATTTTTTTCCACCCTTAAACATGATCATCAGGTCTTATTGTTATAGAAGGAGGTATAATTTTTTCAAAAAAGTGTACAGTATTTGTTAAAATGATGGTTTTATGTGGACACACCCACCAGTTCATTAGGTATGCGTGAGTTTAACCTTAGCACCACCCACCTAATTGTGTATATATTTAATCCTGTAGATTTTATATCAGTGGAATTCATAATTATGAATTAATTATTCAAAAATCTGAATTCAAAATTAAGAGTCAAATCAATCTGAATTTTAGAAGGGGCACCAGTGAAATGAGTTTAGGAATAAGCACAAGATTAATTTGTATTTAACCCTTAAGTTTAAACCACTAATAAAATAATTAAAAAGATTATAAAATAATCAATTATTATTTTATCTCTAAATCTATGGAATCTGAAGGTAAGAGATATTTTTCCATTACATAGCCTTTCTTACTTTTGCATGTGTCAAAAACCAGTAACTTCAACTCTTGAGCAAATAATAGACTTGTTTAAAAATGAATCAATTTATTTCCATACTTAAGCTACTATATACAAACTCAGTAGAATGGATCACAATAATCAAATGAATTCTTAAACAAGAGTTAATGCAGGTTCAAATAGAATTTAAGATACAAATCAAATGATAAGGAAATGATATGGTAGATAATGTTCTTTGCCATGAACTTAGAAACTTGATGTAATGCATCACTTTCCTGAGTGTTGGTTTGTTGAGAGCTTTGAGAGAGAGGCAGACTTTGGTCGTCTGTCTTCTGAGGGAGAGAGGTCGCGTGGCAGGCGGCAGGGGTTTGGATCGTCTGGGTAAATAACCCCTGAGCCTCTCGTCATTGTGCCTTGGATTGTCTGGGATCGCCTGGGTCAGGTCAGAGCAGCGGGAGCTGGTCTGTGGGAGTGGTGTGTCCTGGTAGCAATGTGGCCTTCTCATCAGACATCCTTCCTTTCTGGTTCCTTTTGGTTCCTCTCCTCTCCCTCCATCCAGGTCCTGGATCCCACTAGTCCTATACTGGATCCTCCTCGTCGTATCCTGGCTGGGCTTCTCTCTGCCTCCTCAATATATACTGTAGCTCTCTTTGTTGTGCAATGCATGGCTCAGTTACCATATGTCACTCTCATTGCAAGATGGAGACATTGAGATGTCTTGTGACGCAAAGTCCTTTCAACATGCATTCCCAGAAGTTGTCAACATGTTGTTGTGAGGCAAAGTTTCTTTGAAGTTAATTTTGGGAAAGGTGTACGCATGCACTTATCATGGCTTTAGATTTCACATAACACACAATCTGCAATAATTACATTTATTGTACAGTGAATGTCATATTTCCAATCATGATCGAGGAATTGTGAATGAATGCTTTTATGACTGAGTGGAACATTCAGACATTATGACATATCCAAAGTCAGGGTGTGATCTGTGGCGATGACACTTCATCCAACTGAATAGAATCAAGTCTTTATGGTACAAGGGTATCCCATGGTTCTGAGTCTGTAGGGAAACAAGTCAATAGAATGTATATTTCCTATGAAGGCCCCTCTGGAATTGGACAGTTCTCAGTAAGAGTGTGTACATTTGTGCACACAATTCTGCTACCATGGGCAGGATTTGATCAGACAGTCAGTCAGTATACCATGCTGACCATTCTTGAGGGTCAATAGGTCAGAAGACTCCTCTGCAGGCTATAACTGTCCGGCTCCTCCACTTACATGCACTGGGTGCACGTGACGTCAGTATGGGAGAGAGTGGTCACTTCATGTGTTCATTAGATCATCCAATGCTGTATTTGTTATAGCTGGATATGATAGCTCAATTGTGATTTTATACCCCTCGTCTACTACACATCCCTCCGCCTCCTACTTTAAGACCACCCACCTGTCCTAGTCCCTCCCCCTCCTTACAAAAGGACTGCCCATGGCTCTGCCCAATTGTTTACAAATGGCAGAGGGATGGCAGATTGGTGAGATTCAGCCATATATCAAATCAAATCAAATCAAATCAAACTTTATTTGTATAGCACATTTCCAACGACCGAGGTCGAACCAAAGTGCTTCACATCACAGAGCATAAGAACATAATATCATATATGTTTGAACCAGATTCTGTTTCAGATGAAGGACAAGGAGGTAAGCAAAGCAAAGCAAAGTTACTATATTTACCCAGGGTATCTGGGCTAAGCTCAAGAACTTGTTTCCAGCCAGGCCCTGCTCAGGTAATGCCCTCTTCATTGGTGGGGGGCCATCATCTGTAATGGGGTTGGCCGTAGCCAATCCAACTGTTTTATTGGGGAATAAAAAATAAACTAGACTAAAATGTTAGGGATTAGTGGACAAGAGACCCAGTAGGGCCTATAAGTCATTTTACACTTGGTTGCATGCTGAAAATTGCCGATCTACAAGCTCACAACGCGACGCGTTGTGAGCTTGTAGATCGGACATTTTCAGCAAGTGTAAAAACAGTCATTACGATGGCAACAAGGCCCACCAAAATCAATTTTAGTCGACTAAAACTTTATGATATTTAGTTGACTAAAACTAGACTAACACTAAAACATTCCAGGTGACTAAAATGTGACTAAAACTAAAATCAAAATTTGCTGCCAAAAACAACACTGCCTTACAGCCCGTAATTGTCTGTACCTACTGTACACAGCTCTGGACAGACAGGTAATTCCTAAATAGGAATTATAAAATAGGGATTAGTTGCAAAAGGTATAATTGCTTGGCTGCTTTTGCAAGACAATGATATTCATTTAGCATCACTGCACACATTTTACTACAATGTGTGTGTATTCCTTCAACCCATTAAACTATGCTGTTTAATTTCCATATAGCCTATATACATCCACTTACTTGGAAATGGAAATGTAAGCTACAGTATATTACAGTATGCCTACACATAAAAGTAAAACATCTAACAATGCTCTCATAATGTGCATTCATTAGAGCCATCGCCATCATTGTCCTCCCTTGATAATTCACTTCTGCCCAGTGCCCACAGGTACAGATAATTTGTCTTTTATTTGTATTATTATTATTGAAAAACAGCCTATCTGCTGCTAGCTCTGACTGACCCTGGCTGACCATGTCACGAGTTGGTCCCGCCCCCGTCAGTAGGTTGTGTCGATTAAATGTCAAATTATTACCATCTGAACATCGTACGAAAAATCTGAAGGCAGACGCGGTAATCTACATGTGCCCGACGGGCTGAAAAAACACATCGACGGGCTGAAACAACCGTTTAAAACATTCAGTTATTTGGCACACTGGGTTGAATTAACATGAAGGCTCGTCCACGATCAAACACAACTCTGGTAAACGGCGTATGCACGTTCACAACCAGGATCGCCTGTCCAAGTTGAATTCAACACAGAGCGGCATAACAACCCGTTTGCTTCAGCGCATCCATTAATTTATTCACGCCGTCGTAACAACATACACCTGTAGGTTACCGCGACTACAATTACATTTTCCATACGATGTTCAGAAGTGAAGTTAAGAGAACAGAAAATAAATTCCTCAGCTAGAGGGTGGGAGGTGTCACAGACAGACAAGGCGATACAGCAGTGAGTCAAACCGATACTAACATTATGTTCACCCGATGTGCTGCTTTCTGGTGAATCCTACGGTACCGCAGGCGTGCATTAATTGCTTAATTCAGCCATTTCTCCATTGATCACGCCTGCTATCAGCTGGTAATGTGTCAAAATCAAATGACTGTTTGTCCGCTGTCTGTCACACAGTTTGTGTTTGTGCGAAGAAAAAAAATCACACGTGTGTATGGGGCAGTTCCACCCACAGAGGTTGTCGTATTTTAAACAAATGATAATGAGGAGGTGCGTTTTGCGTGCAATATTTATACGTCACACTATCCGTGTTTATTTCATTGGCCCGTTTGACTGTCAAGGGTTCAGCCTCCAGGAAGAACCCCTAAATACAACGTTATTACACCATTGCACATAAAAACGACTCCAGGGTGTCTAATGAAGTACTGTCACCTCATAAACACGTGAAAAACTGGAAAAATACAAAATTTGTGGCACTCCATCTTTAAATCTATAAGTTTGCCATGATTATTGTAAATATATACATGTTCAAATTAATTGAATAGTTAATAGAAATACAAGGTAATATATGCATGCAGAAGACATAATGCTCAACATATTTGTATTTGTTTGTTGTTGGTGCTGCTGCCTATTTGTAGCCTTTTTTCAAGCATCACTTTGTTAATAGGGGACTATTTGTTATACATAGGGGGTTTGAAAAGTTAAGTGCCCCCTTTGGAAAAAGGTATGCCCCCCTGCTGATTTGTGCCTGGAGACGTCACTGATTATGTTAATGCCAGAATATAAATGGAAGGTCAAGCCAGAATGCACATTGTATTTGTCTTTATACATTATGCCAGTTGTTTTCAACCAGTGGTCCGGGGACCACCAGTGGTCCTTGAGGGGATTCAAGGTGGTCCCGAGCTAAATGATGGAATGTTGGTAACCAAATCAACCCTTCTAGATCCCTTCTTAACTCTTGAGTGTAAAATATAACCAAATGTACCCTTCCGGTTACATTTGGTTTAATTTTATGCTCTCAAGAGTTAAATTATTGTTAAACATCTGCATTACTTAATTTACAAGAATTCTATGTAAAATAATTGTTATTGTGGTCAACCTTTGCCTGTTATCTCTCCTAATGGTACCAACATCAATACAGCATGGAATTGTGGACAACATCTTATCCAACGATAACAAAATATTATTTCGTTTTGGGTCTGTTTTTTTGTGGTCCGTGGCTCAAATGCTGAATAAATAATGTGTCTTGATATGAAAAAAGTATAATGAATGTTGTCATTTTATCAACTGGCCCCTGGCCCATTGCCATTTTTGTAATGTGGCCCACAGGCCCACTATTAGGCAGGAGGCCTAGAGGAAGCCAAAAGGAAAAGAAGACTTTCCTGTTTTGCAAACTGTTAATAAAGTATTCAATCAATCAAACAATCAATGATACACATGTTTTGCCTGACAAGTTTTGTCCAAATGTATTTAAACTCCCCTCACCTCATCTGTGGGCAAAGGCAATCAGGTCACTGATTCTGAGGTTACGGCGGGGACGGGCCAGAATCTGCCTTGACAAGTCGTGGTCTGGGTATCAGTGCTGTCGTCCAATTCCCAGTCGTCCAGATCTTTGACAATAACATGCACACCCCAACCCCATCGACGTGGTTGAGCCATGTCTGGAGATAAAAACAAAGGAACATATCAAATCAAATGTATTTATATAGCACTTTTTAAAACAACTTATTGTACCAAAGTGCTTCACATGTCAGAATACAGTACAATACAGCCGAGTCCGACCGAAATCCGATTATTTCCGACATTCCGAGAGATCCGACCCAGCTGAGCCAGGCAGACATAAATGTGGACTATATAGAAAAGATCACACCCATGTGAACTGAGTGGTGTAAGGTCTTATATAGAATGATCAGCTGTGGTCTGACGTAATGTCTGACGTAATGAAATCACACCCGTGTGAACTGGGTGACCATAGCAACCATGCTCATTTTTTGGTACGAACAGACAGACAGACAAACAGACAGACACGTAAACTAACAAAGCCAGTTGTAGGAGTGGTTTACACCACTCAATAATATAACGTATTGACCAATTACCATTTTATGATTAAAGCGCGAGAGAGAGACAGAGAGAGAGACACAGACAGACAGAGAGAGACTGCGCGCTGCAGTAGAGGGTGAGAGAGAGAAAAAAAAGAGTGGCGTCTCTTCTCGTCTCCTCAGCGTGCGTGCATTTAAAATTAACCAAACAGATCATTTGTTTTTTACACACAATCAGAGTTTTAGCAGAAGCAGATACATCATGCATGTACCGGTCTTGGCTGAATGGAATATTATAATATATTATTACTTATAAACAGCTCCTACTTTGCTCTCTTCTTTATCCACATGAAGGGGAATGGGATACACAGGAGAGTTGTCATGGTTGCTTTAATCCTTCTTATATTAATTTGATTTGAGCTTTGCTAGTTTGCTTTCACCTCGTTGAGGTCAACACTGTTGTCGGGATCCGTGATCGTGATATAAAGTATAATTGCAAGCCGGTGTTTTCATTCAAATCAGCGCAAGGCAAAACCATGCAGGACGGGGCTTGAATTGTGTGGTAAGTCTTGCACTGCTGATCCTAAATCAGCATAAGCATAACACGTAACACAGCCGTTCGTGTCGCTGCAACACTAACCTGATCCTAGGTCAGCCTAAATGATCACACTTTAAACAGAACTTCTTTCCCCGTTTTTCTCCTCCGCAGCGATGCGGAGCATGAGCGCACATGCAGCGGACAGAGAAAAAGAGTATATCCTCAGTCAGACTGGCACACAATCACACACTGAATGAATATTTTATTAACATTTGCAACAACAACAAAAAGTACATTTTTTTGTGCTCAAGCCGTATGTTAATAGATATATAGGGGGGGGGGGGGGTGTCTAAATTGACCATTAGAAGAATTTAACTCTGTGTCACGTCCTGTCCCAGGACGTACCACGCCTGGTCCGCCACCCTTATGTTCTCTCCTACCTGCCCTGTTGTTGTTCCCCTCCCCCACCCTACGAGAGACAGTTTCCCCCTGGGTACACAGCTGTGGACTATTTGTGCCTATTAGTGACTTTGGGATTTAAGTGGTGTGGTTGTGGGACTCTGTGTCGGTTCTTAGTTTGGTTTCACCATCGTTGCGCTGCTGTTGCGCCCGGAGTCCTGTTTGTTTTATTGTTTTCGTTCCTGCCCTGTGTGGTGTATTCCTGTGTTCCTGTTATTCCGAAGTTAAGTAAAGTGCTTAATTCCAGTCAGTGTGACTTCCTGCTTGGTTCCACTTTCACACATTCCGGGTCGGCAGCCTGACACTCTGAGTCACTCTGACAGTGTACAAATGGACCCTAACGGGTCTATTTGGTTCCATCTGTACACTGTCAGAGCACGTACCCGCTTCGACTGTTATCAATGGACATTACCGCATTTATCGGTACGGATCAGTACGATTGTTTCGACTTAGTAGGGGCATGCTCTGCCGACCCAACGGCTCAGTCGGTAGTTATCCTTGATTATTCCGGTTGATAAGGGCTTGTTTTACATAGTATGCCACCTACTCCGTTGAAAATAATGCAGTCGGCCTCTATCATCTGATTAGATTCCTTTGATCAGAGACGTCACATGACTGGTCAGTTTTCCTACAAACCCTGATGCATAACTTTTATTCTTTGATTGATTGATTGAAATATTTATTTAACAGTTTTCAGAATTACAGTACATTTCAAGCACAACTCAATACAAAGACTGTTAACTGTGAGTGGACGACCCAATAAAGCTTTACACTTGTTGATAGATCATTTTGAGTTATGGTAGATCTGCTATTTTGGTATTTTTGTGGACTTGTGTCAATGTTTCCTTTTGGCCCAGACTGTGTTCTCCTTATCCTATTTATGTCATGTCACCATCCACAGGCCTAATCATCTCAGACCTATATTATCCGTTATATTATTATATCATTTATATTATGGATTGCCTGACGCCACGTTCAGATTTTATATCTTAATTAGTCTCCATACTGTCTGCCTGTAGCCACAAAAGTTGACTGGCATATTGAGAGGTCTATTTGGACATAACACTGCATGTATTTGACCTTGGTGGCTAGTGGGGCCTGGTGAGAGAGAGAGCATTTCTCTCTGGTAAGAGTTCACCGCTAGCCGGGAAAGAAATGTTATCTTCAGGTTGCCATAGCAACGCCAGCCTCAGCGCTTTCCCGGTCTATGGCTCTCCATGACGGAACTAAGGGAGCTGTCACAATATCAGTCTCCCCATCTATGTGCTGGTCCAATGAGCGCTCGACACCCCGTGCCAGCGTGGCATAGTGGAAATTAACTGTCTATTCCGCCAATGAAGGTGTATCAACAACTGACGTATTCTACAGTATTAATGCCTGTGAATAGAATTGTTCGTGAGAGAGAACCCTGTGCAGTTTGTCGCACAGGGTGAGAGTTTTTTGTAATTTGGCTGTGTGTGGATCTGCTCTGTCTCTCTGATCTGAAAATGAATAGACACTAAACCATAATCTGCTGACTGGACAATCCTTCTTCCTGGTGGTATCATCTTTTTAATTGTCTACTTAAGGTATTTTTCTAAAAGAGTATTTCCTGCTCAGATCAACATTTGGATGTCGATCTTTCGGCTTAAAGTAATCCTGTTAAAGCTAATTGTTAACCTGTTGTGGTGCTGAGTATTCATCAGTACTTTTAAATACTTTCTTAGAAGTATTTTTATAGTTATAGCCCTGTGTAGCTCAGTAATTCAGTATTATACAGTCCTTTATATCTTGAATCATTAATGGTCCCTTCTGCATTTTATATGCAACTAAATGGTTTTATCTTAATTATAAATCCATCAAATTGGTCCTATTCAAGCCGGCTTTTTCCGAGTATAAGTCTAATTTATTTAATTAGCACCTCCGACAAAAGGAACCAGCCCCTGCCCCCATTTTTATTTATTTTCTGCCGGAAGAACAAAGTCCATAGTCATATTTTTGGAGCAGTGGTTTTGTCGATGCATGTTCAGTTCTGGAACCGATCCTCCCCATTTTTGGGAACATACAAGCCGCGGATCTGTGGACGAACGAACGAAGCATGAGTTATACAGCTTGCCTTGGACGGTCCTCCACAGACCCCCCCCCCACCTTCCTCTCCTGCTTCGATGCCCTCTGTCTGGGTCCGGTCTGCCTACGTGATTCTCCCAGCTTGCCTTTCTCAAGTTAAGTAATTTGTCTTTCTGTAATCTTTCTTAGATTATACTGTTATTATAATTTATTGCCGTACATTCATGTCTGGGACTTAATCCCTGAACAGGTCTCAGTCACATTATTTTCCTCCACTTTTATTTTCAGGAGGCAACGCTACGCGTGCGCTGCGTCCTAATCCTTTTTTTTTATACTTTCTACTTCGAGTTCTTATCTGTTTAGTATTTATGCGTTCCTGTTATGTTGATATCGCTGTAGGAACCCATACATATTACTTTTATAGTCTTCTTTCTCTCAAACCTCGGCCGGGGTGCGAGAGTAGAAAGGTTCTTTTATACCGTAAAAAGGTCTGTGATTCCTTTCACCATTTGATTACACATTTTTTTTATCACCCCTTTTACATTGTACCTTATAGTAGTGTTCGGTTTTTATGACACTAATGATTTTAGAGTGTGTCAGCTTCTTATCTAAGGAATTTAGGTAGGAGAGCAGCAGGCTCTCCTTCTCTCTCCCTCTCGGTCTGCTTAGGGACTGAGTGCGTGCGTGTGCGTGTGTGTTAGAACGCATGGCTCCATCTGTCTCTCTCCTTCTCTCCTCTCTGTCTGTCTGCGTGCGTGTTCGTGCGTAGGTGTGTATATCACTGTCTTGTGTTTGTATGGATGGGTGTGTTGTCCCGTAGAACAGTTATTCTTCTTTTAATAGTTGAATGATGTGGGTGTGTGTGCAACGTACCATTTGTTCAATGTCACCTTTATATATTGTACATAATTTTATTTGTATTTAGAGTGACTGAGTGAGTGCGTTTGTCTTGTGGGCGGATATGTTGCTCTTGTCTATGTGTGTGTGTGCATGCGTTCGTGCGTGTGTGCGGGCATGTGTGTTTGCGCGTGTTAGTGCGTATGTGTGTGAGTGAAACACTTATTTTGGAAGAGTATGACAGGATAATATTAGGGATGCGTGACGACTATTGATTATTGATTTATTTATCTGTCAGGCTCCGTGTTCCGCCATTTATCATCATTTCATACACTTTATAATTGCCTAGTGGCCGTGCCATGGTTTTTCAATTTTTAGATAGGATCCAATGCCCATTATCATGACAATTTATTATTGATTTCAACCAATCCCCTTATTGATTTAAATTCATGTATTATTTTGTATTATTTAATTTCATTCATTTTTGAGTGGTGTCAACCATTCTTTCCCAAGACATTTTATTCCTGTTATTTTAGATTTTTTTTTTGGATTTCTTTGGTGGGAAATTTTTACTCTATCTCTGAGACCTGATGTGTACAAATCATGGTCAATTTCGGTCTATCTTGACCTTGGCTAACCTGCGTGTGTCAGTAGCTGAGACAATTACGCGCAGGGGACTTGTGCGACCCAGGGGGTCGTACTAAGCCACCGGACTACATGGGAAGGGGGTCTTGATTTAAGTTAAATCCCAGAGTGGTATACAAGTTCTCTGTATTCACTGATTTTTCTTAGGCAGAAGGCGTCCCATCCTATGCAGAACATATAAACGACTCTGCGCCCCATTTTGGGCAAATCTTCGTCTATATACTTTGTTTTCTACTCGAGATATCGTTTTATTGTATTCTCCCTCCCTTATCATTAAGGTGCACATACATACGTAGAATGCTGGGTCTCTGTCTTTCTCTTTCTCCCTGTCTACCTACACGCCCTCCTTTCACCATTAGCTGTGTACATGCGCGGTTGGTAGAACAGTCATTTTCATTTTTATTTTTTTTAAACCATACCCTGTGGATGTTTACCCTGTTGATGAATGGTTTATAATTGTTGTTTCATTTCATTCACCAGTTGTTTTTTGTCTTTCTGTTTTTATCTCACAGATACGGATCTCTGGTGGTTTCGTGGGTGGGAACAAACCCAGGACAAAGTAATCTAGAGGTCAACAAAAAGTGATGGAGAATAGAGTGAAGGAATGGTGTTGTCGACCTCGAGATCCCTTTTCCCTTAAGTTTATTAGGGTTTGCCCCTAGACCCCGAACCACTCAGAGACAGTATTAGGCCCGACCCCCTAGAACAATAGGCCTTATGCCATCTGCCCATAGATTTCCCATCGGGAACAAATTAGAATTCCACTCATGTTTCACCATACACATAATTGTTTTCTGTTTTTCTTCCATGTTTTTCTTTACTAAGACACTGTATTTTGCTAAAACGCTGTTACCCCTCCCTACCTAGTGTTAGGATTCATTTGATCATTCCTTCTCCCCTCAATTAATTAATATGGTATTTTGACTATTCATTTTCCAGATCCCAGATCTGCTTCATTATATAGATTATGTAAACTGAATTATCCCATCTTTGGACAATCTAAATTCCATTCCATTATGATTCATTATCCCTCTCATTATATTTTTATTATTTTAGATTTGATTCATATTTTACCTCTGAATTTGGAATATCCCTCCATTGTAAACATTTAACCTTTATTATCCCCGAACCACCCCTTGACCTTACATTGAGATATTTAGTATTAGGGACCCCTTCCCCTTCCATTTCATTTTGTTATGTTGAGTTTGGCTTGACTAGGCATATATATATCCTCCCCTGGATAGACTTGATTCTATATTTGGCCTTCATGGTACTAAGGGACTCGCCAGGAAGCGACACGACATCATCAATTACCCTGTCCCCCCCTCTCCAAGCTCTGCTTGGTATAAAACTGTTAGGGGCATCTCCGGCCGTTTTCTCCCGTTTGAATCACAGAGATCAAGTATCTGTCAATGAGAAAGTATAGGCTGATATTGTCACCTATGGGTCACCTGTTATGTCACCCATCCTGGGGGCGGGGCGAAGATTCGGCTCCGACTACGAGCGAAGAAGAACTATCGCAGTATCTGCGCTGCTAAAAAGAACTTTGTTGTCAAATGACACTTTCGACGGCGTAGGAACGCTGCAACATTGCTGAGTTCCTTGGGAACCCCGAAGACTTCGAGAGAGAAAAGTCATTCTGTCTCTCTCCCACAGTACCATCTAAATAAGGAGTGATTGTTTGCCTAGTCTTAAGTCAAAACTATTTTTTATTTTTCATTGTTCCTGTTTCCACTGTTTCCATTCTGGTTCTATTCCCCTCCTGAGCCTTAGTATAGAGTTAATTTTTATTTCTCATCTCCCAATTGACCCTTATATTATTTTAATTTAATTCCCTGAAGATTGATTATTGATTATTGATCACATTTGACACTTCATCCACAAAACGTGATGGAGTTGATAGATCATTTTGAGTTATGGTAGATCTGCTATTTTGGTATTTTTGTGGACTTGTGTCAATGTTTCCTTTTGGCCCAGACTGTGTTCTCCTTATCCTATTTATGTCATGTCACCATCCACAGGCCTAATCATCTCAGACCTATATTATCCGTTATATTATTATATCATTTATATTATGGATTGCCTGACGCCAAGTTCAGATTTTATATCATAATTAGTCTCCATACTGTCTGCCTGTAGCCACAAAAGTTGACTGGCATATTGAGAGGTCTATTTGGACATAACACTGCATGTATTTGACCTTGGTGGCTAGTGGGGCCTGGTGAGAGAGAGAGCATTTCTCTCTGGTAAGAGTTCACCGCTAGCCGGGAAAGAAATGTTATCTTCAGGTTGCCATAGCAACGCCAGCCTCAGCGCTTTCCCGGTCTATGGCTCTCCATGACGGAACTAAGGGAGCTGTCACAATATCAGTCTCCCCATCTATGTGCTGGTCCAATGAGCGCTCGACACCCCGTGCCAGCGTGGCATAGTGGAAATTAACTGTCTATTCCGCCAATGAAGGTGTATCAACAACTGACGTATTCTACAGTATTAATGCCTGTGAATAGAATTGTTCGTGAGAGAGAACCCTGTGCAGTTTGTCGCACAGGGTGAGAGTTTTTTGTAATTTGGCTGTGTGTGGATCTGCTCTGTCTCTCTGATCTGAAAATGAATAGACACTAAACCATAATCTGCTGACTGGACAATCCTTCTTCCTGGTGGTATCATCTTTTTAATTGTCTACTTAAGGTATTTTTCTAAAAGAGTATTTCCTGCTCAGATCAACATTTGGATGTCGATCTTTCGGCTTAAAGTAATCCTGTTAAAGCTAATTGTTAACCTGTTGTGGTGCTGAGTATTCATCAGTACTTTTAAATACTTTCTTAGAAGTATTTTTATAGTTATAGCCCTGTGTAGCTCAGTAATTCAGTATTATACAGTCCTTTATATCTTGAATCATTAATGGTCCCTTCTGCATTTTATATGCAACTAAATGGTTTTATCTTAATTATAAATCCATCACTTGTTTACAAGAGGGTCCACAAATTGTTCAATTCATCAGCGGAATATGCAATATTTTACAATATTGTAGGCAATTATGATGTGTTTTGATTATATTTTCAGTGAGTAATGGTTAACGCCACAATCCCGTTCAGGAAATATGACGTCTATCGATTAGGTTTTGTTCATTCTTTTTTTTTCTCCACGATGTTTATGGTGTCAGTCATTCATGTATACTTATTGTCTACGTTATTCATTCATATAGCCTGTTTATTTTGTGCCGAGTGCCGCCCGAATTTACATGATCATTATGTTTAATTATTATAGGACGATATCGATCATGTAATTTGGGCCATCGTGTTTATTCAATTCAATATTAAAATGTAAAAATATGACCGGGGAGGAGGCGGAGCTCGGTTGCGTCACACGCACGCACGCACACAAACACACACACGCAGTCACACACACACCCACCCACACACAGCCATAGGCTAAGGCTATAGTAGCCAAATAACCCTAATTAGTTAATTTACAGTAATTCTAGAGCCTGATGCCAACGTGCACGGTGAAACTTTATCATAACTCCATAAGGTAAGTTTGTTTCCTTCTGCTCTAGTTAGTTAAGTTAAGCTAACGTAGCAAAACTAATGTCTGTTTACCTTTAGCTGTGGTTAGCTAAAAGCTAATAAATATATTTCGGTCATAGCTGAATATTGTCTGTCCGTCCGTCCGTCCGTCGGTCCGTCCGTCCGTGTATCTCTCGTGTGTGTGTGTGTCTCTTTCTGTCCGTGTCTGTCTGTGTCTCTCTCTGGGGTGTGTGTGTCTGTCTGTTTGTGTCTCTCTCTCTTATCTGTGTCTGTCTGTCTGGTGGGGGGCTCTTTGAGAGCGGTTTTGAAGGAGTCAAGGGATTCACATATCTTTATGGCTGTTGGTAGGTGTCTGTCTGTCTGTCTGTCTGTCTGTCTGTCTGTGTCTGTGTCTGTGAGCTGCAGTATGCTGATGATTGCGCAATCTTAGCACACAGCCCAGAATCCATGCAACAGGCCCTCAACACAGTTTCCACTCTGTACCAATCCTTCGGACTTCAGGTCAACATCAAAAAAACTAAAGTCATGTCCCAACTCACTACCCAGTCCTCTCCACCCCCCAGCTTTCACATAAACGGTACCCCCATCAAAACAGTCGATCACTTCACCTACCTTGGCTCCACACTGTCCACACACTGCTCCCTCGACACCGAAATACACACCCGCATCAACAAAGCCTCTTCAGCCTTCGGACGACTGCGCAGCAGGGTTTTCGAAAACCGCAACCTGAAGGTCAGCACCAAAGTTGCCGTCTACAATGAAGTTTGTGTGTCTACCCTACTCTATGGGGCAGAGACATGGACCCCATATCGACGCCACCTCAGAAACCTGGAGGCCTTCCACATCCGCTGCCTTCAGAGGATCCTTGGCCTATCCTGGGAGGACAGAGTCCCCCACACTGAGATTCAGAATCCACCTGCATGGAAGCAGCTGTGGCCAAAAAACACCTGCGGTGGATAGGACACACCATCCGCATGCCTGACCACCGCCTGCCCCGCCAAGTCCTCTACGGCCAACTGCATGATGCAAAGCGTGCCGCTGGTGGACAGAAGAGGCGCTACAGGGACTACACCAAAGACCTCCTAAAGCGCGCTACCATAAACCCCACGCAGCTCGAAGCTCTGGCACACGACCGCTCAGCCTGGCGGGTCACATGTGCCAGGGCAATTTCGCAGATAAGCGACAGCAACCAACAGAGGAGGTTCGAGAGACGCGCCCAGCGACACCGGAGGGAAGCCGGCGTTCCTCCGGCGGGCGGGATCCCCTGCCCCGCCTGTGGAAAGATCTGCGGCTCGCGCATCGGCCTCGACAGCCACACCAAGTGGCATCAGCGGCAACAACGCGGCAACAACGCATAGCACACCACCGAGTGGCGCGCTACGAGCTTGCTATGTTTCTTACATAGAAACATAGCTTTTTCAGAAAACTGTCAGGATGTAGAAGACATTTTTAGAATCTGATCTCAGGTCAAAATGGGTTAAACATGACGTCATGGGCCGCTATGCTCGATAACAGGCTTGATAAGCCTAAAGCTTATTGATGACGGGTACTCAATAAGCTTGTTATCTGATTATTTGTGGGTATTTGTTACAGTACAGTCAGCGTACAATTCTCCTCTCCATTCCCCTTGAGACATGGCTGCGTCATGACCAAACACCAAACTGCAGGAGACCCAACCTGTACAACCTCTACATGAATGACATGCGGCCTGCTCTCAGCTCTTCCATTGCTAGCTGCTGAGACATTCTGGACTATTTCCAGGTTCAATCTGAGGAATGGCACTCACTGGATAAAAGTCATGTTGGCTGGCTGACTGACTGACTGACTGGCTGAAGACTTGGCTGCCACATGAGACCATGACATGTCTTGCTTCATGACATTCCACTGTTCAACACAACTGGCATAATATTCATTTCAGCATCTCAGGGCGTCAGGCTACACAAATCATGCATCAACTAAAGATTGAGACCTGGAGTCACCGCTACACACTATGATATGTATGACATGTTTGTTGAAACTTCCAACAACCTGTTTGAGTTTGTGCCAATTATGTTTTTCAGTTATCTTTTCTTTTTTCGTGTAGTGTTATTTTGTCATATAACAAAAAATACATGGATGCACCTGGAACGTATCCTCAGTGATGTATCCTGAGGTCAACAGGGTTTCGGGTCTACCATCATCATACCCCTCACTCAGGCGACCCAGCCGGGGTTGATCAAATCCCGACTTATGTCCCAGTAGCTACCCTCGATCAGTCCATCAGGGAATGAGAAAGGCCATACAATCCGTTGCTCCGGAACTACTCTGCCGGGACTGGGATAACCAAATTCTGGCGCGTGGAAGGACTAGGCTCTGTGGGTTGACTCCTGTCCGGGCCCCTCCTACGTCTCGCCAGGTCCACACCTGCTCTCACCAGGCCCAGGACCTGTGCGTTGCACCAGACTTCCAGCACCAGGCACTTCATTCAGGAGTGGTGGATTATAATGGCCCTCCTAAAGGCCTCACCAAGGTTTGTTGGGCTTCCTCCTCACGGAGGACACAGGCTGGGGCGCTAACCCGTACTGCTCACCCAGGTGCCGTCTACATTCCGGCTGTCACCCGTCTCTCCGGTGGTCACCAGACTATACCCGGTTGTCACAGTCTATTCCTATGAGTCACTATAAATAGAATACCTCAGACTCCCAGCACCAGGCACTTCATTCAGGAGTGGTGGATTATATATCATAAACTTCTGTTGAATACTTGTTACTTAATTGTAACTATTCAAATGCAACATTATATTCAATACAAACAAAATATGCAAGACAAGTACAAGAATGACTAATCTTTACTTGGACAAGTGAGTAAATGTTCGTGTCCAAATGTGGCTCAAATGTCAAGCCCTGAAAACTATCTGTGATGATGTTCCTCCAAAAATGAAAAGTTCAAATATTAAATGTTTTTCTCTCTTTGTGTCTTTTTTCTAGCCGTCCCGCACCTCCCTGTGTGTAAAGAGGAAGTTGTCACTGAACAACCAGATAGGAGCTCCAGTCTGGTCCAGGAGGAACCACAACCACCACAGATTAAAGATGAACAAGAGGAGCTACTTCAAAGACCACCACAATTTAGTTTCTTCTGTATCTTTTTGTATGTAATACATTACAGACATTAACCTTTAAAGGTTAAAAAGGAGGAAAACTTTTTTCAAGCCTGCAGCCCTGATGAAGACCGTACAGGTCGATACATGTCGGTTGAATAAAGATTTCCTCCTTTTTAACCTATAAGTGTGCCCGGAACTCCGCTTTTTTCTATAGATGTGTTATCCCGATTGATCACCTTTTCACTATTTTTACATTTTGTATACCTGCACACCTCCTGAGCACCTGGTTGCTTCAATAGCAACAGAACGTTTGGCATTAACAAGGATTTGTAGCATTTGTCATGAGTGTATCACACACATACTAGCATGTTCATTGTCAGCTTGTAGATTCATAAACCAAGTGTGATGCTATGTTAACAGATTTTGCTGCACATTGTGAGCTTTTAGATTTGTTTATTCAGTATTTTGTTTCTTTCCGTTTACTTTTTTTTCAGGATTTGGAAAGTGAAAGGTTAAATGTTTTATAGATATTGAACCAATGGTAAAAGTACTAACAAGAGCTTGTGACTAAATAAATAACTATTTTGCGTCCATTAGGAATGAAGGTTCTTTCATATTCTGCAAACTGCCTACAACTGCTACAGTTTTTCTCATCTCATCTCTTATTTTAATTGCATCTATTATTGTTGTTGTTGTTATTGTTATAATTATTTGGGGTCAAGTCCGATGGGGCGAAGATCCCTTATTGTTCGTACAGATCCTGCCATTTTTCACAGTTTTGACAGTTCTGTGTTGTCGTCTTCCACGAAATTCTGCAATATGGAAAGACGCACGCTGCAGCCACGCACAATTTATTTATTAATTTATTTGCATCAGCAACGCAGATCGGCTGAGGCTGCCAAAACTTGCAGTTCTGGCTTAACTGTGCACTGTGCAGTCGTTTTTTGCAAAACTTGGCAATATGGTAGAGGGCTATGCTACTTTAAACGGTGAGGCCCACAACCATTGGCCAAAGAGTGGCGCTATAGCACTCAAGTGAAAATTTGAATATAAAAAAGGTATAGCTCATGAATCTGACAGTCAGCGGACTCCCTCTTTACCAAGCGTTTCCACCTTGCAGGTTCTGCCTCGCGTAGAACATACACGCCCGTTTAATCTAACGTGATGATGTTTATGGTCGCTGTCGGGACACCTTACTAACATGTTACAAATGGACAGATCTACAAGCTAACAGCGCATCGGTTGCGCACCGCGTTACAACTTGTAGATCAGCTTATTTTGGCAAGCAAGCCCCTATCCGATGGATCCACTGGTTAATAAAGTAGCAATCTGTAGGATCTCCTTTTCTCACGTATAATGAGAAATAAGTTAATTTATTTAAATTTGACCTCAAGACTAAAGGCTAATACAACTTGGCAAGAATATTATAAAAGCCATTTTTATTGAACAATTGCTCACTCACTCACCTTTGCAGATGTAGTGTTTTGCAGGTAGCGGGTATTGAACCCCAGTCTCCCACTCGCCAGACCGACACACAACCTGTCGTGCCAGCAGGGCTGAGCCCGATTGGCAGGGCTGTTGTGGGCCGGGTCTTTCATCAGAGCTTATGATTATTATTTGATTAATATCATATCACTATCGTATGTCGGAATGACTGGGGGAAAATGGATCAAATCTGGACACACGAGACAGCTATAATTTCTTTGTCAGATGGTAAGTCCACTGATGCGTTCTTAATATTAAATGATTCACGGGACATTTGGAGTTATTGAGGAATGCATGTCTGGCGTTCATGTTGTGATCAATATACAGTAGCCTACAGTATAGCCCTATTGGCCCCACAGCCGATCAGCCTAAGTATTAAGCCATGCTCTGCAAGCCAGCTCTCCTCCAAAGGTGAGATATGAGCAGGCTGCCTCATTGGGAACAGATGCACGACCATTTTGTCGTGGTATTTATATAAGTCACACATTCTACAAGCTTTGAACTGAGCAGATTGAGCAGATTGGCCAAAACAGCTTTAAAACGGCCACATTTTGCATTTCTTTCACCATAGTAAATGCTACTTTCATGGACTGAAGAGGGCAGTTTTTTATAGACGGGTAAAGGGGCAGTGGCTGAAGCCTATGCACGTGCCTGCCTTTTCTTAACGGTCACCAGTGGACCTAGAATACAGTGTTTTGGGGGTCTTCTCCTGGCTGGCAGGCCGGCCGGCCGGAGGATTGACATTAAAGATATTGATCCTTCATGATATGCTGTGGTCTCACTCTTTCTACCAACACCTCTTAGTGCGGCGACACATTCCCATGATGACAGTCTGTTAAGATGTGATCTTTATTGTCTGTATATATGTACATGATAAACCCTTATTCTGAAGTGCCACACCGGAAGTACCGGATATGCCTGTTACCCAATGTGTATATAATGACGCTGCTAATAAAGATGCTTGAGTTATTATGGTCACGAGCTGAATGTAAGTGCTGAGTCCTCATTCTTTTCCTCCGTTATGTTTGTTTAGTCCGACTAGCTCCAGGCTATCTAGACTCTTCCTTATCGCTGTAATGGCAGATCTGCTAACACAGTCTATACAGAGTATCTGGTATTTTTGCGTCAAATGTAATTCAAAAAATTTAAATTTTACAGAAAATATACAATATTCAAAATTGGCCAAATCGTCACCTATCTAAGAAAGGATTAGAAATTAATTTTCACAAGTTATTAAGGGGCCAAGCTAAATGGCCTATGGTCCCTTATTGTAGTTGTCTGTTTTTTAAGGGGCCGTGCCCGAAGTGCCTGGCCCCTGAAAAACAAAATTGCATTTCTGGCTTAACCGTGCAGTCGGTTTTCGTGAAACTTGGCAATATGGTAGAGGGGTATGCTAAACGATGAGAACGCAAAGCCCACGGCCATTGGCCAAAGGGTGGCGCTATAGCACTCAATCAAAAATGCAAAATTTGAACAGGTATAGCTCCGTTTGACCGTCAACAATAAAACTTGGATAGACATATAAGTCTCCTCGTGTCGAACAACTTTCGTGTTCTCACTTTTGACCTCTGACCCTGGCTAATGCTGCATTCACATGGAATCAGTCAAGCAGTAGATGGCAAACCGTAAGTCATTTTAGTGGACGGGAGCAGGACGGTAAACGGAACAGGACGGCACGGCAGCCTGTCAGCCAGATCAGGTGACGGTAGCAGCAGACGGCATCAATGTTAAAATATTTAATCTTTTTACCGTGCCGTCCAGCAGGTTTTGACGTTTGCCGTCTACCGCTTGCCCGATTCCATGTGAATGCAGCATTAGATCACCCACTATTTTGAATTATACATATTTTCTTATGTCAGCGCTCCAGGCCAAACCATGTAGTTGTTTTTCACGAAATGTGGAAATATGTTAGAGGGCTATGTCACCCTGCTTAGACACAAAGCCCACAACCATTGGACAAAGGGTGGCACTGTAGCACTCGATTGAAAATCAGGCATAGCTCATGAACCACCAGCTGATGAACCACCAGTAATAATTACTAGGTAATTAGTACTAATACATAGATAATAATTTAGACTACCTGATGTTGGTGTCCAGTTATCGGTGGTGGACAAAGTAGCCTACGTATGCTCAAGTATTAATTTGAATGACAAATTAGTGAAATTACAAAGTACCTTTTCCATTTAAAATCAATGCATCATGGATTCAAATTGTCAAAAGTGTGCAAATAGCTTATCTATCTGTCTGTCTGTCTGTCTGTCTGTCTGTCTGTCTGTCTGTCTGTTGTCACAGCCCCTGTAGTTGGCTTACTAGGGCCTGTGTGTATTCCTATAGGCCTAGGTCTTTGCTTCCCACAGGTCCTGAGCAATTGCCAATCAATTGCCTGGCCAGTGGTCCCAGTGTGTTCTATATCCAGGGGCGGCGCTGGGGGGGGGCTTGCGGGGGCTATAGCACCTCCAAAAATCCCATAGCACCCCTGTAGCACCCCCAAGAAATTCTCAAACAAAATGTACATTTTTCCCCCACTTAACGCGCGATTAACGCACGGTGAAGTTTGACAGAATGGTTGAGAGACGCATTCATGTGAATGCAGGCAGTCAGTGAGCCCCGCCTCTCTCCCCACTCTCTCTCCCAGTGACTCGTCCGTCAGCCTGTGCAGGACCGGTGCGCAGAGTGTAGCCTACCAGTGTGGGCTGGGCAGTTGAGCTGTGAGCACTCGAGTCGTCGCGTTCGTTGGGCTCGTTATTAATTAATTTGCTCCACAATGTGTTAGATCAGAAGCTCTTTGAATTGGGCAAAAGCAAAACTCTGGCAGTTTTGGTTGACAAACATAGGAGTCAGTTGTGATAGCTTGATGCTACACAGACCATGCTAATGCTAAAGCTAATGGTGACAGCCTGACTGCGTGCGTGCTTACCTGGTGCTTACAGGAGAGAGAGCTCTCGCCTGGGTGTGTGTGTGTGTGTGTGTGTGTGTGTGTGTGTGAGACTATGTGTTGAGTTGAGTTTATGATTTTGTTTCCCTCTTCCATGGCATTTGCAATAAAGCAAGCATTCTCCCATGTTGATAAGAGTATTTAAAACTTGAAAAGCAGTGGTTCTGATTGAACCAGTGGTCCCTGAGGGGGTTCCAGGTGGTCCCCAACTAAATGATGGAGAGTTGGTAACCAAATGAACCCTTATAAATATTTAACTCTTGAGAGTGTAAAATGAAACCAAGTGTGTCCATTTGGTTCAATTTTACACTCAAGAGTTGAATAATTGTTAAACAGCTGCATTACTTAAGTTAATTTAAGTCTACACAATTAGAGAACTTAGAAAACATGTTATTTTGATCAACATGGCCTGTTATCTCTCCTAATGGTAGGCCTAACAACAAGAAAATCGTCCCGCATAGCGGGACATAGCACCTCCATTATTAGTCAAGCTCCCTTATAGCTCCCCCAGTAAAAATGGTCTGGAGCCGCCACTGTCTATATCTGTTGTATTGTGTTTTTATATGGACATAGTGTTGGGTGCTGGCACATATGCACACATGGCATCAACGCATGGTGCTGTGTTCTGGCACACTATACACTGTCTTTCTTTTATCTGTATTGTATTGTATTGCATTGTATTGTACTGTATGTGTTATTGTATGTTTAGTTTTACTACCATTGTAAGAGCCTGCTCAGGGACTACAGATGTAAATTAGCTTATGGCTAAAACTGAAATGTTGATTAATGAGCATTGTCCCTGTCAAATAAATAAATAAATAGATAAAGGGCTGGGAGTTGGCCGGCCTAACTCAATTAAATTAAATTCATAGGAGCTTTATTGGCATGAGAAAACATAAACACAAACGTTTACATTGCCAAAGCAAAAGTGGAACAAAACAATCAAGATAAAACAATAAAATAAACATGTAAACAGAGCTGTGTTATATTAACACTTTGAGTAATACTATCTTGTGAGACTATAAAAGATTGTGCATTTTCTGTCAGAGATAGTTAGCCTATACATCCGAGACGTTTTATACTTTTGAAAGTTAACAACAGTATTTCAATGTTTTAAACATGTTATAGGCCTAAACATTTGGTGGTTTTCAAACTCTCCTTGGGTGATTGTAATCCGTGCAGGGAAGTACATGTCTCTGATGTCTTGGTACAGTGGACAGACGGTTAGGAAGTGTAGCTCAGTCTCTACCTCGTTTTGTGTGCAGTGTGTGCATAGTCTGTCTTCTCTTGGGAGCCAGGTCTCTCTCTCTCTCTCCTTCCATGAGAGCAGCAGCATTTGTTTGCACCATTCAACACCCTACATTACATTTACCACACATCCACTCACTTACACGACTGATCTACTGATTAACACAAGCCACTTAATACTTTAGTATTGTTTGATGCATACGTGTATTATATCGTAAATAAATATTGGTTTGTGCACTTTTAAACAGCTGTGTGTCTTCCTCCTTTGTTATGGCCCAAGAGCCAGGTCATAACACTATCTATCTATCTATCTATCTATCTATCTATCTATCTATCTGACAGTTACACACTTCCACCACCAGGGGGCGAAAGGCATTAAGGCAACAGTGCCTGGATTCTTTATTGCGCATGCGTGAAAACTTTGACCCGGTCGGAAGTACTTGTTTGCATCACGTGGCCACGCCAGTTGTTTTCCACGGTAATGTTGTTGAACAAACATGTTGTCGTGCCTCTCGGGAATTGTTGATATGTCTGCCTTTATTACACATTCTATATTACAGTAGGAACAGAAAGCTTGGTGGAAATGTCTCCTAAAGGAGGTGAAAAGCGTCAAATGGAGTCTGTACGGCTGAAGATAAATGAACAGCTAGCGTCGGTGGGAGAGGAGATATTGTTTGTTGTGGACAAACAGCAGCGTGGCGCTGCTGATGTTTGTAGTGTGGAGCTTAGCGTCAGAGTGTTTGTGTTGGAGCGCCTCAGCGCGGTGGGAGAGTTCATGGTCAACCTCTTCCAGAGAGAGATGGAGACACTAGCAACTCTGCTGGAGACACAAAACAAACGGATGGACATTGATTTTGATATGGACATCGATCTACACACTGCAGGTTAGTAGACTCTGAACAACACCAGCTTAGCTACAAGTAGCATTAAGCTATCTGAACTGAACTACATTTACCAGTAGTTATACTAGCCCTGAAACATGTTGTTCATACTCCATATCCAACAGAAAAAAGGTGCAAAGAGGAATTGTAATTCAACGAAAAAATATGTAGGCCTATTATGTTACACAAAAGTCCACTTGAATAATCAAACTGAAAAGGTCAAATTAATAGCTCCAAAATAATAATAATTCGTATGCTAGTAAGTAGGTATGAAATAAGGTCAAAAACTGTATGCCAGCCTCACCAAACATTTTCCATTGTTCTCAAAAGGCATGTCAAGAGACCTTAAACAGGCTACCCCACTTCCTCTCCCACTGAGCCTTTCAAAATAAAATACAGGTTACAATTCACTGTTCCAGACTCACTGCAGAGGAGCTTTTACTTTGAAGGGGAGAAATTATAAAGGAAGTGCAAAGGGGCTCACTAAATTGACATGACATACTAAGTTTCTAATTAGAGGTGGAGGCTTCTATTAATCCAAATGATAACTATCTTTTCCAAAACAATATTTGATATATATGAAAATAAACATTATGAAAGAAGTGAACAAATAAATAAAACAAAAATGGCGCCAACACATGTCATGACACAACTGAAGCCAGTTTTACACAATCGCTACATTTACATGGAAAACGTGTACATAAACATTCAGATTTCAAACAAAGTCCTCACCACATGTGCCACGGGTGTTAGAAATTTGCTGGTATTAGGGGCACGGTGGCACAGTTGGTAGTGCAGTCGCCTCACAGCTAGAAGGTCCTGGGTTCGATTCCCGCTAGGGGCGCTGTGGGTGCTGGCGGCGTGTTTCCCCCTCCGCGTCATCAGTGCCCATACTCGAGGCGGGGTTTGCGAAAGGGCCTTTCTGTGTGGAATTTGCATGTTCTCCCTGTGTCTCCTAGGGTAGGTACCCTCACAAAAACATGCAGTAATCCTGGTCTCTAAACTGCCTCCCCCTGGCCAGCCGGGGCGCCTGATGGAGGGGTAAGGAACTGGTTGGAATAACGTGTTCCTTCCACGTGCTACGTCCAACCAGGGAAACTCCCCCCTGTCAGGTGTAAAGGAGCAACTTGGACACTCGGGCATGAAGGAAGCATGAGTTCAAGTCCGTTGCTCTCCCCATGTCCCCCATATATGGGGACTAGGTTGGCGGAGGGTGTGTAGAGCCCAGGATAACATTAGATAATTGACACAGGGGTAAAAAATTATAAAAAAAAGAAATTTGCTGGTACAGCAATTAGCATTGCTGCATCCCGCATTTTTATCCGAGCACCCCGACTACTTTTCTCAAACGGGGTTCGTTTGGGAAATTCACAGTTGCACACCGGGAACGCACTCGCCTATTTGTCTGTATTGGCTGTGCGGTCAGCGTGCCTATATCGAACACACCCAGTGCCACACTCCTCCCGACCGATAGGGGCGCGTAGTTGAAAGCCAATGGCAAAAAACCCCAGCTTGGATAAAAATGCAGCAATGCTAATCGCTGTACCAGTACATTTCTAACACCCGTGGCACATGTGAGTACTTTATATTCGAAATCTGAATGTTTATGTACACGCTTGCTCTGTAAATGTAGCGATCGTGTAAAACAGGCGGAAGTTAAGCCATGACTCTTGTGAAGTACGAGCGTCATGTGAACCATGGCTATAGTTATACTAGCCCTAGAATGTCTGTGATCATACATAAATTACATATATTCCTGTATACACAGCCATAGATTGGATGCCTCCGCTCCCAGTGAGCAAGGAGACATAAATGTGCTCCACGCTCCGGACAATATGTCATCTAGTTTCACAACCATGTAAAAGTTCTAAGGGTGAGGGGTCCGGAATGACAGCTGGACTTCCCTTTATGACAGTCACTCACAGGGCAGGGTTTTCTGCTGCAGCCTAGGCTCCAGAGTCGGAGGCACGGCGTGCAGAGTGCCTTTTTAAATCCATTCTCTGCAGCTGTAAGAAATTAATTAATATCAAACCGAAAGAGCGCGTTTCATAAGGGCGTATTACATTCTAAGTGTAGGTTACATTAATGAAAAACACATCAGTAAAATAATGTCTGCATCGGTGCCAAAAATGACGGATACATCGGTGAGACCGATGTCGGGCTCTACTCACAACACCTTGCTCTGCGAGGCGTTGTGAAGAGACTCGAGACATCTTTTAAACGATGGTTATCCTGACAAAACGAATGGGAGAATAAATGTCATCTTTGAGTTGACAAAAGCACTTAGAGTTGCTCTGCTGATGCTACCTTCTCTCTCCTCCTTCTGTCTGTGTGTAAAGAGGTTTCATCTGAATATGAGGAGAGGAGATCCAGTCTGGTCCAGGAGGAACCACACCCTCCACAGATTAAAGATGAACAGGAAGAGGAGACTGGTGAGTCAACTTTGACATTACTACGTAGGAATATGTGGTGCAATACTCTCAGGTAAAACAAATTCATATTGTATTAGTATTATTCTAACAAGACTAAAGGGTCATTATTCAGCAACTGTAACGATAAAAATATAGTTTGGTAACTCATGGTCCCCTAAAAGACAGACACACAGAATGTTGTTTCCGCTTGTGCCACTACAAAAGTATAGCACAACAAGTTTGAACCCATAAATTCCATAATCATGTTTAGCTATTAACACTCTTGGCGCCAAGGCCAGATTCGAGCCATGTATGTTATGCCAAGGGGTTTCTTAGAATCTGGAGACATATCTAAAGAATTATAGAATATTCTCAGTTTTGTCTTTGTGAACACACAATATCTTAAGAAGAAAAAAATAAACTGAGTTGATCAAATGTACCGGTATGAAGCTGTAAGCAGCTGAATACAGCCTGTTTTCACCCAAAACAGCACTTTGGAAAAATAGTTATGAGCATTTTAGTGAAACAAAGTACTTTCAAAGTACTTTCTACTAGGACTACATATCGATGACATATCTCAAATTAAACCTTATGGTGTCGACTATAATAATAATTTAAAAAAAAGAAGCTTCTCACATTTTCCATTATATAGATATGAACCCCAGATTATAGCATGTTTTTTCAACTGATGGATGTATTTAGTGACACCGATCCATCTTCAACGGTCCATAACTCCAAAATGCAACATGATATAAACTCACTTTTTGTGTGTGATTCAGACAGACATTCCAGGGTATTTTTTTAATATATATTATGTTCACATGGTCCGACCAGTACATTCTCTGTGGATCCATTTTTCTCAAATCTGTTTGACAAAAACCTAGTTTCAAGAAACATGCATGCAAAAGTTAGTTTCTATCATCTTCCATTTTGGAGTTATAAGCAGTTTTATAACGCTTCGTCCAACAAATATCTGGGAATAGTGTGCAGAATAGACAGCAGGCATAACTATGATGTGAACTGTGAATGCCAGTCCCTTTTTATTTCCACCACACCTCAGATCAATCAATCAAATTGACTTTTTACATTATAATATATAAATATATACACAGTTGTGAAATCATTTCTAGTAGCAAACAGTTGTATGTAGTGCAAACAGTGCAAACTGTATGTGAACCTGAGCTTTACAGTATTCAAAAGGCGGGACAAAAGTAATTCAAGTACATTTGGTAGTTGGGGTACACCCACCTCCTCCCAGGCCCGCCCAGGCTGTGCCGTAAAGGGGATCTCGGTCGGCTGTCACCTGACACTAGACCACCCCGGAGTTGCAGACTCCCCATCTAAGACAGGAATACACAAAACCATAAAATAAGTAAATGTATGAAGCTAATTTCACCCACTTTTGTTTTTACTGTAACCTGTGATGACTAAAAAAACTATAAACACGATTTTGTTTTGTGCATTATCTTACCTGTTTCCATGGAAACAGCAGCATAAATAGCAGCCTCAATGGCATCCGCAGCAACAGCAGCAGTAGCGGAAAGGCTGTTCAGTGGACATGTCGGCCGACATGTCTGTAAATGTAAAACAATTTAAATCAATCAATTTAGTACTACTGTCATAGAAAATACATAATCTGGTGTAAAATAAATACATAGAAATGCAGAAACAGTATATTGTCTCAGTAAACTATAGGATCATATAATGCAGAGAGACAGTGTAGTGCCTCAGTAAACTATAGGATCATAGAATGCAGAGAGACAGTGTAGTGTCTCATTAAACTATAGGATCATAGAATGCAGAGAGACAGTGTAGCGTCTCATCTAGCGTCTCTGTAAACTATAGGATCATAGAATGCAGACTATTTATGTTTGTATGTGTATTATGTCAGGATTTCATCCTGTGCTGGAAATCTTTTCAATACATTTCAATGAAATTTCAATAAATGTGTTGCGCGCTCCGATTGTACTCGCCCAATAAATATGTCCAAAGACGTGGAGTGAGATATTGTCCTCTAGTTATCCATGTAAATGTTCTGGCAGAAAACTCTTGTTTATTCAAATATGTCATCTTTTCAAACATCTCTCATATATTTTCACGGGCTGTACACGGACGACATTTTCTCAGGGCGAGGGGTCCGGAATGACAGCTGGACTTCCATTTATGACAGTCACTCGCAGGGCAGAGTTTGCTGCTGCAGCCTAGGCTCCAGAGTCGGAGGCACGACGCGCGCAGTTCCTTTTAAATCCATTCCCTGCAGGTGTTAGAAATTAATTAATATCAAACCAAAAGAGCGTGTTTCATAAGGGCTTTATTACATTCTAAAAGACAAGTGTAGGTTACATTAATGATGTAATGAGGACTGATGTTAATGAGGACTTCGGCCACATCAGTGAAATAATGTCCGATATCGGGCATCAGCGCCTAAAATGACGGATACATCGGTGAGACCGTTGTCGGGCTCTATTCACAACACCTTGCTCTGCGAGGCGTTGTGAAGAGACTCGAGACACTTCTTTTTTGAAACGAGGGTTATCCTGACAACAAATAAGAGAATAAATGTCATCTTTGAGTTGCTCTGCTGATGCTACCTTCTCTCTCCTCCTGTCTGTGTGTAAAGAGGTTTCATCTAAATATGAGGAGAGGAGATCCAGTCTGGTCCAGGAGGAACCACAATCTCCACAACATCAGGAGAGGAGATCCAGTCTGGTCCAGGAGGAACCACACCCTCCACAGATTAAAGAGGGACAACAGGAGAGGAGTTCCAGTCTGGTCCAGGAGGAACCACAACCTCCACAGATTAAAGAAGAACAGGAAGAGGAGACTGGTGAGTCAACTTTAACATTACTACGTAGGAAGATGTGGTGCGATACTCTCTCAGGTAAAACACATTTTAATTAAAATTAGATTCTGAGAAAAATTTGAATTCTCAGAATCCACTACTCCTGAATGAAGTGTCTAGTGCTGGGAGTCTGGTCTGCACCTTTGTTAAATTGATGCAGACACGCACACACACACACACACTCTCCTCTCTGTCGCTCAAATTAATTAGTTATGTCCTGCAGTCTAGTTTCTCCCGGCGGATACTGCCGGGAGCTTCCTATGCCATAGAAAGCATAGGTGAGTTCCAGTCTAGATCAAGGGTAGCTACTGGGACGTAATTCGGGACTTGATCACTCGGCTGGGTCACCCGAGTGAGGGGTATGATGTTCGCGAGACCCTAAACCCTGATGACCTTGGGATACATCACGGAGGATACGTCCCAGGTGCATCTATGCAATGTATTTTCGTTATTTCGTTCTAACAAGACTAAAGGGTCATTCAGCAACTAATGATAAATATATAGTTTGGTAACTCATGGTCCCCCAAAAGACAGACAGACACAAAGCTGTTGTTGTTTCCGCTCGTGTCGCTACGAAAGTATAGCACAACCCATAATCATGTATAGCGATTAAGATTTTTGGCATAAATGGTGAGGTATAAAATTGTGTCCATATCGTTCCAGTTTGCACACCTATGTGAACCCCCCCAGGAAACTGTCAAGAAATAACATACAACGTACATGCACCACTGGACAACTCAAAGGGTTAGGTGATCTGTCCAGGAAGGTTCTAATCATCAATCAGCACCAGACACTTCATTCAGGAGTGGTGGATTCTTGAGCCACAATGGTTCTGTAGGCTCCACCTGAGCAACGGTGGTGCTGCAGGCTCCACCTGAGCAACGGTGGTGCTGCAGGCTCCACCTGAGCAACGGTGGTGCTGTAGGCTCCGCTTGCAGCTTGAATGGCCCTCCTAAAGGCCTCACCGTGGGTTTGTTGGGCTTCCTCCTCACGGAAGACACAGGCTGGGGCGCCAACCCATACTGCTCCCGGGTGCCGTCTACATTCCGGCTTTCACCCGTCTCTCCGGTGGTCACCAGACTATTCCTGGTTGTTCAGTTGTTCAGTAAACCCTTATTGAATGATAAGTACAAGTTGTTTCTACTGGTGATTTCCACAGAGCACCACAGGGAGAGGTCTACAGTATCTAGAGAGATGGCCTCCAAAATACATTCAACGGTGTCAGAGGAACAGCCAGAGGTGGACCAGAGACGTGGACTGTTTGATGTGAAGATGCAACCTGTAGTAAAGTTGTACCGTATAGGTATGTGCTGTTTTGTTTACTTACATAAAGGGATATTTCACTTTCAAAATAATTGTGGGTAATGTTATCGTCTACTCAGGCTTTTGTGACAGTTTTTAATATGCTCCATTCAGTATTTAGATATTTTATATTCATTTTCATGAAGTTCCCTTCCTATACAACCCCATTGTAACTTCAGACTCAATTTTAACCATCGTAGATGCACATAAAACACCCATCCTTGGTTCTGGTGACTGTAATTGTCCTGAATACGTGTTTATTTATTTATACTTTTTTTCGCTATTCACTCACATGTATATCATTCTAGTTTTTCTAGTGGCCTTTAGAGAGGGACAGCTGAATGGGTAGAGAGCCCGTCTAGGAAACAGAAGGTACCACAGTGATGTTGTTAGGTCTGCAGTGGGTCCCAGATTCCACAGGTGGGAGTCCTAATAAAAATGGTATTTTTGGAGAAATTGTAATCTTAAACCCGTGTTTGACATTATTGCATTTATGCAAATCATGCATCAACTAAACATAGTGTCATTTTAAGACCTGGAGTATTGGATCATCTTTGTTGAAACTTCCAACAACCTGTTTGAGTGTTTGTGTCAATTATGGTTTTCAGTTTTCTTCATTTTTGTAGTGTTCTTTTGTCATAACTAAGGCCAAACGGAATCTGCAGGGTTTTTTTCTGTTTTTCTGCTGTGATTCCGGAGGACAGTTATCCAGTACTATAATCAATGTGTTTGGAACAAAAATAACTCTAAACAAGCTAAATAAACCTTAAAGTACCACAACAAAGTAAGATCTATTAGTCAAACCTTCGATTTCGTCAATTTTATATGGGGTCCCTGGATCCCGCTTCATCTCTCTCAGCTAAGGGGGTTCTCTCTCTCTGTCTGTCTCTCTCAATTCAATTCAAATGAGCTTTATTGGCATGAGAAAACATTCATATTCTCTCTCACACGCACTTTACACACATACACACACACACACACACACACACACACACACTAGTCTCTCCAAACAGACACTCCCTCTCTCTCCTTCGCTTGCATGCACGCACGCTCTCTACACACACACACACTTTCACTTTATCTCGCTCGCACGCACGCTCTCTCCAAACAGACACACTCTCTCTTTCGCTTTCTCTCGCACAGTCGCGGTGCTCAGCTCTTTACTTCAGGATGTTAACCTAAACCAGCTAGTAAATACAATAGTAGCCTAAATGTAAATGCTACTTACCCAAACCACTCACCTTCCTGTTTTTATGCTTCAAGTTCAGAGGCTTGACAACGGAGGTAATCCATGAGTGTTGGCAAACAACAACCCCCGTCCAATTAAAAGTAATTGAATGACGATGACTCGGCAGTGCCAGTCAGCTCCTCTGCAAATGACATCTTCTTTTGATAAAGTTATATAATAGTATCGTCCAGTCGGTCCAGACCAGCTCACAACATATTAGTCAGCAATGAGGGGAGGGGCAGGGTGCGTCCACTGAAGCTTAACCCAAATAAATCACGCTGGCCGGTAAAGTAAACTACAAGATGAACGTGTTCAAATTCCGCGGTAATTCCGCTGAGTTTTCATCGGAACACTGCGGCCGCATATTGTGTTCGGGCCTGGTCATAACCTTCTGTTGAACACTTAATACTTATTTGTAACTATTCAAATGCATCTACGTCCGCTCTAGTAACTATTCAAATGTAACTATTCAAATGCATCTATGTCTGCTCTAGTAACTATTCAAATGCAACATTATATTCAATACAATACAAACAAAATATGCATTTTTACATGCATTTTTAAGTGAGTAAATGTTCTTGTCCAAAGGACGAGGCTCAAAAATGGAATGTCAAGCCCTTTGATTTCGAAATGGAGAAGATTACGTTCCTCCAACACTACCAAAGCTATGAAACAGGAAACACTACGTTGGAAAAATGCAAAGTTCTCTCTTTGTGTCTTTTTTCTAGCCGTCCCGCAACTCCCTGTGTGTAAAGAGGAGGTTTTTACTGAACAACAGGAGAGGAGCTCCAGTCTGGTCCAGGAGGAACCACAGCTACCACAGATTAAAGAGGAACAAGAGGAGCTACTTCAAAGACCAGTGGAGGCTGATGGGTCAACGTTGACATTACTAGCAGTGAAAAGTGAAGATGTTCATGATGAAAACGGAGAGACAGAGCCTGTAGCCGGCACCTCAACTGAACACATGAAAACACAAGCTGTTGTAGAGGACTGTGGAACATCACAACCAACTAGTGACGGCCAGCTCCTCTCTTCACACTGTTCTGAATCTGACACTGAAGACAGTGATGATTGGGAGACCAGTGAAGGTCAGTCAACTTTAAACACACTGAAATCACACAAGACACATGTGGAAGGACAAAGACTGTCTTTGAGCAGCAAGCTGTCCAAGGACCTAAAATCATCAAAACAAACTCACTCCATGAGGAGTCACACAGGGATGAAACGCTTTAGTTGTACAGAGTGTGGCAAATGTTTTAATCGTAAGACAAAACTGACGAGGCACACAATGATTCATACAGGGGAAAAGCCCTTCATTTGTAACGTCTGTGGTAAAGGCTGTACACAGAGTAGTAATCTAAAAAGACACATGATGACTCATACAGGGGAAAAGCCCTTCACTTGTACAGTTTGTGGTAAAGGCTTTATTCAGAGTGGTATTCTAAAAACACACATGATGACTCATACAGGGGAAAAGCCCTTTACATGTAACGTGTGTGGTAAAGGCTTTCTTCACATCTGTAATCTAAAATTACACATGAGGACTCATACAGGGGAAAAGCCCTTTACTTGTAACGTGTGTGGTAAATGCTTTGCTCAGAGTGTTAATCTAAAATCACACATGAAGACTCATACAGGGGAAAAGCCCTTTACTTGTAACGTGTGTGGTAAAGGCTGTCTTCACATCGGTAATCTAAAATTACACATGAGGACTCATACAGGGGAAAAGCCCTTTACTTGTAACGTGTGTGGTAAAGCCTTTGCTATGAGTGGTCATCTAAAAAGACACATGAGGACTCATACAGGGGAAAAACCCTTTACTTGTAATGTGTGTATTAAAGGCTTCATTCAAAGTGGTGATCTAAAAAACCACATGAGGACTCATACAGCTGAAAAGCCCTTTACTTGTAATGTGTGTGGTAAAGGCTTTGCTCAGGGTGTTAATCTAAAAACACACATGATGACTCATACAGGGGAAAAACCCTTTACTTGTAACGTGTGTGGTAAAGCCTTTGCTAGGAGTGCTACTCTAAAATCACACACAAGGACTCATGCAAGGGGAAAGCCCATAGACACATGAGGACTCATACAGGGAGGAAACCCTTTAGTTGCAGTTAGTGCCAAATGTTTCGTCAAAATGCACATCTGAGGATAATGAGGAGGAATCATACAGGGAAGAAGTGGTTAGTTTTAATAGTAATAAATGCACATTTTCCCCATGAACCCATTTGAGTTGACACATGATATAACATCATTCATTCTATTCCAGGATGACAATGACCGATAGATCACATAATCTGACAATAGAGCGTCACAGTCCCGCCCCTTTCAGAACAAAGAGGGCACCAGAAGATAAGTTCCCATTCATTTCCCCATAGACATATCAAAACGTATTTATTTAAAGACCTTTTAAGCCTCGGATAAAGCCAATTCAGATTGTGACAAATCATGACAATGACAACAAATGTTGGTCCGGACAAATAATTAGAAATAAGAAAAACTCAAAGTGTTACCCTCCCCTTTTTTTCTTCTAATTTGTTTGGCCCAATTATTTTTAGTTTATTGTTATTATTTGTCACCATCCGAATTTAAAGACCACCACAATTTAGTTTCTTGTTATCTTGTTGTATGTAAAACCTATATAAACATGGCAGAGAAAGTTTTTGTCTTTGGTAGATTATTTCTCTATGGTAACACTGTTTAATTATACCGTTGGATGTTTCAGACGTTATACCTTTATACGTTTGGAAACTCAAAACAATTCAATGGCAACAGAAGGTTTGGCATTGGCAGAGATTTGTCACATTTGTTGTGGGTGTATCCCACACATACTGATACTAGCATGTTCATTGTCAGCGTGTAGATTCATAAACCAAGTGTGATGCTATGTTAACACATTTTCCTGCACATTAGATTTGTTTCTTCAGTATTTTGTTTCTTTCTGTTTTCTTTTTTTTCCAGGATTTGGAAAGTGAAAGTGGTTAAATGTGTCTTTTATAAATATTGAACCAATGTTAAAAGTACTAACAAGAGCTTGTGACTAAATAAATAACTATTTTGCGTCTGTTGGAATGAAGGTTCTTTCATATTCTGCAAACTGCCTACAACTGCTACAGTTTTTCTCATTTTTATTTTATTTTTTTCTTTAACCTGTACTACCTATATTCAAGGTATTATTATTATTATTTTAATTACATCATTATTGTTGTTATTATTATTGTTATAATTATTTGGGGTCAAGTCCGATGGGGAAAGATCCCTTATTGTTCGTACAGCAACGCAGATCGGCTGAGGGTGCCAAAACTTGCAGTTCTGGCTTAACTGTGCAGTCGTTTTTTGAAAAACTTGGCAATATGGTAGAGGGCTATGCTACTTTAAACGGTGAGGCCCACAACCATTGGCCAAAGGGTGGCGCTTTAGCACTCAAGTGAAAATTCGAATATAAAAAAGGTATAGCTCATGACCCTGACAGTCAGCGGACTCCCTCTTTACCAAGCGTTTCCACCTTGTAGGTTCTGCCTCGCGTAGAACATACACGCCCGTTTAATCTAACGTGATGATGTTTATGGTCGCTATCGGAACACATTACTAACATGTTTCAAATGGACAGATCTACAAGATAACAGCGTGTCTGTTGTGCACCGCGTTACACTTGTAGATCAGCTTATTTAGGCACGCAAGCCCCTATACGATGGATCCACTTGTTAATAAAGTAGCAATCTGTAGGATATCCTTTTCTCACGTATAATGAGAAAGAAGTTAATTGATTTAAGTTTGACCTCAAGAATAAAGGCTAATACAACTTGGCAAGAATATTATAAAAGCCATTTATATTGAACAATTGCTCACTCATTCCCCTTTGCAGATGTAGTGTTTTGCAGGTAGCGGGGATTGAACCCCAGTCTCCCACTCGCCAGACCGACACAACCTGTTGTGCCAACAGGGCTGAGCCTGATTGGCAGGGCTCTTGTGGGCCGGGTCTTTATATCTTTAATCAGAGCTTATGATTATTATTTGATTAATATCATATCACTGTCGCATGTCGGAATGACTGGGGAAATGGATCAAATCTGGACACAACACAGCTATAATTTATTTGTCAGATGGTAAGTCCACTGATGCGTTCTTGTGATGATATGATGATATGTCGTCATGAAATATTAAATGATTCACGGGACATTTGGAGTTACCGAGGCATGCATGTCTGGCGTTCATGTTGTGATCAATATACAGTAGCCTACAGTATAGTCCTATTGGTCCCACAGCCGATCAGCCTGAATTTTAAGCCATGCTCTGCAAGCCAGCTTTCCTCCAAAGGTGAGATATGAGCAGGCTGCCTCGTTGGGAACAGATGCACGACCATTTTGTCATGGTATTTATATAAGTCACACATTCAACAAGCTTTGAACTGAGCAGATTGGGCAGATTGGCCAAAACGTCTTTAAAACGGCCACATTTTGCATTTCTTTCACCATAGTAAATGCTACTTTCATGGACTGGAGAGGGCAGTTTTTTTTTACAGATGGGTAAAGGGGCAGGGGCTGAAGCCTATGCACGTGCCTGCCTTTTCTTAACGGTCACCAGTGGACCTAGAATACAGTACGACATGAAGTGACCACATTTATACTCCTGTTCACTGTGAGAAGTGTTTTGGGGGTCTTCTCCTGGCTGGCAGGCCGGAGGGTTGACATTAAAGATGTGGATTGATCCATCATGATATGCTGTGGTCTCACTATTTCTACTAACACCTCTTAGTGCGGCGACACATTCCCATGATGACAGTCTGTTAAGATGGGATCTTTATTTTCTGTATATATATACAATAAACCCTTATTCTGAAGTGCCACACCGGAAGTACCGGATATGCCTGTTACCCAATGTGTATATAATGACGCTGCTAATAAAGATGCTCGAGTTATTATGGTCACGAGCTGAATGTAAGTGCTGAGTCCTCATTCTTTTCCTCCGTTATGTTTGTTTATTCCGACTAGCTCCAGGCTATCTAGACTCTTCCTTATCGCTGTAATGGCAGCTCTGCTAACACAGTCTATACAGAGTATCTGGTATTTTTGTAACCTCCAAAAGAAAAACTAAAAACAAGAACAAATTATATTATGAGACCATCACTGCGTCAAATGTAATTCAAAAAATTTAAATTTTACAGAAAATATACAATATTCAAAATTGGCCAAATCGTCACCTATCTAAGAAAGGATTAGAAATTAATTTTCACAAGTTATTAAGGGGCCAAGCTAAATGGCCTATGGTCCCTTATTGTAGTTGTCTGTTTTTAAGGGGCTGCGCCCGAAGTGCCTGGCCCCTTAAAAACAAAATGCATTTCTGGCTTAACCGTGCAGTCGGTTTTCGTGAAACTTGGCAATATGGAAGAGGGGTAAGCTAAACGGTGAGAACGCAAAGCCCACAGCCATTGGCCAAAGGGTGGCGCTATAGCACTCAATCAAAAATGCTAAATTTGAACAGGTATAGCTCCGTTTGACTGTCAACAATAAAACTTGGATAGACATATGCGTCTCCTCATGTCGAACAACTTTCGTGTTCTGACTTTTGACCTCTGACCCTGGCTAATGCTGCATTCACATGGAATCAGTCAAGCAGTAGATGGCAAACCATAAGTTATTTTAGTGGACGGGAGCAGGACGGTAAACGGAACAGGACAGCACGGCAGCCAGATCCGGTGACGGTTGCGGCAGACGGCATCAATGTTAAAATATTCAATCTTTTTACTGTGCCGTCCAGCAGGTTTTGACGTTTGCCGTCTACCGCTTTCCCGATTCCATGTGAATGCAGCATTAGATGTCAATATGTTAGAGGGCTATGTCACCCTGCTTAGACACAAAGCCCACAACCATTGGACAAAGGGTGGCACTGTAGCACTCGATTGAAAATCAGGCATAGCTCATGAACCACCAGCTGATGAACCACCAGTAATAATTACTAGGTAATTAGTACTAATACATAGATAATAATTTAGACTACCTGATGTTGGTGTCCAGTTATCGGTGGTGGACAAAGTAGCCTACGTATGCTCAAGTATTCCTTTTAATGACAAATTAGTGAAATTACAAAGTACTTTTTCCATTTAGTATCTGTCTGTCTGTCTGTCTGTCTGTCTGTCTGTTGTCACAGCCCCTGTAGTTGGCCTACTAGGGCCTGTGTGTATTCCTATAGACCTAGGTCTTTGCTTCCCACAGGTCCTGAGCAATTGCCAATCAATTGCCTGGCCAGTGGTCCCAGTGTGTTCTATATCTGTTTGCGAACGCAGTGAGAATTTACTATGAGACCCAGCAGATCATGTCTGTCTGTCTTGATTTGATCATAATACAAATTACCGTATTGTGCCGAATATGAGGCGACTCTGATTATAAGATAACCGCCATTTTTCAAGACTCATTTGTGGAAAAAGAACATGGAATGTCAAAATATAGTCCCTGATTATAATACGAACCAGTTTTTTAGGATATTATCATTGGAAAAAACGTAGCCTTATATTCAGCACAATCGGGTAATACACATTTGTTTATGCTTGTTGGTGCTGTATTCAGAGGGTTAGCACCAGAACCTGCTATGAAACGATATAATTTGATACATTTCATTTCAATAGTAGTGCAGCAGGCAGCACTTTATTTCAAGACTAGTCTGCAGTGATGCAAATAGCCAGCATCCTTAGACTAGACTCACTACATTGAGAGGATGCAATCACTACATTGAGAAAGGATGCAATCATGTCACCCTCCGGGGGTCCTGGGATGCAATACTGTACTCTAACGTCATTGAAGTAGGACTCATAAAATGTCCCTGGGACCCATTTAAAAGACCACCATTGGGTCCCGAATATATATATTATTTTGTATTTGTTCTATTTACCCAGGGAAGTAGCTGAGCACAGGTGCTCATTTTCAGCAACGCCCTGCACATAGAAACACACAGACAGACACACATATTAAAACCTGGGAGCTGACCAGTACAACCACAGTCTTATACTGTTGGCCACTAAGCAGCTCCAGGGAAGCAGTTGGGGGTTCAGAATGTCCACACATTACATTGAAAACCTATTTACATCACTGAGTCTGTCTGTGTGTATAGGTAGTACATAAATCAACTGCGCACATTCATTGGAATAAAAATGAATGAATAATAGCCAAAACATATAACTTTATAAAATCAAGCTCAAACTACAGGACAGTAACTACCTGGCATCACCTCCAACGTCAATATGTCCACCATTACATGTTATTTCCTGGAGATTAGACATACTTTGTTCCTGCATTTCAGTGTAGGCTTCATAGACAACTGGTATAAGATAGGTTGACTGCAATGAATAATAAGCAGTCTTTCTAGGAAGCTGTAAATTGACAAGATCAGCCCACTCTGTAATTTCAGTCTGTGTTGTCCCAGTGAAAAGAATAGCCGCTGAAGATAACAAGTTGTTCTCAGGCATTCCACGAGCATCAGGACAAGATTGCCATGCTCCACTGTGGCCACCAATGCAAGTCCACTCAATCTTGATCATGGATCCGTTATAAGTAGTTTTTCTCTCAGAATCATCAATGATTTTCCCACATGTGTGACAAGTGGCAAACAGTTTCATGAGGGCTGTTTCATTTACAATCCACTTCCTTTCGGACCAATCACTGCTATGTTCTGCTACATGAATGCCATCGTCTGAGAAAGACGTTTCCACAGGAGTACATGTACTGCTTGGTGTATGAAATGTGCTGTCCTTTTCACATGGCGTTTCCACTGAACTCTGGCTCGTCTCCAGTATCTCAGGTGCAACTGCTGAGCTTGTGCTCTGTAAGACATACATTCAAATGAACTTAGAACTAGATTTTGTGTACATAGTATATACACACAATTACCAAATAACAGTTGTATTTTGTACATTATGTGTAATGTGTTCATGGTTACTACGTTTACTGTGCCCTAATCAGAATTGTATCTTTTTTGAGCTACACTACACTGAATAAACTGTACATCAGCAACTACCTGTGACTGTGTCCAGGTGGGAGGCAAAGCAAGGTAGGTTCCTGAAGATGATGCCCTTGTTCTTGGAACAGCATGGTCAGACTCAGGGCTGGTGAGAAGTAGCTTCAGGCAGGAATCTCCCACATTCTGAGGGGTACACTGAGGCGTAGACTGTACTAAACCTGAAAACATTTTCCTAGCTTCTTCAGGGCTGGGATCCATTATGGCCTCCAATGTTTCAGTCGTATCCATCACACCAGCAATAGATCCCTATAAACAATAATTGCATGGAAAATGATGACATGCTCAGGTGTGTGTGTACGCATGCACGCACGCACATCGCACACACACCTCAAAATGGAGCACTAAGATCTATTACTTTATCATAGGCCTAAATAGCAGGCAACATATGGAGTAGAGGAAGCAATAATTGCATGGAAAATTATGACTTGCTCAAGTGTGTGTGCATGTGTGGTAGAAGTCTATTAATTATAATTATATATATGTGTGTGTGAAAAGGAGCACTGTCTAAGATCTATTACATAGGGTCATCTAAGAAAGAAATGTCATAGATGCAGTCATGTAGGCCTGCATTAGGAACTTTCATATGTTGTTGACCATACCCATAGTCCCATACCCAATACAGTGTTTGACCCAACTTGACTAGAGTTCTCTGGTTCACAGTATATCACACGTACGTGCATCAATTATAATTCTTCATTCAAAGTGAACATATTAGCCAAGTTAGAAGTAGTATGTGTACTATTTATAGGCTACAATTACGTAGTTGGATGATGGCCAAAACATATGGATACCATCAGGTTATTATTACCGCTCCATCTGATCTCACAGATAGTGAGTCTAATCGAACAGCTTTCTATTAGGTCAATACAACAATCCATTCCATCGTCTTTTATTATTATTATTATTATTATTATTATTATACGATGTTGATGTTATATACAGTACATGTCTGTCCGTCTGTCTTACCTGGGGTGTTGTAGAACTTGTAGAAGCAGAAGCATGGGTGCATGTGTTTGGACAACACTTCTCTCAAATGGCACACCTTAAACAACACCAGATAATTCATACAGGTGAGAAACCCTATGGATGTGATCAATGTGGACAACACTTCTCTGACAAGTCCACCCTGAAAAAACACCAGAGAATTCACACCGGAGAGAAACCATATGGATGTGATCAGTGTGGACAACACTTCTCTACAATAGGAAACCTTAAAACACACCAGAGGATTCACACTGGAGAAAAACCCTATGGATGTGATCAGTGTGGACAACACTTCTCTCACATGTCCAGCCTTAAAACACACCAGATAATTCACACTGGAGTAAAGGCCTATGGATGTGATCAGTGTGGCCACCACTTCTCTACAATGTCCAGCCTTAAAACACACCAGAGAATTCATACTGGAGAAAAACCCTATGGATGTAATCAGTGTGGACAACATTTCTCTCACATGGTAAGCCTTAAAACACACCTGCGAATTCACACTGGAGAGAAACCCTATGGATGTCATCAGTGTGGACAACACTTCTCTCAAATGAATAACCTTAAAACCCATCAGAGAATACACACTGGAGAGAAACCCTATGGATGTGATCAATGTGGACAACACTTCTCTGACAAGTCCACCCTGAAAAAACACCAGATAATTCACACTGGAGAGAAACCCTATGGATGTGATCAGTGTGGACAACACTTCTCTACAATGGGAAACCTTAAAATACACCAGATAATTCATACTGATGAGAAACCCTATGGATGTGATCATTGTAGACAAAGCTTCTCTTACAAGTCCAACCTTAAAAGCCACCAGAGAATTCACACTGGATAAAAACCCTATGGATGTGATCAGTGTGGACAACACTTCTCTCAAATGAATACCCTTAAAACCCATCAGAGAATACACACTGGAGAGAAACCCTATGGATGTGATCAATGTGGACAACACTTCTCTGACAAGTCCACCCTGAAAAAACACCAGAGAATTCACACTGGAGAGAAACCCTATGGATGTGATCAGTGTGGACAACACTTCTCTCGAATTGCACACCTCAAAAGCCACCAGAGAATTCACACTGGAGAGAAACCCAAATAATTGTGATGTGTTCATAGCTTATTGTAAAATAGCAACACACACACACACACACACACACACACACACACACACACACACACACACACACACACACACACACACACACACACACACACACACACAAACAAACGATTAATCTGTGTGAACACTTGGTCAATCAACACCAAGCAGTTAGTGGTTCCAACTCAAGCTCTCTAGCATAAGAAGAGTTTGTAGTTGTCAGTTCTCCACAACTCCTCCAGGATATCAATCATTTCTGATCAGTATGTATCTTAATTTAGATGATTTTTGTCTCGTTCATGTTGGGGATGTTTTTTTTGTCAATGGATACAATGGAGTTTTAATATGTTAGTATGGAAGTTTCTTCTTGTCCAAAATGGGCATTGTTGACACTGTTTCTTAGTATCTCAGCCAGTATACATACAGTAGTGTTCAAATGAGATGTATTCTCTCTCTTTCATGTAGATACCAAGGGCTGGCATTATAAGCTGAGGCAATTAAGAGATAAGAAATTAGCATATGTTTTTGTATATAATGTATTTTCTAGTGATTTGTTGTAAGCACACGTGAGAATATTTCAAATAAAACCAGGCCTTTCCTCCTTCATATTACTGTTGATCAATTGTATTATTATCACATTTCACATTATGAAAGCATAATAATGATCTTAGTGGAGTAGGTATGGAGACATGGTAGACTTCTGTTACTGAACAAACAATATAGCCTATCAATGATTACTAGAGCTATTTTAACAAAACATATCCCTTACAACACCATTAACATTTCACAAAGGATAACAATAAGTTCCATGTGATGATATACCTATTTCTGTAGTTCTGCTGAAACTCATCATAGTCAAAGGTGTAAAATGGTCTCAGTTCATCCATAATGTGATCATTAACAGGAGATCTATCAGACAACTGAGTGTTCCTCATTCCCTCAGAGCAACACAACGCGAACAACCTCACAAATACAGTTGTTGCTGTTATTGTGTCTTTGTTGTTAATGACAGTGTAATCATGGATATAGGTTATGATTATTATAATCTCAATGAATTATTCTGATTTATCCTGATCATGAATTAATAATGCCTTACACTATGGACACATGGCCTACACATTACACAATGGGATTTCATTGTAAATATAGACAAGAAAGATAATGAGAACATTATTGCACAATATGATATGAGACTTTGAGGATTTGACAATATACTAATTTGTTGTTAGGCCTTGACCAATCCTGTACAGAAACCCCACCACTGTCTTCTAAAGTCGAAACAAATTGAACTTGCATTGCAACTTAATACAATACAAAATAAAAGTACAGCGTGTGCGGTAGTATACTTGTAAAATACAAAATGTGAAGGCTTGTGTACTATTTATGAAGACTGTTTGCAATAACTGTAGGGGGTGGGTGGCATTTTGTGTTTTGGAAAACTGTTTTTCTTGTTTCTTCACCAGAGCTGTTTCTATGTTACTGAAAGAATATGGAGCAATCCCTTAATGGATCTTCTGCAGTAACACTTCATTAATATCCACTTATTCCTATTTCTGTTTGTTTATTATTTCATTTTTAATGTTTTTAGTTATCCTTTGGACGCTGATTTATATGTTGTTGTTTTGGCATACGACAACCCAATTCTGGGATAGAAGACACTTGATGTATGTATGCTGTACTGTATGCTGTCAAAATGTAAAAAAGCAATACAATTATAAATTACAAAAAAAAATATCCACTTATTAAATATTTTTAGACTGTACATATATTATCCAGATAGTCAGATACTCTATATTGTGGACAACACTTCTCTCAAATTACACACCTCAAAAGGTGTGCAAATTACACACAAAGCAGTTAGTGGTTCCAACTCAAGCTCTCTAGCATAAGAAGAGTTTGTAGTTGTCAGTTCTCCACAACTCCTCCAGGATATCAATCATTTCTGATCAGTATGTAAAAGCTTAATTTAGTTGATTTTTGTCTCGTTCGTGTTGGGGATGTTTTTTTTGTCAATGGATACAATGGAGTTTTAATATGTTAGTATGGAAGTTTCTTCTTGTCCAAAATGGGCATTGTTGACACTGTTTCTTAGTATCTCAGCCAGTATACATACAGTAGTGTTCAAATGAGATGTATTCTCTCTCTTTCATGTAGATACCAAGGGCTGGCATTATAAGCTGAGGCAATTAAGAGAGAAGAAATTAGCATATGTTTTTGTATATAATGTATTTTCTAGTGATATGTTGTAAGCACACGTGAGAATATTTCAAATAAAACCAGGCCTTTCCTCCTTCATATTACTGTTGATCAATTGTATTATTATCACATTTCACATTATGAAAGCATAATAATGATCTTAGTGGAGTAGGTATGGAGACATGGTAGACTTCTGTTACTGAACAAACAATATAGCCTATCAATGATTACTAGAGCTATTTTAACAAAACATATCCCTTACAACACCATTAACATTTCACAAAGGATAACAATAAGTTCCATGTGATGATAGACCTATTTCTGTAGTTCTGCTGAAACTCATCATAGTCAAAGGTGTAAAATGGTCTCAGTTCATCCATAATGTGATCATTAACAGGAGATATATCAGACAACCAGTGACCATTAACACGTTGAATATCTGCATTTGAATGCATTGTCTATAGTGAATGAAGCATCAGCATCATCATTTAGCATGTTTTAACATGGGAAAGAGTGTGGGGGTTGTTCACTATTTAGCATTAACATTTGTTTTATTAAAGTGCAGCCACAAGCCTATTGAAACTAATTCCACGAGTGCTCCTCATTCCCTCAGAGCAACACAACCTGAACAATGACTTGACTTGTGTCCCATGAATATAGGATATGAGTATTATCCTAACTTATCCTGACTTATCCTGATCATGAATGAATACCTTACACTATGGACACATGTCTCTGCACACAAGCCTACACATTACACAATGGGATTTCACTGTAAATATAGATAAGATATAAAATGAGAACAATAGAGCACAGTAGACTTTGAGGATTTGACAATATACTCATTTTTTGTCAGGCATTGACCAGTCCTGTACAGAACCCAGACCACTGTCTTCTATACTACAGTGGAAACAAATTGAACTTACATTGCAACCTAATGAAATAAAAAATAAAACTACAGGGGATGCGGTAGTATACTTGTTACTTAGATGTGAAGGCTTGTAGACTATATGAAGACTGTTTGCAATCATTTTAGGGGGTGGGTGGCAGTTTTTTTTTTGTGGAATGTGGATAAATCCTCTGAATGGCTCAATCTGCTGCAGTAACAATTAATTAATATCCACTTATTCAATATTGTTGACTGTACATATATTATCCAGATACTCAGTCCATACAGTACTTGGTTATATATTCATATATTAAATATGATTCATAGTTTAGATTTAGAGTTTAGATTTAGAATCATTAAATATGAAGCTTACAAAGCAATCTCACAGTTTGTTAGGTTGTGATTGGTGGAGAGAATGACGCATTAGCCATCAACATTGTAGCCTATTTACATTTTAACCTGGGGGAAGAATGTGGGGTTTGATCATTATTTAACATTTAAAAAAAACATTGAATAAAAGTGCAGTCACAACAACCCTATTGAAACTAATTCCACACACCTGAGTGCTCCTCATTCCCTCAGAGCAACACAACGTGAACAACCTCACAAATACAGTTGTTGCTGTTATTGTGTCTTTGTTGTTAATGACAGTGTAATCATGGATATATGTTATGATTATTATAATCTCAATGAATTATTCTGATTTATCCTGATCATGAATTAATAATGGCTTACACTATGGACACATGTTTCAGCACACAGGCCTACACATTACTGTTTTTCTTGTTTCTTCACCAGAGCTGGTTCTATGTTACTGAAAGAATGTGGAGCAATCCTCTTAATGGCTCTGCTGCAGTAACACTTCATTAATATCCACTTATTCAATATTGTTAGACTGTACATATATTATCCAGATAGTCAGATACTCTATATTGGATATAGATAGATTCATATATTAAGTATGAAGCTTACAAATAAATCTCACAGTTATCAGTTTATTTCTAGAATGTTGCATAGAGCATGACCTGGGGGAGGAGTCAGAGAGGGGTGGAGCACATGCAGCAGTTTGTTAGGTTGTGATTGGTGGCTGATGATTCTATTGTTCCACTCTTTGGCCAATCAACACCAAGCAGTTAGTGGTTCCACCTCAGGCTCTCTAGTATAAGAAGAGTTTGTAGTTGTCAGTTCTCCACAACTCCTCCAGGATATCAATACTTTCTGATCACATCTGACTGTGGACTCCAGGCTTGAAGTGAAGATGGACTCTCTCAGTGCCACTTCAAACGATTCTGCTCAACAGGGAGGACCCAATGATCGCCAAGACCTCTGTAAGTTGCTTACTGTGTCTATATTGATATACAGAATGTCATAAGGATGGTTTGTTTATCTAGTAATTTGTTTGTTTTCATTTATTTTAACATTGCCTAATTGTTTTGTGTCTTTTCTAAAATATTAAACGATTGTGGAATCGAAATATAAATGGATGCTAAATTGATAATTGGGTACATTAACTCACTCAAAAACACTAGTTTTTGCTAGTCCAGGAATGCCTCTAAACAACATTTCCTTTTTCTTTATTTCCAATTCAGTGTTGCATCATCAGTCTGGCTTCCCTGTTCTACCAGAGGTGAATGAACAAAGAAGCTTGGCTAAGCAAAAATGCCACTGCTGTGATCAGTGTGGAAAACGCTTCCCTACAATGTCCAAATACACCAGGGGATTCACACTGGAGAGAAACCCTATGGATGTGATCAGTGTGGACAACACTTCTCGCAAATGACAACCTTAAAACACACCAGAGAATACACACCAGAGAGAAACCCTATGGATGTGATCAGTGTGGACAACACTTCTCTACAATGGGACAACTTAAAACACACCAGATAATTCATACTGGAGAAAAACCCTATGGATGTGATCAGTGTGGACAACATTTCTCTCACACTGTAAGCCTTAAATCACACCAGATAATTCATACTGGAGAAAAAACCTATGGATGTGATCAGTGTGGACAACACTTCTCTCACATGTCCAGCCTTAAAACACACCAGATAATTCACACTGGAGTAAAGGCCTATGGATGTGATCAGTGAAGTGAGCAGTGCAACTGGTCTGTACTTATTCCCTACAGCTCGCTGTTCTCTACAGTTGCGCGGTGCAACTGTAGAGAACAGTTGCACCGCTCACTTCACAGGGGTGTGATTTTTATTATTACAGTAGAAGTTTACAGACCAAACTGTAAATGAAAGGTTTACATGACTTTCTGCCTCATTCCGTATATAGCGAGCTGTATTGAATAAGCAGAGAACAGAATATGGGACAGAGTTGCACCACTCACTTCACAGGGGTGTGATTTTTATTATTACTACAGTAGAAGTTTTTTTCTTATGAAAGCAGAGAGTCTTCTGTTTCATACGGTATATAGTATTTATATGTCGCAATAGGCCTTATTTTGTGAATCTTGAGTTCAGGTCCATGTCTTCTCTGCAGTTATATATGGTGGGCGCAAGGTGCATTCAATAACCAATTTATGACAAACTGTACATGGGATCAATGTTTACTCTTTTCCTCGTAAAAGTACACATTCAGGGCTTTCATTCGGTGTATAGGATGTATAGCATATTTATTATGTTTATTTTTATATCTGCCTGTCAATGTCTGACTATAAACCTTCATAACTCTGCTTTCTTAGATGAAAAAAAAAAGCTTCACCTCGTCCAGAGAGGTGCTAAGCCCGGCTGTGATGTCGACGACAAGGAAAAAATGACTTCCACAGATCACAACACCACGGTTTAGGACGCGGAAAAGTTCGTTATACATTACACCCGGGTCGATTACGTCCCCGACGCGTTCATTGCGGTCTTATCACTACAATTATAATGAATAAAAAAGCGTTACAATCACACGTCCGAGCGATCTCCGATTATGACAGCTCTGCATGGCGATACGTGATCCCCCAACGGAAGAATGTCTGTTGTCATGGCGGCCCCTCGATACTGTGGTTCGTTTGTTAGTTCGTAGTATGAAGAAGGAAACATGCATCTGTCCATGCGTTTGACTGTCAACAATAAAACTTGGATAGACATATGCGTCTCCTCATGTCGAACAACTTTCGTGTTCTGACTTTTGACCTCTGACCCTGGCTAATGCTGCATTCACATGGAATCAGTCAAGCAGTAGATGGCAAACCATAAGTTATTTTAGTGGACGGGAGCAGGACGGTAAACGGAACAGGACAGCACGGCAGCCAGATCCGGTGACGGTTGCGGCAGACGGCATCAATGTTAAAATATTCAATCTTTTTACTGTGCCGTCCAGCAGGTTTTGACGTTTGCCGTCTACCGCTTTCCCGATTCCATGTGAATGCAGCATTAGATGTCAATATGTTAGAGGGCTATGTCACCCTGCTTAGACACAAAGCCCACAACCATTGGACAAAGGGTGGCACTGTAGCACTCGATTGAAAATCAGGCATAGCTCATGAACCACCAGCTGATGAACCACCAGTAATAATTACTAGGTAATTAGTACTAATACATAGATAATAATTTAGACTACCTGATGTTGGTGTCCAGTTATCGGTGGTGGACAAAGTAGCCTACGTATGCTCAAGTATTCCTTTTAATGACAAATTAGTGAAATTACAAAGTACTTTTTCCATTTAGTATCTGTCTGTCTGTCTGTCTGTCTGTCTGTCTGTTGTCACAGCCCCTGTAGTTGGCCTACTAGGGCCTGTGTGTATTCCTATAGACCTAGGTCTTTGCTTCCCACAGGTCCTGAGCAATTGCCAATCAATTGCCTGGCCAGTGGTCCCAGTGTGTTCTATATCTGTTTGCGAACGCAGTGAGAATTTACTATGAGACCCAGCAGATCATGTCTGTCTGTCTTGATTTGATCATAATACAAATTACCGTATTGTGCCGAATATGAGGCGACTCTGATTATAAGATAACCGCCATTTTTCAAGACTCATTTGTGGAAAAAGAACATGGAATGTCAAAATATAGTCCCTGATTATAATACGAACCAGTTTTTTAGGATATTATCATTGGAAAAAACGTAGCCTTATATTCAGCACAATCGGGTAATACACATTTGTTTATGCTTGTTGGTGCTGTATTCAGAGGGTTAGCACCAGAACCTGCTATGAAACGATATAATTTGATACATTTCATTTCAATAGTAGTGCAGCAGGCAGCACTTTATTTCAAGACTAGTCTGCAGTGATGCAAATAGCCAGCATCCTTAGACTAGACTCACTACATTGAGAGGATGCAATCACTACATTGAGAAAGGATGCAATCATGTCACCCTCCGGGGGTCCTGGGATGCAATACTGTACTCTAACGTCATTGAAGTAGGACTCATAAAATGTCCCTGGGACCCATTTAAAAGACCACCATTGGGTCCCGAATATATATATTATTTTGTATTTGTTCTATTTACCCAGGGAAGTAGCTGAGCACAGGTGCTCATTTTCAGCAACGCCCTGCACATAGAAACACACAGACAGACACACATATTAAAACCTGGGAGCTGACCAGTACAACCACAGTCTTATACTGTTGGCCACTAAGCAGCTCCAGGGAAGCAGTTGGGGGTTCAGAATGTCCACACATTACATTGAAAACCTATTTACATCACTGAGTCTGTCTGTGTGTATAGGTAGTACATAAATCAACTGCGCACATTCATTGGAATAAAAATGAATGAATAATAGCCAAAACATATAACTTTATAAAATCAAGCTCAAACTACAGGACAGTAACTACCTGGCATCACCTCCAACGTCAATATGTCCACCATTACATGTTATTTCCTGGAGATTAGACATACTTTGTTCCTGCATTTCAGTGTAGGCTTCATAGACAACTGGTATAAGATAGGTTGACTGCAATGAATAATAAGCAGTCTTTCTAGGAAGCTGTAAATTGACAAGATCAGCCCACTCTGTAATTTCAGTCTGTGTTGTCCCAGTGAAAAGAATAGCCGCTGAAGATAACAAGTTGTTCTCAGGCATTCCACGAGCATCAGGACAAGATTGCCATGCTCCACTGTGGCCACCAATGCAAGTCCACTCAATCTTGATCATGGATCCGTTATAAGTAGTTTTTCTCTCAGAATCATCAATGATTTTCCCACATGTGTGACAAGTGGCAAACAGTTTCATGAGGGCTGTTTCATTTACAATCCACTTCCTTTCGGACCAATCACTGCTATGTTCTGCTACATGAATGCCATCGTCTGAGAAAGACGTTTCCACAGGAGTACATGTACTGCTTGGTGTATGAAATGTGCTGTCCTTTTCACATGGCGTTTCCACTGAACTCTGGCTCGTCTCCAGTATCTCAGGTGCAACTGCTGAGCTTGTGCTCTGTAAGACATACATTCAAATGAACTTAGAACTAGATTTTGTGTACATAGTATATACACACAATTACCAAATAACAGTTGTATTTTGTACATTATGTGTAATGTGTTCATGGTTACTACGTTTACTGTGCCCTAATCAGAATTGTATCTTTTTTGAGCTACACTACACTGAATAAACTGTACATCAGCAACTACCTGTGACTGTGTCCAGGTGGGAGGCAAAGCAAGGTAGGTTCCTGAAGATGATGCCCTTGTTCTTGGAACAGCATGGTCAGACTCAGGGCTGGTGAGAAGTAGCTTCAGGCAGGAATCTCCCACATTCTGAGGGGTACACTGAGGCGTAGACTGTACTAAACCTGAAAACATTTTCCTAGCTTCTTCAGGGCTGGGATCCATTATGGCCTCCAATGTTTCAGTCGTATCCATCACACCAGCAATAGATCCCTATAAACAATAATTGCATGGAAAATGATGACATGCTCAGGTGTGTGTGTACGCATGCACGCACGCACATCGCACACACACCTCAAAATGGAGCACTAAGATCTATTACTTTATCATAGGCCTAAATAGCAGGCAACATATGGAGTAGAGGAAGCAATAATTGCATGGAAAATTATGACTTGCTCAAGTGTGTGTGCATGTGTGGTAGAAGTCTATTAATTATAATTATATATATGTGTGTGTGAAAAGGAGCACTGTCTAAGATCTATTACATAGGGTCATCTAAGAAAGAAATGTCATAGATGCAGTCATGTAGGCCTGCATTAGGAACTTTCATATGTTGTTGACCATACCCATAGTCCCATACCCAATACAGTGTTTGACCCAACTTGACTAGAGTTCTCTGGTTCACAGTATATCACACGTACGTGCATCAATTATAATTCTTCATTCAAAGTGAACATATTAGCCAAGTTAGAAGTAGTATGTGTACTATTTATAGGCTACAATTACGTAGTTGGATGATGGCCAAAACATATGGATACCATCAGGTTATTATTACCGCTCCATCTGATCTCACAGATAGTGAGTCTAATCGAACAGCTTTCTATTAGGTCAATACAACAATCCATTCCATCGTCTTTTATTATTATTATTATTATTATTATTATACGATGTTGATGTTATATACAGTACATGTCTGTCCGTCTGTCTTACCTGGGGTGTTGTAGAACTTGTAGAAGCAGAAGCATGGGTGCATGTGTTTGGACAACACTTCTCTCAAATGGCACACCTTAAACAACACCAGATAATTCATACAGGTGAGAAACCCTATGGATGTGATCAATGTGGACAACACTTCTCTGACAAGTCCACCCTGAAAAAACACCAGAGAATTCACACCGGAGAGAAACCATATGGATGTGATCAGTGTGGACAACACTTCTCTACAATAGGAAACCTTAAAACACACCAGAGGATTCACACTGGAGAAAAACCCTATGGATGTGATCAGTGTGGACAACACTTCTCTCACATGTCCAGCCTTAAAACACACCAGATAATTCACACTGGAGTAAAGGCCTATGGATGTGATCAGTGTGGCCACCACTTCTCTACAATGTCCAGCCTTAAAACACACCAGAGAATTCATACTGGAGAAAAACCCTATGGATGTAATCAGTGTGGACAACATTTCTCTCACATGGTAAGCCTTAAAACACACCTGCGAATTCACACTGGAGAGAAACCCTATGGATGTCATCAGTGTGGACAACACTTCTCTCAAATGAATAACCTTAAAACCCATCAGAGAATACACACTGGAGAGAAACCCTATGGATGTGATCAATGTGGACAACACTTCTCTGACAAGTCCACCCTGAAAAAACACCAGATAATTCACACTGGAGAGAAACCCTATGGATGTGATCAGTGTGGACAACACTTCTCTACAATGGGAAACCTTAAAATACACCAGATAATTCATACTGATGAGAAACCCTATGGATGTGATCATTGTAGACAAAGCTTCTCTTACAAGTCCAACCTTAAAAGCCACCAGAGAATTCACACTGGATAAAAACCCTATGGATGTGATCAGTGTGGACAACACTTCTCTCAAATGAATACCCTTAAAACCCATCAGAGAATACACACTGGAGAGAAACCCTATGGATGTGATCAATGTGGACAACACTTCTCTGACAAGTCCACCCTGAAAAAACACCAGAGAATTCACACTGGAGAGAAACCCTATGGATGTGATCAGTGTGGACAACACTTCTCTCGAATTGCACACCTCAAAAGCCACCAGAGAATTCACACTGGAGAGAAACCCAAATAATTGTGATGTGTTCATAGCTTATTGTAAAATAGCAACACACACACACACACACACACACACACACACACACACACACACACACACACACACACACACACACACACACACACACACACACACACACACAAACAAACGATTAATCTGTGTGAACACTTGGTCAATCAACACCAAGCAGTTAGTGGTTCCAACTCAAGCTCTCTAGCATAAGAAGAGTTTGTAGTTGTCAGTTCTCCACAACTCCTCCAGGATATCAATCATTTCTGATCAGTATGTATCTTAATTTAGATGATTTTTGTCTCGTTCATGTTGGGGATGTTTTTTTTGTCAATGGATACAATGGAGTTTTAATATGTTAGTATGGAAGTTTCTTCTTGTCCAAAATGGGCATTGTTGACACTGTTTCTTAGTATCTCAGCCAGTATACATACAGTAGTGTTCAAATGAGATGTATTCTCTCTCTTTCATGTAGATACCAAGGGCTGGCATTATAAGCTGAGGCAATTAAGAGATAAGAAATTAGCATATGTTTTTGTATATAATGTATTTTCTAGTGATTTGTTGTAAGCACACGTGAGAATATTTCAAATAAAACCAGGCCTTTCCTCCTTCATATTACTGTTGATCAATTGTATTATTATCACATTTCACATTATGAAAGCATAATAATGATCTTAGTGGAGTAGGTATGGAGACATGGTAGACTTCTGTTACTGAACAAACAATATAGCCTATCAATGATTACTAGAGCTATTTTAACAAAACATATCCCTTACAACACCATTAACATTTCACAAAGGATAACAATAAGTTCCATGTGATGATATACCTATTTCTGTAGTTCTGCTGAAACTCATCATAGTCAAAGGTGTAAAATGGTCTCAGTTCATCCATAATGTGATCATTAACAGGAGATCTATCAGACAACTGAGTGTTCCTCATTCCCTCAGAGCAACACAACGCGAACAACCTCACAAATACAGTTGTTGCTGTTATTGTGTCTTTGTTGTTAATGACAGTGTAATCATGGATATAGGTTATGATTATTATAATCTCAATGAATTATTCTGATTTATCCTGATCATGAATTAATAATGCCTTACACTATGGACACATGGCCTACACATTACACAATGGGATTTCATTGTAAATATAGACAAGAAAGATAATGAGAACATTATTGCACAATATGATATGAGACTTTGAGGATTTGACAATATACTAATTTGTTGTTAGGCCTTGACCAATCCTGTACAGAAACCCCACCACTGTCTTCTAAAGTCGAAACAAATTGAACTTGCATTGCAACTTAATACAATACAAAATAAAAGTACAGCGTGTGCGGTAGTATACTTGTAAAATACAAAATGTGAAGGCTTGTGTACTATTTATGAAGACTGTTTGCAATAACTGTAGGGGGTGGGTGGCATTTTGTGTTTTGGAAAACTGTTTTTCTTGTTTCTTCACCAGAGCTGTTTCTATGTTACTGAAAGAATATGGAGCAATCCCTTAATGGATCTTCTGCAGTAACACTTCATTAATATCCACTTATTCCTATTTCTGTTTGTTTATTATTTCATTTTTAATGTTTTTAGTTATCCTTTGGACGCTGATTTATATGTTGTTGTTTTGGCATACGACAACCCAATTCTGGGATAGAAGACACTTGATGTATGTATGCTGTACTGTATGCTGTCAAAATGTAAAAAAGCAATACAATTATAAATTACAAAAAAAAATATCCACTTATTAAATATTTTTAGACTGTACATATATTATCCAGATAGTCAGATACTCTATATTGTGGACAACACTTCTCTCAAATTACACACCTCAAAAGGTGTGCAAATTACACACAAAGCAGTTAGTGGTTCCAACTCAAGCTCTCTAGCATAAGAAGAGTTTGTAGTTGTCAGTTCTCCACAACTCCTCCAGGATATCAATCATTTCTGATCAGTATGTAAAAGCTTAATTTAGTTGATTTTTGTCTCGTTCGTGTTGGGGATGTTTTTTTTGTCAATGGATACAATGGAGTTTTAATATGTTAGTATGGAAGTTTCTTCTTGTCCAAAATGGGCATTGTTGACACTGTTTCTTAGTATCTCAGCCAGTATACATACAGTAGTGTTCAAATGAGATGTATTCTCTCTCTTTCATGTAGATACCAAGGGCTGGCATTATAAGCTGAGGCAATTAAGAGAGAAGAAATTAGCATATGTTTTTGTATATAATGTATTTTCTAGTGATATGTTGTAAGCACACGTGAGAATATTTCAAATAAAACCAGGCCTTTCCTCCTTCATATTACTGTTGATCAATTGTATTATTATCACATTTCACATTATGAAAGCATAATAATGATCTTAGTGGAGTAGGTATGGAGACATGGTAGACTTCTGTTACTGAACAAACAATATAGCCTATCAATGATTACTAGAGCTATTTTAACAAAACATATCCCTTACAACACCATTAACATTTCACAAAGGATAACAATAAGTTCCATGTGATGATAGACCTATTTCTGTAGTTCTGCTGAAACTCATCATAGTCAAAGGTGTAAAATGGTCTCAGTTCATCCATAATGTGATCATTAACAGGAGATATATCAGACAACCAGTGACCATTAACACGTTGAATATCTGCATTTGAATGCATTGTCTATAGTGAATGAAGCATCAGCATCATCATTTAGCATGTTTTAACATGGGAAAGAGTGTGGGGGTTGTTCACTATTTAGCATTAACATTTGTTTTATTAAAGTGCAGCCACAAGCCTATTGAAACTAATTCCACGAGTGCTCCTCATTCCCTCAGAGCAACACAACCTGAACAATGACTTGACTTGTGTCCCATGAATATAGGATATGAGTATTATCCTAACTTATCCTGACTTATCCTGATCATGAATGAATACCTTACACTATGGACACATGTCTCTGCACACAAGCCTACACATTACACAATGGGATTTCACTGTAAATATAGATAAGATATAAAATGAGAACAATAGAGCACAGTAGACTTTGAGGATTTGACAATATACTCATTTTTTGTCAGGCATTGACCAGTCCTGTACAGAACCCAGACCACTGTCTTCTATACTACAGTGGAAACAAATTGAACTTACATTGCAACCTAATGAAATAAAAAATAAAACTACAGGGGATGCGGTAGTATACTTGTTACTTAGATGTGAAGGCTTGTAGACTATATGAAGACTGTTTGCAATCATTTTAGGGGGTGGGTGGCAGTTTTTTTTTTGTGGAATGTGGATAAATCCTCTGAATGGCTCAATCTGCTGCAGTAACAATTAATTAATATCCACTTATTCAATATTGTTGACTGTACATATATTATCCAGATACTCAGTCCATACAGTACTTGGTTATATATTCATATATTAAATATGATTCATAGTTTAGATTTAATCTCACAGTTTGTTAGGTTGTGATTGGTGGAGAGAATGACGCATTAGCCATCAACATTGTAGCCTATTTACATTTTAACCTGGGGGAAGAATGTGGGGTTTGATCATTATTTAACATTTAAAAAAAACATTGAATAAAAGTGCAGTCACAACAACCCTATTGAAACTAATTCCACACACCTGAGTGCTCCTCATTCCCTCAGAGCAACACAACGTGAACAACCTCACAAATACAGTTGTTGCTGTTATTGTGTCTTTGTTGTTAATGACAGTGTAATCATGGATATATGTTATGATTATTATAATCTCAATGAATTATTCTGATTTATCCTGATCATGAATTAATAATGGCTTACACTATGGACACATGTTTCAGCACACAGGCCTACACATTACTGTTTTTCTTGTTTCTTCACCAGAGCTGGTTCTATGTTACTGAAAGAATGTGGAGCAATCCTCTTAATGGCTCTGCTGCAGTAACACTTCATTAATATCCACTTATTCAATATTGTTAGACTGTACATATATTATCCAGATAGTCAGATACTCTATATTGGATATAGATAGATTCATATATTAAGTATGAAGCTTACAAATAAATCTCACAGTTATCAGTTTATTTCTAGAATGTTGCATAGAGCATGACCTGGGGGAGGAGTCAGAGAGGGGTGGAGCACATGCAGCAGTTTGTTAGGTTGTGATTGGTGGCTGATGATTCTATTGTTCCACTCTTTGGCCAATCAACACCAAGCAGTTAGTGGTTCCACCTCAGGCTCTCTAGTATAAGAAGAGTTTGTAGTTGTCAGTTCTCCACAACTCCTCCAGGATATCAATACTTTCTGATCACATCTGACTGTGGACTCCAGGCTTGAAGTGAAGATGGACTCTCTCAGTGCCACTTCAAACGATTCTGCTCAACAGGGAGGACCCAATGATCGCCAAGACCTCTGTAAGTTGCTTACTGTGTCTATATTGATATACAGAATGTCATAAGGATGGTTTGTTTATCTAGTAATTTGTTTGTTTTCATTTATTTTAACATTGCCTAATTGTTTTGTGTCTTTTCTAAAATATTAAACGATTGTGGAATCGAAATATAAATGGATGCTAAATTGATAATTGGGTACATTAACTCACTCAAAAACACTAGTTTTTGCTAGTCCAGGAATGCCTCTAAACAACATTTCCTTTTTCTTTATTTCCAATTCAGTGTTGCATCATCAGTCTGGCTTCCCTGTTCTACCAGAGGTGAATGAACAAAGAAGCTTGGCTAAGCAAAAATGCCACTGCTGTGATCAGTGTGGAAAACGCTTCCCTACAATGTCCAAATACACCAGGGGATTCACACTGGAGAGAAACCCTATGGATGTGATCAGTGTGGACAACACTTCTCGCACATGACAACCTTAAAACACACCAGAGAATACACACCAGAGAGAAACCCTATGGATGTGATCAGTGTGGACAACACTTCTCTACAATGGGACAACTTAAAACACACCAGATAATTCATACTGGAGAAAAACCCTATGGATGTGATCAGTGTGGACAACATTTCTCTCACACTGTAAGCCTTAAATCACACCAGATAATTCATACTGGAGAAAAAACCTATGGATGTGATCAGTGTGGACAACACTTCTCTCACATGTCCAGCCTTAAAACACACCAGATAATTCACACTGGAGTAAAGGCCTATGGATGTGATCAGTGAAGTGAGCAGTGCAACTGGTCTGTACTTATTCCCTACAGCTCGCTGTTCTCTACAGTTGCGCGGTGCAACTGTAGAGAACAGTTGCACCGCTCACTTCACAGGGGTGTGATTTTTATTATTACAGTAGAAGTTTACAGACCAAACTGTAAATGAAAGGTTTACATGACTTTCTGCCTCATTCCGTATATAGCGAGCTGTATTGAATAAGCAGAGAACAGAATATGGGACAGAGTTGCACCACTCACTTCACAGGGGTGTGATTTTTATTATTACTACAGTAGAAGTTTTTTTCTTATGAAAGCAGAGAGTCTTCTGTTTCATACGGTATATAGTATTTATATGTCGCAATAGGCCTTATTTTGTGAATCTTGAGTTCAGGTCCATGTCTTCTCTGCAGTTATATATGGTGGGCGCAAGGTGCATTCAATAACCAATTTATGACAAACTGTACATGGGATCAATGTTTACTCTTTTCCTCGTAAAAGTACACATTCAGGGCTTTCATTCGGTGTATAGGATGTATAGCATATTTATTATGTTTATTTTTATATCTGCCTGTCAATGTCTGACTATAAACCTTCATAACTCTGCTTTCTTAGATGAAAAAAAAAAGCTTCACCTCGTCCAGAGAGGTGCTAAGCCCGGCTGTGATGTCGACGACAAGGAAAAAATGACTTCCACAGATCACAACACCACGGTTTAGGACGCGGAAAAGTTCGTTATACATTACACCCGGGTCGATTACGTCCCCGACGCGTTCATTGCGGTCTTATCACTACAATTATAATGAATAAAAAAGCGTTACAATCACACGTCCGAGCGATCTCCGATTATGACAGCTCTGCATGGCGATACGTGATCCCCCAACGGAAGAATGTCTGTTGTCATGGCGGCCCCTCGATACTGTGGTTCGTTTGTTAGTTCGTAGTATGAAGAAGGAAACATGCATCTGTCCATGTGTGTTGCAGACGTTATGCAATGCCGATCCGGTGCAGATCATGTGTTTAGGCAGCGTTCCGTTCATCATGTTTTTTTCCGAGAGACAGAGCCCCTATCTCGCAAGGACCTCCTCCTCAGGAGAAACAGGAGGGGAGGGGGGAATCGAGTATTATAGTGTTGGGTGAAATGTCCGAGGTGGAGGAAAGCCTGGTGAGGCGAGGTTAGGTGAAATTTGATTCTTCTATTCACACACCGACTAGATCATGGCATTGGCGCGTCCATTTTACCCTGGCTTCTACACGTAACGCGGCCCGCCCTCCTGTTTTCAGGAGGGGAGGGGGCTTTTTCTTTTTCTTTTTTTTCTGATCACGTGAGCGGGACTAAGCAGCAATGACAGGGGGATGGTTCTTCATTGTCCGGGTGGGTAAAAAGACGAATTAAAGTATTCAATAAAAAAGTGATTAAAACGTATGGATACGTGATTCGCACCGGACGTTTGATTAATTAAAGACGTACGGATACGTGGTTAGCAAATTATGTGTTAACAGTAACACTCTCGCTCTGCTCACTGTAGCCGGAAAGGGGACCATTAATGACCCACCCCAATAGGGTCTTAATGGCATATGGCCCATTGCCACGACTGTTCACAACTTCCCACGGTTCAAGCAGTTTAGAGGCATTGGTACCTATCAATAGCTCAACATTGGCTTGAATGCGTGGAAGAACAACCCCATTCAAATATGGCCACTTAGCCAGCTCCTCTTCTTTAATGATGTTATTGGTGGTTACAGGCATTTGAGTGTAAACCTTGGGCAGGTCATAGAAATGCTGTCATTGGGCTTGAGATTTCCAGGCCAGTCAGCATATAGCTGGAGACAATTGCCTTTGGGCCCATGGTTAGTAAGCCGATTTTGGCTTTCCGTCCATTTAGATTCAACCTTTTCATCAGGGCCTCTGAACAAAAGGTGTCGGTACTGCCGGGGTCAAGGAATGCATACGTTTCAATTATTTTGTGTCCCTTGCTGGACTTCACCTGCACAGGTAAGATTGACAGAACGCCATTGCTGTCACCGGCCCCCGTTTGTCCACAAGTTTGCAAAGACACCTGTGCATTGCTCACTGATTGTTTCTTTGGCTGTTTTGTGTATGTGTTGCTTGCTCTCTCCTTTTGATCAAATTCAATATGAAGAAGACTGGGATGTTTTTTGTTGGACACCTTGCAAATCAAACGGTCAACACAAAATTTGCTTAAATGTCCAACATGAAGGCAGCCAAAACAGATTCCTTTTTGCTTTATAAAGGTAACCTTGTCCCTGTGTGACTTCTTCTCCATCTGTGTGGGATTCTGAATGTCCCCAAAGACTGGGTCAGACACAATTTTAACCTGGCGCTCAATGAAAGTCACAATATCTGTGAATTGGGGTCTGCGATAGTGTCTTTCCATTATCCCACACGCAGAGACTCTCCAAATCTCTCTTAGCTTGTAAGGAAGCTTTGAAATCACCGTTTTCATGTTGGCCGCCATGTCAAGTTCCCTCATATACTGTACCGTCTCCATGGCATTACAACACTGGCGAAGGAAGAGTAAATACGCTTGAAGGGATTTCAGATCTTCAGATTTCAACAGCGGCCAGTTGAGTACCTTCTCCATGTATGCTGCCGTGATCTTGTACTCATCTCCGAAGTGTTGCTCAAGGAGGTATTTTGCCATGTCATAGCCTCTGTCTGGCTCCATGTGTTGACAGCTGCGTACAAGCTCGTTGGGCTGACCCTTGGTGTACCTTTCCAAGTAGTACAGACAATCACCTTTGTTGCTTGTGTTTCTCTCCACGCAGTGTACAAAGGCCCTGACAGAGGTTCTGTATCGTAGAGGATCCCCGTCAAAACATGGAATCTCTCTGGGTGGCAGTAAGTGAGAGGTTTGCTGTTCCATTAGCATTGCCGTAATGTCATTTTGTTTTTGTAGCAAGTTGCATACAGTTGAGGTTTCATTGGGTTGAGGAGAAAAGACAGTCTGTGTCATTGGAGTGTTCAGGTGAGTAGTGTGGCTCTTGTACTGTGCTGCATTCAAAGGTACAGATAGTGGTGGTTGTGTTTGAATGAGTGCTTGCTGCTGTGGGGGTTGTGAACTGAGTGCTTGCTGCTGTTGTATGAGTGGTTGTTGTGTAGCTGGTTCATATTCTCTGGCATGGGGATTGAATGTGACTGAAGGTTATTTTGGCTTTGCCCCTTTCCTATTTCCTAAGTATGAGTCCATTCCATCAGATGGTGCCTGTGAAGGGGTTTGGTGACTGGGGGATTGTAGCACTGCTATTTTGGCATTAGCAGCTGCCAGTTGTGCCTCCAGTTCCAGTCTTTCCTTCTTCTTTCTTAGCATTTCTCTTTTTTGTAACATTTCCCTTTGCAGCATTTCTTCCTCTTCCTCAATGGCATGCTTTTATTTTAATGCTGCAGCATGTATGGCAAGTGCAGCTCTCTCTGCCTCTGCCTGCTTGCAAGCCGATGAGGTGCTGGACCTGCTTGTTCCAGACCTGGTGTGACGTTTATGAGTGGATTTTGTGCTTTCAACATTTGAAATGCTGTCATTGGGATTGATTTCAACATCATCATCACTTTGCACAGTTTGTGTATTTGTTCAGTCATTCACCTCCTCAATAAAGTCATGGACATTGATCATTTTGACCTTGAACCATATGTCATGTTTCTCATTTTCTTCAGGAGGGATTAATGGCAAGAGTGCATTTTGTGCCTCTCTTGCGTCCTTGCAGAGGTTGAGATATTTCATGAATACATTTTGCACTTCCTGTTTGCATCCTCCTCCACTTTGCATTAATTCTCCAATAGTTTTCTGCAAGTTGGCCTTGTTTAATTTAGATTTTCTCTCCTTTTGTAGTGAGTCAATTTTCTCAGCTAAGGCCTTTGGTGTTAATTTCACCTTGCGTTTTGTGGTAACCTGTGATTCAACCTGTGGTTCAACCTGTGATTCAATTTCACTGTGAGCACCTTGACCTGTGGTGGTCACATTGGACTGTGTTTCAGCCTCTGTGGACTGTTTTTCACCCTCTGATGGTTCAACCATTGCATCACCATTTGAGCACGTAACGTGCGCTTCAGCCACTGGGGGCTCTTGTGCCACGTTTGGCTCAGTTGGACCCAGAACACCATTATCTGAATCCATTATTGCAATTAAACCAACAGTGTCAAAATATAAAAACAGTACCTTGTTATTTCACAGTAAAAACCCACAGTTATTCATCACAGTTACAACCATCACATTAAAACCTTAAGACCTTATAAAAAAAGGAGTTGAAAACCATAAAACCACCAATGCATTGGATTTCACCAATCGCTTTTGTTTTGTTCTTCTCTCTTTCTCAAAGTACCTTTTGTGTGCACACATTTTTTTTATATGGCCATATAGGTTAACCAGCTGGTAGCGCGCTACGTTACCTTTCTGTGCACAGAGGACCGGCCCAATTCAAACTGGGCTAGGCGTCCCAATGCCACGATCAAGCACCGGGGAGTTGTGCTGCTCCAAGCGCTGCGAGGAGGGCTGGCAGCGCGGCTGTCCGCTCACCGGGATGTTCTGGCGGGCAGTGGCTGCGCTGCAGTGCTGGTCCAAACCGTCGCGGTGCGGCCGGGCTGGCTGGCTGCTGGTCCGAGCGCTGCGAGGCGGGCGGGCCGGCTGGCTGCTGGTCCGTACGCGTGTCCTCGCGGTGCCTCCGAGCCGAGGCGAGGGTCCTCGCTCACGCCGGATATGTCAATCCATTTATTGAGCAAATCCACATTTGCAGCAGTAGTATTCAAACTTAAATAAACTGTAATAAACAACAAACTGAACCATCGACCACGCACGGTCGAAAACTGTCGTCTTCCCCTGTCACACCTGAGTGCCATCACAGTGACCGGTAATACGGGTTTCCATGACAACCACCCACCATTCTGACTGACTGATTGCCATGACGTCATGATATAAGAAGGACACATCATTTGGTCATTAGTTCATTTAAATAAATAAAACAAAATAAACAAAAAGCATTTTGGCTCCAACAATCTATCTATCTATCTATCTATCTATCTATCTATCTATCTATCTATCTATCTATCTATCTATCTATCTATCTATCTATCTATCTATCTATCTATCTGTGGCAGTTACACACCTCCACCACCAGGGGGCGAAAGGCATTAAGGCAACAGTGCCTGGATTCTTTATTGCGCATGCGTACAAACTTTGACCCGGTCGGAAGTACTTGTTTGCATCACGTGGCCACGCTAGTTATCCACGGTAATGTTGTTGTCGTGCCTCTCGGGAATTGTTGATGTTTGTGCCTTTATTACACATTCTATATTACAGTAGGAACAGAAAGCTTGGTGGAAATGTCTCCCAAAGGTGAAAAGCGTCAAATGGAGTCTGTACGGCTTTAGATAAATGAACAGCTAGCGTCGGTGGGAGAGGAGATATTGTTTGTTGTGGACAAACAGCAGCGTGGCGCTGCTGATGTTTGTAGTGTGGAGCTTAGCGTCAGAGTGTTTGTGTTGGAGCGCCTCAGCGCGGTGGGAGAGTTCATGGTCAACCTCTTCCAGAGAGAGATGGAGACACTAGAAACTCTGCTGGAGACACAAAACAAACGGTTGGACATTGATTTTGTTATGGACATCGATCTACACACTGCAGGTTAGTAGACTCTGAACAACACCAGATTAGCTACAAGTAGCATTAAGCTAGCTGAACTGAACTACATTTACCAGTAGTTATACTAGCCCTGAAACATGTTGTTCATACGCCATATCCAACAGAAAAAAGGTGCAAAGAGGAATTGTAATTCAACGAAAAAATATGTATGCCTATTATGTTACACAAAAGTCCACTTGAATAATCAAACTGAAAAGGTCAAATTAATAGCTCCAAAATAATAATAATAATTCGTATGCTAGTAAGTAGGTATGAAATAAGGTCAAAAACTGTATGCCAGCCTCACCAAACATTTTCCATTGTTCTCAAAAGGCATGTCAAGAGACCTTAAACAGGCTACCCCACTTCCTCTCCCACTGAGCCTTTCAAAAATAAAATACAAGTTACAATTCACTGTTCCAGACTCACTGCAGAGGAGCTTTTACTTTGAAGGGGAGAAATTATAAAGGAAGTGCAAAGGGGCTCACTAAATTGACATGACATACTAAGTTTCTAATTAGAGGTGGAGGCTTCTATTAATCCAAATTATAACTATCTTTTCCAAAACAATATTTGATATATATGAAAATAAACATTATGAAAGAAGTGAACAAATAAATAAAACAAAAATGGCGCCAACACATGTCATGACACAACTGAAGCCAGTTTTACGCAATCGCTACATTTACATGGAAAACGTGTACATAAACATTCAGATTTCAAACAAAGTCCTCACCACATGTGCCACAGGTGTTAGAAATTTGCTGGTATTAGGGGCACGGTGGCACAGTTGGTAGTGCTGTCGCCTCACAGCTAGAAGGTCCTGGGTTCGATTCCCGCTAGGGGCGCTGTGGGTGCTGGCGGCGTGTTTCCCCCTCCGCGTCATCAGTGCCCATACCCGAGGCGGGGTTTGCGAAAGGGCCTTTATGTGTGGAGTTTGCATGTTCTCCCTTGCATGTTCTCCCTGTGTCTCCTAGGGTAGGTACCCTCACAAAAACATGCAGTAATCCTGGTCTCTAAACTGCCTCCCCCTGGCCAGCCGGGGCGCCTGATGGAGGGGTAAGGAACTGGTTGGAATAACGTGTTCCTTCCACGTGTTCCATTCACAGTTGCACACCGGGAACACACTCGCCTATTTGTCTGTATTGGCAGAGCGGTCAGCGTGCCTATATCGAACACACCCAGTGCCACACTCCTCCCGACCGATAGGGGCGCGTAGTTGAAAGCCAATGGCAAAAAAACCCAGCTTGGATAAAAATACCTTTTATTACACAACGCGGGATGCAGCAATGCTAATCGCTGTACCAGTACATTTCTAACACCCGTGGCACATGTGAGTACTTTATATTTGAAATCTGAATGTTTATGTACACGTTTGCTCTGTAAATGTAGCGATCGTGTAAAACAGGCGGAAGTTAAGCCATGACGCTCGTGAAGTACGAGCGTCATGTGAACCATGGCTATAGTTATACTAGCCCTAGAATGTCTGTGATCATACATAAATTACATATATTCCTGTATACACAGCCATACACCGGATGCCGACATAAATGTGCTCCACGCTCCGGACAATATGTGTAGTTTCACAACCATGTAAAAGTTCTAAGGGCGAGGGGTCCGGAATGACAGCTGGACTTCCCTTTATGACAGTCACTCGCAGGGCAGGGTTTTCTGCTGCAGCCTAGGCTCCAGAGTCGGAGGCACGGCGTGCAGAGTGCCTTTTTAAATCCATTCTCTGCAGCTGTAAGAAATTAATTAATATCAAACCGAAAGAGCGCGTATTACATTCTAAAAGACAAGTGTAGGTTACATTAATGAAAAACACATCGGTGCCACAAATGACGGCTACATCGGTGAGACCGATGTCGGGCTCTACTCACAACGCCTTGCTCTGTGAGGCATTGTGAAGAGACTCGAGACATTTTTAAAACGATGGTTATCCTGACAAAACAAATAGGAGAATAAATGTCATCTTTGAGTTGACAAAAGCACTTTGAGTTGCTCTGCTGATGCTACCTTCGCTCTCCTCCTTCTGTCTGTGTGTAAAGAGGTTTCATCTGAATATGAGGAGAGGAGATCCAGTCTGGTCCAGGAGGAACCACAACCTCCACAACATCAGGAGAGAAGATCCAGTCTGGTCCAGGAGGAACCACACCCTCCACAGATTAAAGAGGAACAACAGGAGAGGAGTTCCAGTCTGGTCCAGGAGGAACCACACCCTCCACAGATTAAAGACGAACAACAGGAGAGGAGATCCAGTCTGGTCCAGGAGGAACCACAACCTCCACAGATTAAAGATGAACAGGAAGATGAGACTGGTGAGTCAACTTTGACATTACTACGTAGGAATATGTGGTGCAAGACTCTCTCAGGTAAAACAAATGTATGTAATGTAATTATATTAGTGTTATTCTAACAAGACTAAAGGGTCATTCAGCAACTGTAACGATAAATATATAATTTGGTAACTCATGGTCCCCCAAAAGACAGACAGACAGACACACAGCATGTTGTTTCCGCTCGTGCTGCTACAAAAGTATAGTTTTATTCCTAAAGTATAAGTTTGAACCCATAATCATGTATAGATCATGTAAGATTTTTGGCATAAATGGTGAGGAAAAAAGAAAGAAGAAATAACTTGTGTGTGCGTGAGACCATTTAAAGCACGAGACATGGTACGCGCACCACTGGACCACTCAAAGGGTTAAGTGATCTGTCCAGGAAGGTTCTAATCATCAATCAGCACCAGACACAGTGGTGGATTATTGAGCCACAATGGTTCTGTAGGCTCCACCTGGGCAACGGTGGTTCTGTAGGCTCCACCTGGGCAACGGTGGTGCTGCAGGCTCCACCTGGGCAACGGTGGTGCTGTAGGCTCCGCTTGCAGCTTGAATGGCCCTCCTAAAGGCCTCACCGTGGGGTTGTTGGGCTTCCTCCTCACGGAAGACACAGGCTGGGGCGCCAACCCATACTGCTCCCGGGTGCCGTCCACATTCCGGCTATCACCCGTCTCTCCGGTGGTCACCAGATTATTCCTGGTTGTTCAGTAAACCCTTTTTGAATGATAAGTACAAGTTGTTTCTACTGGTGATTTCCACAGAGCACCACAGGGAGAGGTCTACAGTATCTAGAGAGATGGCCTCCAAAAGACATTCAACAGTGTCAGAGGAACAGCCAGAGGTGGACCAGAGACGTGGACTGTTTGATGCGAAGATGCAACCTTTAGTAAAGTTGTACCGTATAGGTATGTGCTGTTTTGTTACTTACATAAAGGGATATTTCACTTTCAAAATAATTGTGGGTAATGTTATCGTCTACTCAGGCTTTTTGTGAACACTTTGGACAGTTTTGAATTTTCTCAATTCAGTATTTAGATATTTTATATTCATTTTTATCAGACAAGCCCATTGTAACTTCAAACTCCATTTTAACCATCGTAGATACACAGAAAACACCCATCCCTGGTTCTGATATTGTCCTTCCTTAGAGAGGGACAGCCATAGCTGAATGGGTAGAGAGCCCGTCTAGGAAACAGAATGTACCACAGTGATGTTGTTAGGTCTAGAGTGGGTCCCAGGACCCACAGGTGGGAGTCCTAATATAAATGGTATTTTTTGAGAAATTGTAATTGTTTGTTATTATTGCATTCATACAAAGGTAGTCAAGTTCCTTAAGGGAAATTAGGTCCTAATTTTGTATATCATTACTTCAAAATGGATCAAATCAATGGTATACAATACTAGCTCCTCGATCAGATAAAACGTCAAGTTTTCTGACGCGACTTCTTTAACATAGCGGCGGCGGCGGTGTGTGGCAGCGTGTGGTCACTGCCAAACGGCTTCTCAGATAGTCTATAATGTCAGTGATACGATAAGAGCAACATTGCTTTTATTTAAAGCAACGTACAAAACGGACGAACTGGAAGCAAAATAAAACAAAAGAATGGCGGCGGCTAAAAAGAAAAAAGCTGAAGATCTGGAGGAGATCAAGGAGACGCTATACTCTCTGACAAGAGAAGTTGAGAAAGTGTCCAAACAGCAATAAATGATAATGAACCTGGTGGAACAAATCACAGAACTAAAAAATCTGGTGAAAGAGAGAGGAGAAAATTGAGTTCCTGGAGAGTCGAGTGGATGACCTTGAACTATATACCCGAATGGAAGATGTGATTGTAACCGGATTGAAAACCACTCACAGGAGCTATGCGAGAGCTACGGAGACCGGCGGTAACGCCGCCGACTCTGACGAGCCCCCTCCAGAAGAACAACAATCACTGGAGCAGCAAGTCGTAGCATTCTTTGTGAGTAAAGAAGTGAATCTACAAAGCGACCAAATCGCTGCATGTCACACCCTCCCCCTCCCCAAAAACAAAAGAAAAAACAAAAAGCAGTTCAATACCAGCCATAATACCAGCCATAATAGTGAGATTTGTGAATCGAAAACACAAAATCGAGCTACTGAGGAAGTGGAGGAAACTGGAGGGAAGTGGAGTGTACATGAATGAGCATCTCACTAATAAGAATGTAGACATTGCTAAACACGCTCGTATGCTAAAGAAAGAAGGCAACATCCAGGCAACGTGGACGCGAAATTGTACGGAACACCAGAGGAAGCCAAGGTCGTCGTGATCAGGCATCTCCGGGAATTGGACGAATATAAAGAATGACTTTTACATTGACTGTGACGGACATGGAACATACCTGTCGGGAAACGGGGATGGCCAGTCAGGCTACGTTTAGCCGAAGTCACGTAAACAATCACATGGATTCAGATCGGAGAGGGACATCGATTCGGTATGCGAGGGTATATTGGAAAGGCACCAGGGTGAAGTCGCTAGCCGGTTTTGGAGCCGGAATAGTAGGCTTGCGCTATACCGTTTGACAGCGGACTGGCGGAAGGCCTGCGCAGGGACTAAGACTGGGGCTGATGGAACGGCACTGGAATCTAAAGGTATTTTAAAATGCAATGCATCGATCGTGTATGGAAACAAACTGCAAAACTTGAATGTAAAAAATGACAGACAATTGAACATTTATTCCCAATGGAGGATGATACAGAGTATAAACTGCACGACTTTGAATATAATGTTGATCCTGAAAATCATGTGTTTAATTCCATCAATGCCACCTGTGATTATTATACAGAGGAACATTTTCGTTAATACATTTCAATTGTAGGAGCCTTTACAAAAGCTTTACTCTAATCAATGATTTTCTGAACACTCTTAAAGGTAAATTCAAGTTGATAGCCTTGTCGGAAACCTGGATAGATGAGGAAAGGGGTTGTGACTTCCACATTGATGGTTATGAATTATACCACACAAATAGATCAAATAAGAACTCAGGAGGCGTGGCACTCTTTGTGGACAATAAACTGAATTGTAAATCAGTCGAATACATGACAATGGCAATTGATGACCTAATGGAGTGTGTAACGGTGGAAATACATTCTTTATCTGTGGAGATACCAATGTGGACCTCTTAAAGGTATCCAGCCATAAGGCATCATCCGAATATTTGGAGTCACTATACGGCAGAGGATTATACCCATTAATAACAAAGCCTAGTAGAATAACGGAAACATCTGCTACATTGATTGACCATATTTTTACCAACAGCTTGGAGAAGAAAATCATAAGTGGTTTGGTGATAAATGATGTCAGCGACCATTTACCTATTTTTCTTACATTAGAATGCCAAATTAAGAAGGACGAGGAGGAAAATGTGCCTAGATATATAAGAATAAGAAAGGATAATGCAATAAACATGTTCAGGGATGATCTTAGGCAGGTTGACTGGACGGGGGTCTATGTGAATGAGGTTAATGCAGCATATGAGGCTTTTTTAAATAAATACTTGGCACTGTATGAAAAATACTGTCCATTAGTTTTACATAAGCAAAACAAAAACGTCAACAGAAAACCTTGGATAACAAAAAGCTTACAGAATGCATCTAAAAAAATAACATTAAAGGTACCTGGAATATTTTAAACAAAGTAATGGGTAATAAACCAGTTTCCACAAACTTACCTAGTCATTTCAATACTAATAATACAATTATAAAAGACAAGAACGAAACGAATTCAATTCTTTTTTTGTAAACATTGGACCAAATTTGGCAGACTTAATTGAAAATCATGATGAAACAGATTGGACAGGAAGTAGTAAAGTGTTGCAGTCTATCTTTGTGGGAAATGTTAGTGAACAAGAAATCCTATCTATGGTAACAAAGTCTAAAAATAAGACATCCACTGATTGTGATGGGTTAGACATGGTTATAGTGAAAAAGACAATTGATTGTATCATCAAACCCCTTTGTTATATTTTTAATTTATCCTTTCAGTCAGGCAAGTTTCCAGATCGAATGAAAGTTGCAAAAGTTATTCCACTTTTTAAATCAGGAGATAAGCATAGCTTCAATAATTACAGACCAGTGTCATTGCTCTCACAATTCTCTAAGGTGCTTGAAAAGATCTTTGCACAAAGGTTTGATGCTTTTATTGAAAAGCATCAATTGTTGAGTGAATGCCAATATGGCTTTCAGCAAAATAGGTCCACAGCAACAGCTTTAATGAACATAATGGAGGAAATATCAACATCAACACATGAAAATAAATATACAATAGGGGTATTTATAGATTTTAAAAAAGCTTTCACACCTTGAATCATTCCATTTTGATTTCTAAATTATACACATACGGCGTGAGAGGAATGGTACTGGACTGGATGAGAAGCTATTTAGACAATAGACAACAATATGTGCAGTGGGCAGGTAACACATCAGAGTGTATGAAAATGTAATGTGGAGTCCCTCAAGGTTCTGTTTTGGGACCCAAATTATTTGATCTATACATTCATGACATTTGTGACGTATCAAAATTATTACAATTGGTTTTGTTTGCAGATGACACACATTTTCATTGCTCTGGATATGATTTAAATAAGTTAGCTGAGACCATTACACATGAAATGAAAAAACTCAAAAAATGGTTTGATGTAAACAAGCTCTCGCTGAATTTGGAAAAAATGAAGTTTATGGTTTTCGGAAATAGGAAAAAGGATGACCAGGTGGAATTATCCATAGATGGAGTGGCCATCGCAAGAGTATCAGAATTTCGGTTCTTAGGTGTAATAATGGATGACAAATTAACATGGAAATCCCATTTAGCACATGTTAAGAAAAATATCTCAAAGAGCATTTTTATTTTAAACAAAGTGAAGCATGTGCTAGAAAAGGAAGCAATGCGAATATTATATTTTTCATTAATTTCTCCATATCTTAGTTATTGTGCTGAAGTGTGGGGGAATACGTACATGACCACCACAAAACCATTATACTTATTACAGAAGAGAGCAGTACGAATCATGCACAAAGTGCATTATAGAGATCACACAAATAGTCTATTTATAAAATCGAGAGTATTGAAATTTGAACATATTGTGAAGCTACAAACCTTATTAATTATGTTTAGTGCAAAAAGCAAAACATTACCAGTTCATCTACAACAGCTATTCGATCCTAGTTCAGAAAGTAGGGATAGTAGGAGGAAATTTGACTTCAAACAAGTTTGCACGGACCACTCAAAGACTGATGTGTCCTTCGATAACAGGAATTCGAATATGGAATTCTCTGGATGACAATTTAAAGGGTTGTACAAATATTTGCCAATTTAAAAGAAATTACAGAAATCAAATATTTAGACAATATGAAGACGATGAATAGGTTAACTAGAGATAGAGCTATCATTTATTGCATGTGTCATTGCTCAACTTCTTGCTTGTTTTGTTTTACTCTTTTGTTTTGTTTTTGTTGTTTGTTTGTTTTTTTGTTTTGTTTTGTTTAGATGTGTATGCGCCAATCAATAAAGTAAACTCAACTTTTAAGTTCTTCTTCCTGCTCCTTTTCGTCATAGGTGTATCAGATACTGTATGAAAGACAAATGAATTATGAAAGATATTAATTGTTATCTATTATGATTTGTACTGTATTGTGTTACACTATGTGCGAAATAAAAATGAAATAAAAATGAAATGAAATGCTTTGAAAAAACCCTCTTGTATATGAAACCAAATACACACGATAAATCAAATAATGAATTGCATTTTTATAATGAATTGCATTTTCATAGCACTTTTCCAAGTGGTCAAAGCACTTTACAATTCATTCATACATTGGGAGGTGAAGCGGCGAACAGTCGACGCCAGGGTCCTCACTTCCCACATTCAGACACCAATGGTGGCGAGCTCACACCAACAAACTCATTGGAGGCAATGTAGGGTTCAGTGTCTTGCCCAAGGACACTTCGACATGTGGACAGGAGGAGCCGGGATTCGAACCGCCGACCCAGGGATCATTGGATGACCTGCTCTACCTCCTGAACCACAGCCGCCCACGATGAGTTCCAAACCTGTATTTAGATTGTGCGAGCATATGCGATATTTATTTTATCAAATCCAAGTCACAATACATTCATAGCCGTCAGGTTTTTCACATAACAATAAACACAGCAAACGGGCGCATCGTGAAATAATTCCCCTGGGGCATGAGCCGAAGAGAATTATCCATGCGCGTTGTTTGGCTGATAAAAATTGGGATTGCGCGTGCCGTTGCTTATTCGGTAAAGGCATGCAAATAAAGCAAGGGCGCATAGATCCCAATCTATCAGACACACAACTGTAGCTCCGCTTAAATCAAAACCACATTGCAAGGAAAATTAAAACAAGAAGGAAAAGGGGAAAGAAAGATTAAAAATAGTTTGTTTAAACTTCAAGAGAAAAGCTGGTGCACAGGGTTGTTGGTGAGCTAAGATAAATGAGAATAATGACACTGACTTCGCTGATGACATCGCGCTTATCAGTCAATCATTGGAGTCAATCAGTCAATCAAGAGCTCAGGCTCTCCTTCAGTCTCTTGAGCAGGCCTCCAACTGTGTTGGTCTTTATCTCAACGAGACGAAAACTGAATACGTAAATATATGCAAATCCAACAATAACCACATTATAAAAACACTTCAACACGTCATCGCTAGGGACACAGGCATCAGTAAGCAGGAACTGGGGATGGCAATGAAGGACCGGAAAGTCTACCGTGATATTGTGAAATCCACGATCTCGACTGCGGTCGAAAAATGATGATGATTTTCTCTCATCTTGACAGACATGCTCACTCATTTGTAATGACACATATCAGTAGGTAGAACATGATTTCATCAAAAGAAAAAGACATAAGGATATTTTTAGGGCAGCCGCCCTACACATGCTGTCAGTGGTGCGTGCGTGTTTGTAGTATATGGGGAGCCAACGCATTTATATCCATTTCTGTGTGCATATCAAAGTCTCTCCGGAAGGTCATTCCTTGGTCAACTCAGGGGGTTCGTGCCAATCTCTCACTCTCTCATTCCCTGGTTAAGCATTTCAAACCCCGTTTCCTGGCCTGGGGTCTGAAAAGGTTGATGTTGAAAACCTAATTGTTTACACAGCCTGTAAACAGTGGTGGTCCGTGTGATAATTCAGGGGGGGATGCCATAGGAGATAGGGGGGGGGGGGTTGCATTGGTTAAACTCTTGCTTCATGACATTCCACTGTTCAACACAACTGGCATAATATTCATTTCAGCATCTCAGGGCGTCAGGCTACACAAATCATGCATCGACTAAAGATTGAGACCTGGAGTCACACACTATGATATGTATGACATGTTTGTTGAAACTTCCAACAACCTGTTTGAGTTTGTGCCAATTATGTTTTTCAGTTATCTTTTCTTTTTTCGTGTAGTGTTATTTTGTCATATAACAAAAAATACATCGCATGGATGCACCTGGGACGTATCCTCAGTGATGTATCCTGAGGTCAACGGGGTTTCGGGTCTACCATTATCATACCCCTCACTCAGGCGACCCAGCCGGGGTTGATCAAATCTTATGTCTTATGTCCCAGTAGCTACCCTCGATCAGTCCATCAGGGAATGAGAAAGGCCATACAATCCGTTGCTCCGGAACTGCTCTGCCGGGACTGGGAGAACCAAATTCTGGCGTGTGAAAGGACTAGGCTCTGTGGGTTGACTCCTGTCCGGGCCCCTCCTACGTCTCGCCAGGTCCACTCCTGCTCTCACCAGGCCCAGGACCTGTGCGTTGCACCAGACTCCCAGCACCAGGCACTTCATTCAGGAGTGGTGGATTATAATGGCCCTCCTAAAGGCCTCACCAAGGTTTGTTGGGCACAGGCTGGGGCGCTAACCCGTACTGCTCACCCAGGTGCCGTCTACATTCCGGCTGTCACCCGTCTCTCCGGTGGTCACCAGACTATACCCGGTTGTCACAGTCTATTCCTATGAGTCACTATAAATAGAATACCTCAGACTCCCAGCACCAGGCACTTCATTCAGGAGTGGTGGATTATATATCATAAACTTCTGTTGAACACTTGTTACTTAATTGTAACTATTCAAATGCAACATTATATTCAATACAAACAAAATATGCAAGACAAGTACAAGAATGACTAATCTTTAATTGGACAAGTGAGTAAATGTTCTTGTCCAAATGTGGCTCAAATGTCAAGCCCTGAAAACTATCTGTGATGATGTTCCTCCAAAAATGAAAAGTTGAAACATTAAACGTTTTTCTCTCTTTGTGTCTTTTTTCTAGCCGCCCCGCACCTCCCTGTGTGTAAAGAGGAAGTTGTCACTGAACAACAGGAGAGGAGCTCCAGGCTGGTCCAGGAGGAACCACAACCACCACAGATTAAAGATGAACAAGAGGAGCTACTTCATAGACCAATGGAGGCTGATGGGTTAACGTTGACATTACAAGCAGTGAAAAGTGAAGATGATCATGATGATGAAAACAGAGAGACAGAGCCTGTAGCCGGCACCTCAACTGAACACATGAAAACACAAGCTGATGTAGAGGACTGTGGAACATCACAACCAACTAGTGATGACCAGCTCCTCTCTTCACACTGTTCTGAATCTGACACTGAAGACAGTGATGAGTGGCAGGAGACCAGTGAAGGTCAGTCAACTTTAAACACACTGAAATCACACAAGAAACAACATGTGGAAGGACAAAGATTGAGCAGCAAGCTGTCCAAGGACCTGAAATCATCAAAACAAACTCACTCCATGAGGAGCCACACAGGGAAGAAACGCTTTAGTTGTACAGACTGTGGCAAATCTTTTAATCGTAAGGCAAATCTGACGAGGCACACAAGGACTCATACAGGGAAAAAGCCCTTCACTTGTACAGTTTGTGGTAAAGGCTTTATTCAGAGTTTTAATCTAAAAACACACATGAGGACTCATACAGGGGAAAAGCCCTTTACTTGTAACGTGTGTGGTAAAGGCTGTACACGAAGTAGTCATCTAAAAACACACATGAGGACTCATACAGGGGAAAGGCCCTTTACTTGTAATGTGTGTGGTAAAGGCTTTATTCAGAGTGGTGATCTAAAAACACACATGAGGACTCATACAGGGGAAAAGCCCTTTACTTGTAACGTGTGTGGTAAAGGCTGTACACGAAGTAGTGATCTAAAAACACACATGAGGACTCATACAGGGGAAAAGCCCTTCACTTGTACAGTTTGTGGTAAAGGCTTTATTCAGAGTGGTGATCTAAAAAACCACATGAGGACTCATACAGGTGAAAAGCCCTTTGCTTGTAACGTGTGTGGTAAAGGCTTTGCTCTGGGTGTTAATCTAAAAACACACATGAGGACTCATACAGGGGAAAAACCATTTACTTGTAAAGTGTGTGGCAAAGGCTTTGCTCAGAGTTGTGATCTAAAAACACACATGATGACTCATACAGGGGAAAAGCCCTTTACTTGTAACGTGTGTGGTAAAGGCTTTACACAAAGTTATAATCTAAAAACACACATGAGGACTCATACAGGTGAAAAGCCCTTTGCTTGTAACGTGTGTGGTAAAGGCTTTGCTCTGGGTGTTAATCTAAAAACACACATGAGGACTCATACAGGGGAAAAACCATTTACTTGTAAAGTGTGTGGCAAAGGCTTTGCTCAGAGTTGTGATCTAAAAACACACATGATGACTCATACAGGGAGGAAACCCTTTAGTTGCAGTTAGTGCCAAATGCTTGGGTCAAAATGCACATCTGAGGATAATGAGGAGGAATCATACAGGGAAGAAGTGGTTAGTTGTAAAATGCACATTTTCCCTATGAACCAATTTGAGTTGACAGACAATTGAATGATCATTCATTTGATTCCAGGATGACAATGACAGATAGATACTAAAGCAGTGGAATCACATAATCTGACAATAGAGCGTCACAGCCCCTTTCAGAACGAAGAGGGCACCAGAAGAGAATTTCCCATTCATTTCCCCATAGACATTTCAAAAAGTATTTATTTAAAGACCTTTTTAAGCCTTGGAAAAAGCAAAGGTGACAAATCATGACAATGAACAACAAATGTTGGGCCGGACAAATAATTAGAAATAAGAAAATCTCAAAAGAAAAGTATTGAACCCTGCCCTTTTTTCCTTCTAATTTGTTCTGCCCAAGTTTTTTTTTTTATTGTCATTTTTTGTCACCATCCGAGTTGGCTTTCTCCGAGGCTTAAAAGGTCTTAAAATATATACTTTTTGAAACGTCTATGGGGAAATTAATGGGAAATTCTCTTCCGGTTCACTCGATATGTGCACTGCGATGCTCGATATCAACATGAGTGATTACAATTTAGTTTATTCTGTATCTTTTTGTATGTGGTCCATTGGAATGAAGGTTCTTTCATATTCTGCACACTGCCTACAACTGCTAGTTTTTCTCATTTTTATTTTATTTTGTTCTTTAACCTGTACTATACTCAAGGTATTTTATCTTATTTTAATTCCATCCATTATTATTATTATTATTATTATTAGGGATCCACTGGTTAATAAAGTAGCAATCTGTAGAATATCCTTTTTCTCACGTATAATAAGAAAGAAGTTAATTTATTTAAATTCAACCTCAAGACTAAAGGCTAATACAACTTTGCAAGAATATTATAAAAGCCATTTTTGAGTGGTGCAACCACTCCTATAGACAGCTATGTGTGTGACTTGGGTCTGTCCCGGTGTCCCTGTATCCCTGTCGGAGCACGCAAATAGCATTATAGCGTTTGTTCACCACCAAGTGTCACTGTTGCACAGCCTAACACACAGACACACACCAGGCCAGGGAGGAGGGCTTGTACAGTACCGTACAGTACAGCACCACTCACTTCTCACAGGTCTGATTTTTATTGAACAATTGCTCGCTCACTCACCTTTGCAGATGTAGTGTTTCTCATGCAGCAGGGATTGAACCCCAGTCTCCCACTCGCCAGACCGACACACAACCTGTCGTGCCAACAGGGCTGAGCCTGATTGGCACTGAGGGCTGTTGTGGGCCAGGTCTTGACTGGGTGCTACACAGAGGTAAAAATATATCGGATTTCATCAGAGCTTATGAATCTGTCTATTTGATTAATATCATAGCACTGTCGTATGTCGGAATGACTGGGGAAATGGATCAAATCTGGACACACGACACAGCTATAATTTATTTGTCAGATGGTAAGTCCACTGATGCGTTCTTGTGATGATATGTTGTCATGAAATATTAAATGATTCACGGGACATTTGGAGTTACCGAGGCATGCATGTCTGGCGTTCATGTTGTGTTCAATATACAGTAGCCTACAGTATAGCCCTATTGGCCCCACAGCCGATCAGCCTGAATTTTAAGCCATGCTCTGCAAGCCAGCTCTCCTCCAAAGGTGAGATATGAGCAGGCTGCCTCATTGGGTACAGATGCACGACCATTTTGTCGTGGTATTTATATAAGTCAAACTTTGACTCGCTCACCGTATAGAAAATAGAAGTAAAACTCCTTAAACTGAGACTTAGAAAAATATTTTTTTCTTTATTTTAACATGCTCAAAGTGCTCGTGCTCAAAGTGCAATTAAAAAGCAAACGTTTTGGTCCTAGGACCTTCGTCTGTGCTATATCCTGACGATATAGCATGATATAGGTGTATCCCACACATACTAGCATGTTCATTGTCAGCTTGTAGATTCATAAACCAAGTGTGATGCTATGTTAACACATTTTGCTGCACATTGTGAGCTTGTAGATTTGTTTCTTCAGTATTTTCTATCTTTTTTTTTTTCAGCATTTGGAAAGTGAAAGTGTTTAAATGTGTCTGTTTTATAAATATTAAAACCTATGGTAAAAGTTCTAACGAGCTTGTGACTAAATCAATAACTAACAATTGTGGGTCCATTGGAATGGAGGTTCTTTCATATTCTGCACACTGCCTACAACTTTATTTTTTTCTTTAACCTGCACTATACTTATTTTAATTACATCCATTATTATTATTATTATTATTATTATTAGGGATCAAGCCTAAAGCGGCAAAGATCTCTTATTGATCGTATGGTTTCTGACATTTTTCACAATTTTTACAGTACCAGTGTGACGAAAATTGTTCGTCAACTACCTTTTTCCACCGACGGAAACTAAATGGAAACTAAATTAAAACAAAGCTCTGGTGACTAAAACTAAGACTAAATATATTGACACTTTCTTCAACAAATAAAAAATAGACTAAAATGTTAGGAAAAGTCATTTTACACTTGGTTCGCATGCTGAAAATAGCCGATCTACAAGCTCACGTGTCGCGCTGCGACGCGTTGTGAGCTTGTAGATCAGCTATTTTCAGCAAGTGTAAAATATGTCATTACGACGGCATCAAGGCCCGCCAAAACACATTTTAGTCGACTAAATCAACTGTAGATTTAGTCGACTAAAATTTCATGACACTTAGTCGACTGAAACTACCAAAACATTCCAGGAGACTAAAATATGACTAAAACTAAATTAAGTTTCAGTCCAAAGACTATGACTAAACTAAAATAGAAATGTGCTGCCAAAAACAACACGGCCGGGTAACCACCCAAAAAGATCAATTTCGTTTTTCTCTATCGGTTCCCACAGATGCACGCCGCAGCCACGCACAATTTATTTATTCATTTATTTGCATCAGCAACGCAGATCGGCTGAGGCTGCCAAAACTTGCAGTTCTGGCTTAACTGTGCAATCGTTTTTTGCAAAACTTGGCAATATGGTAGAGGGCTATGCTACTTTCAACGGTGCGGCCCACAACCATTGGCCAAAGGGTGGCGTTATAGCACTCAAGTGAAAATTCTAATATAAAAAGGTATAGCTCATGAACCTGACAGTCAGCGGACTCCCTCTTTACCAAGCGTTTCCACCATGCAGGTTCCGCCTCGCGTAGAACATACACGCCCGTTTAATCTAACGTGATGATGTTTATGGTCGCTATCGGAACACGTTACTAACATGTTTCAAATGGACAGATCTACAAGATAACAGCGTGTCTGTTGTGCACCGCGTTACACTTGTAGATCAGCTTATTTTGGCAAGCAAGCCCCTAAACGATGGATCCACTTGTTAATAAAGTAGCAATCTGTAGGATATCCTTTTCTCACGTATAATGAGAAAGAAGTTAATTGATTTAAGTTTGACCTCAAGACTAAAGGCTAATACAACTTGGCAAGAATATTATAAAAGCCATTTATATTGAACAATTGCTCAATCATTCCCCTTTGCAGATGTAGTGTTTCGCAGGTAGCGGGGATTGAACCCCAGTCTCCCACTCGCCAGACCGACACACAACCTGTTGTGCCAACAGGGCTGAGCCTGATTGGCAGGGCTGTTGTGGGTCGGGTCTTGATATCTTTCATCAGAGTTTATGATTATTATTTGATTAATATCATATCACTGTCGTATATCGGAATGACTGGGGAAATGAATCAAATCTGGACACACGACACAGCTATAATTTATTTGTCAGATGGTAAGTCCACTGATGCGTTCTTGTGATGATATGATGATATGTCGTCATGAAATATTAAATGATTCACGGGACATTTGGAGTTACCAAGGCATGCATGTCTGGCGTTCATGTTGTGATCAATATACAGTAGCCTACAGTATAGCCCTATTGGCCCCACAGCCGATCAGCCTAAGTTTTAAGCCATGCTCTGCAAGCCAGCTCTCCTCCAAAGGTGAGATATGAGCAGGCTGCCTCATTGGGAACAGATGCACGACCATTTTGTCGTGGTATTTATATAAGTCACACATTCTACAAGCTTTGAACTGAGCAGATTGGCCAAAACATCTTTAAAACGGCTACTTTCATGGACTGAAGAGGGCAGTTTTTTTACAGACGGGTAAAAGGGCAGGGGCTGAAGCCTATGCACGTGCCTTCCTTTTCTTAGCGGTCACCAGCGGACCTAGAATACAGTACGACATGAAGTGACCACATTTATACTCCTGTTCACTGTGAGAAGTGTTTTGGGGGTCTTTTCCTGGCTGGCAGGCCGGCCGGAGGATTGACATTAAAGATGTGGATTGATCCATCATGACATGCTGTGGTCTCACTCTTTCTATACCAACACCTCTTAGTGCAGCGACACATTCCCATGATGACAGTCTGTTAAGATGTGATCTTTATTGTCTGTATATATGTAAACGATAAACCCTTATTCTGAAGAGCCACACCGGAAGTACCGGATATGCCTGTTACCCAATGTGTATATAATGACGCTGCTAATAAAGATGCTCGAGTTATTATGGTCACGAGCTGAATGTAAGTGCTGAGTCCTCATTCTTTTCCTCCGTTATGTTTGTTTAGTCCGACTAGCTCCAGGCTATCTAGACTCTTCCTTATCGCTGTAATGGCAGCTCTGCTAACACAGTCTATACAGAGTATCTGGTATTTTTGTAACCTCCAAAAGAAAAACTAAAAACAAGAAAAAATTATATTATGAGACCATCACTGCGTCAAATGTAATTAATTTTTTTTTAATTTTACAGAAAATATACAATATTCAAAATTTGCCAAATCGTCACCTATCTAAGAAAGGATTAGAAATTAATTTTCAACTTTTCAAGTTATTAAGGGGCCAAGCTAAATGGTCTATGGTCCCTTATTGTAGTTGTCTGTTTTTAAGGGGCTGCGCCCGAAGTGCCTGGCCCCTTAAAAACAAAATTGCATTTCTGGCTTAACCGTGCAGTCGGTTTTCGTGAAACTTGGCAATATGGTAGAGGGGTATGCTAAACGGTGAGAACGCAAAGCCCATGGCCATTGGCCAAAGGGTGGCGCTATAGCACTCAATCAAAAATGCAAAATTTGAACAGGTATAGCTCCGTTTGACCGTCAACAATACAACTTGGATAGACATATGCGTCTCCTCGTGTCGAACAACTTTCGTGTTCTGACTTTTGACCTCTGACCCTGGCTAATGCTGCATTCACATGGAATCAGTCAAGCAGTAGATGGCAAACCGTAAGTCATTTTAGTGGACGGGAGCAGGACGGTAAACGGAACAGGATGGCACGGCAGCCTGGCAGCCAGTTCAGGTGACAATAGCGGCAGACGGCATCAATGTTAAAATATTTAATATTTTTACCGTGCCGTCCAGCAGGTTTTGACGTTTGCCGTCTACCGCTTGCCCGATTCCATGTGAATGCAGCATTAGATCACCCACTATTTTGAATTATACATATTTTCTTATGTCCGCGCTCCAGGCCAAACCATGCAGTTGTTTTTCACGAAATGTGGCAATATGTTAGAGGGCTATGTCACCCTGCTTAGACACAAAGCCCACAACCATTGGACAAAGGGTGGCACTGTAGCACTTGATTGAAAATCAGGCATAGATCATGAACCACCAGCTGATGAACCACCTGTAATAATTACTAGGTAATTAGTACTAATACATAGATAATAATTTAGACTACCTGATGTTGGTGTCCAGTTATCGGTGGTGGACAAAGTAGCCTACGTATGCTCAAGTATTCCTTTTAATGACAAATTAGTGAAATTACAAAGTACTTTTTCCATTTAATATCAATGCATCATGGATTCAAATTGTCAAAAGTGTGCAAATAGCTTATCTGTCTGTCTGTCTGTCTGTCTGTCTGTCTGTCTGTCTGTCTGTCTGTCTGTCTGTCTGTCTGTCTGTCTGCCTGCCTGTCTGTCTGTCTGTCTGTTGTCACAGCCCCTGTAGTTGGCCTACTAGGGCCTGTGTGTATTCCTATAGGCCTAGGTCTTTGCTTCCCACAGGTCCTGAGCAATTGCCAATCAATTGCCTGGCCAGTGGTCCCAGTGTGTTCTATATCTGTTGTATTGTGTTTTTATATGGACATAGTGTTGGGTGCTGGCACATATGCACACATGGCATCAACGCATGGTGCTGTTTTCTGGCACACTATACACTCTGTCTTTCTTTTATCTGTATTGTATTGTATTGCATTGTATGTTCAGTTGTACTACCATTTTAAGAGCCTGCTCAGGGACTACAGATGTAAATTAGCTTATGGCTAACTCTGGCACATTTACATGGAAGTGAAAACTGAAATGTTGATTAATGTGCATTGTGCCTGTCAAATAAATAAATAAATAAATAAAGGGCTGGGAGTTGGCCGGCCTAACTCAATTCAATTAAATTCATAGGAGCTTTATTGGCATGAGAAAACATAAACACAAACGTTTACATTGCCAAAGCAAAAGTGGAACAAAACAATCAAGATAAAACAATACAATAAACAGTCATGTAAACAGAGCTGTGTTATATTAACACTTTGAGTAATACTATCTTGTGAGACTATAAAAGATTGTGCATTTTCTGTCAGAGATAGTTAGCCTATACATCCGAGACGTTTTATACTTTTGAAAGTTAACACCATTATTTCAATGTTTTAAACATGTTATAGGCCTAAACATTTGGTGGTTTTCAAACTCTCCTTTGGTGATTGTAATCTGTGCAGGGAAGTACATGTCTCTGATGTCTTGGTACAGTGGACAGACGGTTAGGAAGTGTAGCTCAGTCTCTACCTCGTTTTGTGTGCAGTGTGTGCATAGTCTGTCTTTTCTTGGGAGCCAGGTCTCTCTCTCTCTCTCCTTCCATGAGAGCAGCAGCATGTGTTTGCTCCATTCAACACCCTACATTACATTTACCACACATCCACTCACTTACACTACTGATCTACTGATTAACACAAGCCACTTAATACTTTAGTATTGTTTGATGCATACGTTTATTATATTGTAAATAAATATTGGTTTGTGCACTTTTAAACAGCTGTGTGTCTTCCTCCTTTGTTATGGCCCAAGAGCCAGGTCATAACACTATCTATCTATCTATCTATCTATCTATCTATCTATCTATCTATCTATCTATCTATCTATCTATCTATCTATCTGACAGTTACACACCTCCACCACCAGGGGGCGAAAGGCATTAAGACAACAGTGCCTGGATTCTTTATTGCGCATGCGTGAAAACTTTGACCCGGTCGGAAGTACTTGTTTGCATCACGTGGCCACGCCAGTTGTTTTCCACGGTAATGTTGTTGAACAAACATGTTGTCGTGCCTCTCGGGAATTGTTGATATTTGTGCCTTTATTACACATTCTATATTACAGTAGGAACAGAAAGCTTGGTGGAAATGTCTCCTAAAGGAGGTGAAAAGCGTCAATTGGAGTCTGTACGGCTGAAGATAAATGAACAGCTAGCGTCGGTGGGAGAGGAGATATTGTTTGTTGTGGACAAACAGCAGCGTGGCGCTGCTGATGTTTGTAGTGTGGAGCTTAGCGTCAGAGTGTTTGTGTTGGAGTGCCTCAGCGCGGTGGGAGAGTTCATGGTCAACCTCTTCCAGAGAGAGATGGAGACACTAGAAACTCTGCTGGAGACACAAAACAAACGGCTGGACATTGATTTTGATATGGACATCGATCTACACACTGCAGGTTAGTAGACTGAACAACACCAGCTTAGCTACAAATAGCATTAAGCTAACTGAACTGAACTACATTTACCAGTAGTTATACTAGCCCTAGAATGTCTGTGAACATACATACATTACATATATTCCTGTATAAACAGCCACCACAGTGAGCAAGGAGACATGGGTGGCATAAATGTGCTCTGCGCTCCGTTTGTACTCCTCGTTTGTACTCCTCTGCTGATGCTACCTTCTCTCTTCTCCTTCTGTCTGTGTGTAAAGAGGTTTCATCTGAATATGAGGAGAGGAGATCCATTCTGGCCCAGGAGGAACAACAACATCCACAGATTAAAGATGAACAGGAAGAGGAGACTGGTGAGTCAACTTTGACATTACTACGTAGGAAGATGTGGTGCAATACTCTCTCAGGTAAAACACAATGATGTTTTATTAGTATTATTCTAACAAGACTAAAGGGTTATCCAGCAACTGTAACGATAAAAATTATAGTTTGGTAACTCATGGTCCCCTAAAAGACAGACAGACACACAGCATGTTGTTTCCGCTTGTGCTGCTACATAACTATAGCACAACAAGTTTGAACCCATAATCTTGTTTAGCTATTAAGATATTTGGCATAAATGGTGAGTCACATAAATGGTCAGAGTCACAGGCACGGCACACGCAGTGGCTTTTAAAAAATCACACCCGTGTGAACTGAGTGGTGCAAGGTCTTATATAGACTGATCAGCTGTGGTCTGACGTAATGCCTGATGTAATGAAATCACACCCGTGTGAACTTAGTGACCATAACAACCATGCTCATTTTTGAGTGGTGTAAACCACTCCTACAACTGGCTTTGTTAGTTGAGTGGTGTGAACCACTCCTACAACTGGCTTTGTTAGTTTACGTGTCTGTTCGTACCAAAAAATGAGCATGGTTGCTATGGTCACCCAGTTCACCCGGGTGTGATTTCAGCTTTGTTAGTTTACGTGTCTGTTCGTACCAAAAAATGAGCATGGTGCATTGTGATTGGCCGGAATGAGACATTACGTCAGTGACCACAGATGATCAGGCTATATAAGACCTTACACCACTCAGTTCACACGGGTGTGATTTTTTTGGTACGAACAAACACGTGGACACGTAAACTAACAAAGCCAGTTGTTGGAGTGGTTTGCACCACTCAAAAACAGTTTGCAGAATTACAGTGCATTTCAAGCACAACTCAATACAAAAACTGTTAACTGTGAGTGGACGACCCAATAAAAGCATTACACTTGTTTACCAGAGGGTCCATCTTGTTCAATTCATCAAAACATTTAGAGATGTACAAATATACACTTCTATTTTTCCAAAGAACACAACAGGAATTCATCATAAAGGAGGTAAAAAGGGAAATATACAGTGAGGGGGAAAAGGGGTGGTTGGGGGTAGATTACATTAATGATGATTAAAAAAAATGTTTGGCCACATCGGTGAAATAATGTCCGATGTCGGGCATCGGCGCCAACAATGACGGATACATCGTTGAGACCGATGTCGGGCTCTACTCAACACCTTGCTCTGCGAGGCATTGTGAAGAGACTCGAGACACTCATTTTTTAAACGATCCTGACAAAACGAATAGGAGAATAATCTTTGAGTTGACAAAAGCACTTTGAGTTGCTCTGCTGATGCTACCGTCTCTCCCCTCCTCCTGTCTGTGTGTAAAGAGGTTTCATCTGAATATGAGGAGAGGAGAGGAGGTCTGGTCCTGAAGGAACCACACCCTCCACAGATTAAAGAGGAACAACAGGAGAGGAGATCCAGTCTGGTCCTGGAGGAACCACAACCTCCACAGATTAAAGAGGAACAGGAAGAGGAGACTGGTGAGTCAACTTTGACATTACTACGTAGGAAGATGTGGTGCAATATACTCTATCAGGTAAAACACAATGATGTTTTTATTAGTATTATTTAACAAGACTAAAGGGTTATTCAGAAACTGTAAGGATAAAAATATAGTTTGGTAACTCATGGTCCCCTAAAAGACAAAGACACACAGCATGTTGTTTCCGCTTGTGCCGCTACATAACTATAGCACAACAAGTTTGAACCCATAATCTTGTTTAGCTATTAAGATATTTGGCATAAATGGTGAGTCACATAAATGGTCAGAGTCACAGGCACGGCACACGCAGTGGCTTTTAAAAAATCACACCCGTGTGAACTGAGTGGTGCAAGGTCTTATATAGACTGATCAGCTGTGGTCTGACGTAATGCCTGATGTAATGAAATCACACCCGTGTGAACTTAGTGACCATAACAACCATGCTCATTTTTGAGTGGTGTAAACCACTCCTACAACTGGCTTTGTTAGTTGAGTGGTGTGAACCACTCCTACAACTGGCTTTGTTAGTTTACGTGTCTGTTCGTACCAAAAAATGAGCATTGTTCGGATTTCGGGAGATTAGCCGAGTATCCGACAGACTCTAGCAGCAGACGGGATTTACTAAAGAATTAACACGCATAGGCTAAACTAAATGTTCCAATAATCGCTTCTCTTACAAACTCAACATGCTTTTTATAAGGTTTATTAGCTCATTATACAATACAAACACATACAACATACACACTGGTTTGATTCTCCCTCCCCATGACACAGGTGGATACAGTACTCTGGAACTTTGCCTAATAGTCTGTTCCTCTCCTAGCTGTCTTTGAGGAGTTCAGCCCCTGTTGATCTTGTTACTATTTAGCTCAACACTACCAACCTATATCACCTTTGGTAGTCTACAACCCATGTTCACCGATGTTATACCTATGTTCACCTGGTTATCGCTATGGTTAGCTATGGTTTTAAATCTATGGAGACAAACAAGAGGCACAGATACATACATTGTTATAATCTAAACATCACACAACACAACACATGATATTCATTAAACACATTTCTATATGCTCACCACTGGCCTCCCGCCTTCCTGCTTCCCTGATGGTCTCCTTTCAAATCTAACTCCGGCCCTGCTTGCTTTCCCCCACATACAGCAGGTCCCTCCTCCCCGGCCAATCAAAAGCCCAGTGGCCCCTTCTCCGCCTGAGATAGGCGGTTCTAAGCCCTTGCCTGTCAGCTAACTTGCATCACACTCCTTGTGATGCAGGCCTGGAACTCTCTCTGACTCTTAGATATTATTATAAAGGTGTTTGGTAACCCAATATCTAAGTATTGACTCTAGAACACATATTGATACACATATGACAGGATTAAAGTGGTACTTGTTTACACATTGTTCCCCTGCCATTATATGTGCCCATTCAGTGAGTCATCACCCCCACCTCTGTGAGGTGTCTGGTAGACCCTCACACTCCAGGAAGGTGGCTTATCACCAAAACCCCCCTTTATGGCCTTACTGGAATGTAGAAGACCCACCACTATCAGGAAGTTAGCTCTCCTCTCTCCCTTAGAGCACATATCTCGTCCATCCATAATTGGACAATACACCCCCCATGTCTGCGTATGAAAATGGATCCGGAGATTTATTTTCATATGCAGAGAGATACATTTTTCGGGCCAACACCATTCTACTTAATTTCGGATCCTGCCATATAATACCGGATCCACCTACTGAAGTTATAATGTTTATACTACTTCACACAACACACTAAAATAAACACAACACATTAACTGCATACATCAACAAAATTAAAATGAATAAAGGTCTACATGCGTTGATAACATGGACATCTCCCTCCTGTACCCAAACGCACCCTTACTCATTAAATTCAGATACAGCTAATCACACTTCGGTGTCTAATGATGTGATGCTGGGAGCGACACCAGAGCCCCCTAGTCTCCCTCCTCTTTTGACCCCTTGACTCCTGGTGGAGGTTCGCCATGTCATGTCAGCCAGGGTTGAACCCTGAACGACATGCTCTCCGTTTGCCTATGTCCGTTTGTTTTATGGCCTTTTGCCCGGACAAGGTATTTTTATGTCTTAAACATCCCCCTCCAAGATTGAGGAATAAGACACAGACCCCCAGGAATGGCAGTTTTGCTCCTTATCTTAACAGAACATACCCTTCCTGTTCTCCAAACCTGCAACCACTCTTTTGGTTACAACGCCACCCTGAGAAAGCACACAGACACCACACAAAGAAAGCATTCCCCTCCCCCCCATTTGAGAGGCAGAAATCATTACTCCACATTCTTTACACACATCTGTTTGAGTGAGAGTGTGTGTTTGTGTGTGTGTGCGTGCGTGCTGAGTCCCAGAAGCCCCCAACCGCTCCATGCTGTGCAGTGGAGCCATCGGTTTTGGGCACGCCACTACTTTTTGGCCCGTTTGAAAGGGTCCCTCCATCTCCATTTCACCTTTTTCCTCCCATCAGGGTCGGAAAATAAAGGCACCTCCTTGGCCTTAGATTTTCCCCCTGGCCAACCCGCGAGCAAGCTATTGAGCTTTTGCGTTGGCACCACGACTGTCCCCTTGTGGGTTTGAACCACCGGGAATGGAGGCGTGAACTCTTTTCCTAAGAAATCTGACAGTGCGTCTAAAAACGTATGAAACACAACTGCCGGGATTTCCGTCATCTTCTCCTTGGTAGGTTGGCCCGCCGTGACCTTCCCTACCAGACCGAGCCCCGCCAACCCCGCCGTGTCAACCCCCATGGTGACCGGCCTAACAGCCGGACTGGCCTCTCCCGCTCCGGGACCCCCGAGGAGGATCTCACCCCCCATGAAGGCAATCCCCGGGCGTGTGAGTGTGCGAGTGTCACACTCTTCTCCCACCGCCTGTTGAACGCGTCTATTCTTGATGGCGTTCTTCTTGATGCCGCACGGCGATACCGTGAAGATGAGGTGCGCCGACCTGTTGGCCTCGCCTTCGTCATCCGCGGCTTTGACCCACAGGGACGTGCAGGTCTCCTCACGCTCCAGGATCTCCGCCCCTGGGAAGCCGCCTACTGCTTCCGCCCCTGTAGTCAGCTGCCCTCCTGCGCTGTGCACAGGAGGGGGCCCATTGCCCGCTGTTGCTGGCTCGTCTCCGCTCCACAGCTGCTCTTCTGCTGCTGGTTCTGTCCTCCCCACCTCGACGTCCGCGGGTCCCCTCTTTGATGAAGGCTGCGGGACGTCCGCGTGGTCCTCGCCGGCAACCCTGGCTCCGCCCCCAGCCGTAGGCACCGTCTCTCCGACTCTCCGTCTCTCCGTCCGTGGGTCCCCACGGCACCGCCTCACCCACTGGCTCCTCCTGCGTGGGCTGCTCTCCATCCGTGGCTACCTGGATGTCATCGACTCCACACGGCACCGCATCACCCACTGGATTCTCCTCCGGCGTGGGCTCTCCTTTCCTGCTATCAGCAGGCGATCCACCGAGGCCTCCCCCCGCAATTTTTGCGACACCTCCGGCCTCCCTCCGTCTTATCTCAACGATAGCCTCCATGACCCCTCTGAAGCTAAACTGTGAGTGTCTTTCTATGCAAGCACCTAACTTCTTGCTCTCTCCGTCAGCCAGCTCCACCTCCCCCAACTTTCCCAAGACTCTACAATATCTCTCGCTCATGTCTATGACATTTTCTAGAGCAAATTGCAGGTACTCAAGTTCTTCAGGTATCTTGCTGACTGAGCCCATTGTAATGGACCTTTCCAAGCTAGATGCTACTTCATAGAATGTAGACTTAGTGTCATAGCTTCCCATTTTTAGATCATAAAGAGAAGCCATTTTCCACCCCTGTGTCCTCCCTCCTAACTCTTGATAAGCAGGATTTAGTATGACAGGGTTAGTGGTTAGTGGACTTTCACATTCATTCACAAGTAAATGGTTAGTTTTGGACACAGGCTCTGTGCCTCCTCCTTTCACCAGGCGCAGTTCTACTGGGCTGTTGTTATCTCCATTAACATGCAACAGCGCCTCCCCCCCCCACACTCCTCGTGGGTTGCCTGGCCTCGCTTCTCCGTGCAAGGCTGGCAGCACACTTTTTTCCTTATGCTAATTGATGTGCATATATTGATGTGCATATATTTGGCATGCATAGGAACCCCATAAACCCCTGTCAATGCCTACACCAAACCGCTTTTCCGTGGACCCATACCCACTCGAAAACGGTTTTTAAGCGTGCTGCATTTAGTAGCCCAAATCAACGATGTTCAGTTTAATTTGTGGACACTAAACGCGGCCGATCCCCATGCGCTGTTATAAGCACGGGCTCCTTCGGTTTGATCAAACCACACCAGACATACACAATCAAACGGGGTGCCGTTGGCACTGTCTCAATTGTGTTTCCCTAGTGAGGCACGATTCAAACGCCACCTTCTTACTTTAAATTAGGGACGCTTTAGCGACCGCCAATTTAAAGTCTTTAAGACGCGGCAGCGATTCAAACTGTAATATCCAAACGGTCTCGGTTTAGGCTGTATTACTTTGAATCGCCCCAGCCCGCGAATTAAAACTGTCTGTGTAAACGGTCGGTGTTTAACCAGCCACGTCCGTTTACCAGAATTATTAAACTAGGCACTTTAGTGACTATCATTTACAACTGAATATGTCCGACTCTCGCGGCTTAACTATATTCTGTTTTAAATTGAGTCACTGCGGACGCAACGGATTAAAACTGCAGTATGTCTTAGACTATACTATGTTTTAAATTGCCCGGGCCGTGTTTACCCCTCTGTACGCTGATCATATAGCGTACGGCACCTTTCTTGCACGTCTGTGTAAACGGTCGGTCTTTTTTACTCCAACCGGCCACGTCCGCTTACACAGAACTCTGTGTTAAATCGTGGTTACTGCGGAAGCAACGAATTAGGACTGTAATATGTCTTAGGTCTCATATTATGTACTAAATTTCCCGGGCCGTGTTGTAAAACTCTGCACGTCTGTGTAAACGGTCGGTTTGTTTCTAACCGGCCACGTCCGTTTAACAGAACTCTGTTTTAACTAGGCACTTTAGTGCACCAACGACTTAACACCCACGTCTGTTTGAACGGTCGGTTTATTAACCGGCCACGTCCGTTCAAGCAGAACTCTGTTTTAAACAGGCACTTTAGTGCCCTATGATTTAAAACTGTTCGGATTTCAGGAGATTAGCCGAGTATCCGACAGACTCTAGCAGCAGACGGGATTTACTAAAGAATTAACACGCATAGGCTAAACTAAATGTTCCAATAATCGCTTCTCTTACAAACTCAACATGCTTTTTATAAGGTTTATTAGCTCATTATACAATACAAACACATACAACATACACACTGGTTTGATTCTCCCTCCCCATGACACAGGTGGATACAGTACTCTGGAACTTTGCCTAATAGTCTGTTCCTCTCCTAGCTGTCTTTGAGGAGTTCAGCCCCTGTTGATCTTGTTACTATTTAGCTCAACACTACCAACCTATATCACCTTTGGTAGTCTACAACCCATGTTCACCGATGTTATACCTATGTTCACCTGGTTATCGCTATGGTTAGCTATGGTTTTAAATCTATGGAGACAAACAAGAGGCACAGATACATACATTGTTATAATCTAAACATCACACAACACAACACATGATATTCATTAAACACATTTCTATATGCTCACCACTGGCCTCCCGCCTTCCTGCTTCCCTGATGGTCTCCTTTCAAATCTAACTCCGGCCCTGCTTGCTTTCCCCCACATACAGCAGGTCCATCCTCCCCGGCCAATCAAAAGCCCAGTGGCCCCTTCTCCGCCTGAGATAGGCGGTTCTAAGCCCTTGCCTGTCAGCTAACTTGCATCACACTCCTTGTGATGCAGGCCTGGAACTCTCTCTGACTCTTAGATATTATTATAAAGGTGTTTGGTAACCCAATATCTAAGTATTGACTCTAGAACACATATTGATACACATATGACAGGATTAAAGTGGTACTTGTTTACACATTGTTCCCCTGCCATTATATGTGCCCATTCAGTGAGTCATCACCCCCACCTCTGTGAGGTGTCTGGTAGACCCTCACACTCCAGGAAGGTGGCTTATCACCAAAACCCCCCTTTATGGCCTTACTGGAATGTAGAAGACCCACCACTATCAGGAAGTTAGCTCTCCTCTCTCCCTTAGAGCACATATCTCGTCCATCCATAATTGGACAATACAAGCATGGTTGCTATGGTCACCCAGTTCACCCGGGTGTGATTTCAGCTTTGTTAGTTTACGTGTCTGTTCGTACCAAAAAATGAGCATGGTGCATTGTGATTGGCCGGAATGAGACATTACGTCAGTGACCACAGATGATCAGGCTATATAAGACCTTACACCACTCAGTTCACACGGGTGTGATTTTTTTGGTACGAACAAACACGTGGACACGTAAACTAACAAAGCCAGTTGTTGGAGTGGTTTGCACCACTCAAAAACAGTTTGCAGAATTACAGTACATTTCAAGCACAACTCAATACAAAAACTGTTAACTGTGAGTGGACGACCCAATAAAAGCATTACACTTGTTTACCAGAGGGTCCATCTTGTTCAATTCATCAAAACATTTAGAGATGTACAAATATACACTTCTACTTTTTCCAAAGAACACAACAGGAATTCATCATAAAGGAGGTAAAAAGGGAAATATACAGTGAGGGGGAAAAGGGGTGGTTGGGGGTAGATTACATTAATGATGATTAAAAAAAAAAATTGGCCACATCGGTGAAATAATGTCCGATGTCGGGCATCGGCGCCAACAATGACGGATACATCGTTGAGACCGATGTCGGGCTCTACTCAACACCTTGCTCTGCGAGGCATTGTGAAGAGACTCGAGACACTCATTTTTTAAACGATCCTGACAAAACGAATAGGAGAATAATCTTTGAGTTGACAAAAGCACTTTGAGTTGCTCTGCTGATGCTACCGTCTCTCCCCTCCTCCTGTCTGTGTGTAAAGAGGTTTCATCTGAATATGAGGAGAGGAGAGGAGGTCTGGTCCTGAAGGAACCACACCCTCCACAGATTAAAGAGGAACAACAGGAGAGGAGATCCAGTCTGGTCCTGGAGGAACCACAACCTCCACAGATTAAAGAGGAACAGGAAGAGGAGACTGGTGAGTCAACTTTGACATTACTACGTAGGAAGATGTGGTGCAATATACTCTATCAGGTAAAACACAATGATGTTTTTATTAGTATTATTTAACAAGACTAAAGGGTTATTCAGAAACTGTAAGGATAAAAATATAGTTTGGTAACTCATGGTCCCCTAAAAGACACAGACACACAGCATGTTGTTTCCGCTTGTGCCGCTACATAACTATAGCACAACAAGTTTGAACCCATAATCTTGTTTAGCTATTAAGATATTTGGCATAAATGGTGAGTCACATAAATGGTCAGAGTCACAGGCACGGCACACGCAGTGGCTTTTAAAAAATCACACCCGTGTGAACTGAGTGGTGCAAGGTCTTATATAGACTGATCAGCTGTGGTCTGACGTAATGCCTGATGTAATGAAATCACACCCGTGTGAACTTAGTGACCATAACAACCATGCTCATTTTTGAGTGGTGTAAACCACTCCTACAACTGGCTTTGTTAGTTGAGTGGTGTGAACCACTCCTACAACTGGCTTTGTTAGTTTACGTGTCTGTTCGTACCAAAAAATGAGCATGGTTGCTATGGTCACCCAGTTCACCCGGGTGTGATTTCAGCTTTGTTAGTTTACGTGTCTGTTCGTACCAAAAAATGAGCATGGTGCATTGTGATTGGCCGGAATGAGACATTACGTCAGTGACCACAGATGATCAGGCTATAAGCACGAGACATGGTACTGGTCCACTCAAAGGGTTAAGTGATCTGTCCAGGAAGGTTCTAATCATCAATCAGCACCAGACACTTCATTCAGGAGTGGTGGATTCTTGAGCCACAATGGTTCTGCAGGCTCCACCTGGGCAACGGTGGTGCTGCAGGCTCCACCTGGGCAACGGTGGTGCTGCAGACTCCGCTTGCAGCTTGAATGGCCCTCCTAAAGGCCTCACCATGGGTGTGTTGGGCTTCCTCCTCACGGTAGACACAGGCTGGGGCGCCAACCCATACTGCTCCCGGGTGCCGTCTACATTCCGGCTTTCACCCGTCTCTCCGGTGGTCACCAGATTATTCCTGTTTTTTCAGTAAACCCTTTTTGAATGATAAGTACAAGTTGTTTCTACTGGTGATTTCCACAGAGCACCACAGGGAGAGGTCTACAGTATCTAGAGAGATGGCCTCCAAAAGACATTCAACAGTGTCAGAGGAACAGCCAGAGGTGGATCAGAGACGTGGACTGTTTGATGCGAAGATGCAACCTGTAGTAAAGTTGTACCGTATAGGTATGTGCTGTTTTGTTTACTTACTTACATAAAGGGATATTTCACTTTCAAAATAATTGTGGGTAATGTTATCGTCTACTCAGGCTTTTTGTGAACACTTTGGACAGTTTTGAATTTGCTCAATTCAGTATTTAGATATTTTATATTCATTTTTATCAGACAAGCCCATTGTAACTTCAAACCATCGTAGATACACAGAAAACACCCATCCCTGGTTCTAGTGACTGATATTGTCCTTCCTTAGAGAGGGACAGCCATAGCTGAATGGGTAGAGAGCCCGTCTAGGAAACAGAATGTACCACAGTGATGTTGTTAGGTCTGCAGTGGGTCCCAGGACCCACGGGTGGGAGTCCTAATATAAATGGTATTTTTTGAGAAATTGTAATTGTTTGATATTATTGCATTCATACAAATGTAGTCAAGGTAGTCAAGTTCCTTAACGGAAATTAGGTCCTAATTTTGTATATCATTACTTCAAAATGGATCAAATCAATGGTATACAATACTAGCTCCTCGATCAGATAAAACGTCAAGTTTTCTGACGCGACTTCTTTAACATAGCGGCGGCGGCGGTGTGTGGCAGCGTGTGGTCACAGCCAAACGGCTTCTCAGATAGTCTATAATGTCAGTGATACGATAAGAGCAACATTGCTTTTATTTAAAGCAACGTACAAAACGGACGGACTGGAAGCAAAATAAAACAAAAGAATGGCGGCGGCTAAAAAGAAAAAAGCTGAAGATCTGGAGGAGATCAAGGAGACGCTATACTCTCTGACAAGAGAAGTTGAGAAAGTGTCCAAACAGCAATAAATGATAATGAACCTGGTGGAACAAATCACAGAACTAAAAAATCTGGTGAAAGAGGAGAAAATTGAGTTCCTGGAGAGTCGAGTGGATGACCTTGAACTATATACCCGAATGGAAGATGTGATTGTAACCGGATTGAAAACCACTCACAGGAGCTATGCGAGAGCTACGGAGACCGGCGGTAACGCCGCCGACTCTGACGAGCCCCCTCCAGAAGAACAACAATCACTGGAGCAGCAAGTCGTAGCATTCTTTGTGAGTAAAGAAGTGAATCTACAAAAAGAACAGCAGTTCAATACCAGCCATAATACCAGCCATAATAGTGAGAGAGAAGTGGAGTGTACATGAATGAGCATCTCACTAAAAAGAATGCAGACATTGCTAGACACGCTCGTATGCTAAAGAAAGAAGGCAACATCCAGGCAACGTGGACGCGAAATTGTAAAGTCATGATAAAACTTAACGGCACACCAGAGGAAGCCAAGGTCGTCGTGATCAGGCATCTCCAGGAATTGGACGAATATAAAGAATGACTTTTACATTTACTGTGACGGACATGGAACATACCTGTCGGGAAACGGGGATGGCCAGTCAGGCTACGTTTAGCCGAAGTCACGTAAACAATCACATGGATTCAGATCGGAGAGGTACATCGATTCGGTATGCGAGGGTATATTGGAAAGGCACCAGGGTGAAGTCGCTAGCCGGTTTTGGAGCCGGAATAGTAGGCTTGCGCCACCGTTTGACAGCGGACGGCCTGCGCAGGGACTAAGACTGGGGCTGATGGAACGGCACTGGAATCTAAAGGTATTTTAAAATGCAATGCATCGATCGTGTATGGAAACAAACTGCAAAACTTTAATGTAAAAAATGACAGACAATTGAACATGTATTCCCAATGGAGGATGATACAGAGTATAAACTGCACGACTTTGAATATAATGTTGATCCTGAAAATCATGTGTTTAATTCCATCAATGCCACCTGTGATTATTATACAGAGGAACAGTTTCGGGATAAGGTTGATTTACGTAACACATCTTCGTTAATACATTTCAATTGTAGGAGCCTTTACAAAAGCTTTACTCCAATCAATGATTTTCTGAACACTCTTAAAGGTAAATTCAAGTTGATAGCCTTGTCGGAAACCTGGATAGATGAGGAAAGGGGTTGTGACTTCCATATTGATGGTTATGAATTATACCACACAAATGGATCAAATAAGAAGTCAGGAGGCGTGGCACTCTTTGTGGACAATAAACTGAATTGTAAATCAGTCGAATACATGACAATGGCAATTGATGACCTAATGGAGTGTGTAACGGTGGAAATACAGATGGAAAAAAGGAGCAATATAATTGTTACTTGTATGTGTGTATATATATATATATATATATATATATAGGAAACCTGGGTCAACGGTAGAAACATTCACAGAAACACTTGAAGGGTAAACAAAAACAAAACATTCTTTATCTGTGGAGATACCAATGTGGACCTCTTAAAGGTATCCAGCCATAAGGCATCATCCGAATATTTGGAGTCACTATACGGCAGAGGATTATACCCATTAATAACAAAGCCTAGTAGAATAACGGAAACATCTGCTACATTGATTGACCATATTTTTACCAACAGCTTGGAGAACAAAATCACAAGTGGTTTGGTGATAAATGATGTCAGCGACCATTTACCTATTTTTCTTACATTAGAATGCCAAATTAAGAAGGACGAGGAGGAAAATGTGCCTAGATATATAAGAATAAGAAAGGATAATGCAATAAACATGTTCAGGGATGATCTTAGGCAGGTTGACTGGACGGGGGTCTATGTGAATGAGGTTAATGCAGCATATGAGGCTTTTTTAAATAAATACTTGGCACTGTATGAAAAATACTGTCCATTAGTTTTACATAAGCAAAAAAAAACGGCAACAGAAAACCTTGGATAACAAAAAGCTTACAGAATGCATCTAAAAAAATAATTGTATAGAGAACAAAGAATGCCGAAATGAAATATAAAGCGTACAAGAATAAGTTAGTATTAATTATGAGACTGGCCAAGAAAGATTACTATAACAAATTGTTGGATGAAAATAAAAATAACATTAAAGGTACCTGGAATATTTTAAACAAAGTAATGGGTAATAAACCACGTTTCCACAAACGTACCTAGTCATTTCAATACTAATAATACAATTATAAAAGACGAGAACGAAATGGTGAACGAATTCAATTCTTTTTTTGTAAACATTGGACCAAATTTGGCAGACTTAATTGAAAATCATGATGAAACAGATTGGACAGGAAGTAGTAAAGTGTTGCAGTCTATGTTTGTGGGAAATGTTAGTGAACAAGAAATCCTATCTATGGTAACAAAGTCTAAAAATAAGACATCCACTGATTGTGATGGGTTAGACATGGTTATAGTGAAAAAGACAATTGATTGTATCATCAAACCCCTTTGTTATATTTTTAATTTATCCTTTCAGTCAGGCAAGTTTCCAGATCGAATGAAAGTTGCAAAAGTTATTCCACTTTTTAAATCAGGAGATAAGCATAGCTTCAATAATTAAAGACCAGTGTCATTGCTCTCACAATTCTCTAAGGTGCTTGAAAAGATCTTTGCACAAAAGTTTGATGCTTTTATTGAAAAGCATCAACTGTTGAGTGAATGCCAATATGGCTTTCGGCAAAATAGGTCCACAGCAACAGCTTTAATGAATATAATGGAGGAAATATCAACATCAACACATGAAAATAAATATACAATAGGGGTATTTAGAGATTTAAGCTTTCGACACCTTGAATCATTCAATTTTGATTTCTAAATTATACACATACGGCGTGAGAGGAATGGTACTGGACTGGATGAGAAGCTATTTAGACAATAGACAACAATATGTGCAGTGGGCAGGTAACGCATCAGAGTGTATGAAAATTGAATGTGGAGTCCCTCAAGGTTCTGTTTTGGGACCCAAATTATTGAATCTATACATTAATGACATGTGTGACGAATCATGCACAAAGTGCATTATAGAGCTCACACACATAGTCTATTTATAAAATCGAGAGTATCGAAATTTGAACATATCGTGAAGCTACAAACCTTATTAATTATGTTTAGTGCAACAAGCAAAACATTACCAGTTCATCTACAACAGCTATTCGATCCTAGTTCAGAAAGTAGGGATAGTAGGAGGAAATTTGACTTCAAACATAAGTTTGCACGGACCACTCAAAGACTACTGTGTCCTTCGATAACAGGAATCCGAATATGGAATTCTCTGGATGACAATTTAAAGGGTTGTACAAATATTTGCCAATTTAAAATAAATTACAAAAATCAAATATTTAGACAATATGAAGACGATGAATAGGTTAACTAGAGCTAGAGCTATCATTTATTGCACGTGTCATTGCTCAACGTCTTGCTTGTTTGGTTTTACTCTTTTGTTTTGTTTTTGTTTTTTGTTTGTTTTTTTGTTTTGTTTTGTTTAGATGTGTATGCGCCAATCAATAAAGTAAACTAAACTTTTAAGTGAAAAGGGGGCAGGTATTTATAAGAATTTATTCTTCTTCCTGCTCCTTTTCGTCATAGGTGTATCAGATACTGTATGAAAGACAAATTAATTATGAAGGATATTAATTGTTATCTATTATGATTTGTACTGTATTGTGTTACACTATGTGCGAAATAAAAATGAAATGAAAATGAAATGAAATGCTTTGAAAAACCCCTCTTGTATATGAAACCAAATACACACGATAAATCAAATAATGAATTGCATTTTTATAATGAATTGCATTTTCATAGCACTTTTCCAAGTGGTCAAAGCACTTTACAATTCATTCATACATTGGGAGGTGAAGCGGCGAACAGTCGACGCCAGGGTCCTCACTTCCCACATTCAGACACCAATGGTGGCGAGCTCACACCAACCAACTCATTGGAGGCAATGTAGGGTTCAGTGTCTTGCCCAAGGACACTTCGACATGTGGACAGGAGGAGCCGGGATTCGAACCGCCGACCCAGGGATCATTGGATGACCTGCTCTACCTCCTGAACCACAGCCGCCCACGATGAGTTCCAAACCTGTATTTAGATTGTGCGAGCATATGCGATATTTATTTTATCAAATCCAAGTCACAATACATTCATAGCCGTCAGGTTTTTCACATAACAATAAACACAGCAAACGGGCGCATCGTGAAATAATTCCCCTGGGGCATGAGCCGAAGAGAATTATCCACGCGCGTTGTTTGGCTGATAAAAATTGGGATTGCGCGTGCCGTTGCTTATTCGGTAAAGGCATGCGAATAAAGCAAGGGCGCATAGATCCCAATCTATCAGACACACAACTGTAGCTCCGCTTAAATGAAAACCACATTGCAAGGAAAATTAAAACAAGAAGGAAAAGGGGAAAGAAAGATTAAAAATAGTTTGTTTAAACTTCAAGAGAAAAGCTGGTGCACAGGGTTGTTGGTGAGCTAAGATAAATGAGAATAATGACACTGACTTCGCTGATGACATCGTGCTTATCAGTCAATCATTGGAGTCAATCGGTCAATCAAGAGCTCAGGCTCTCCTTCAGTCTCTTGAGCAGGCCTCCAACTGTGTTGGTCTTTATCTCAACGAGACGAAAACTGAATACATAAATATATGCAAATCCAACAATAACCACATTATAAAAACACTTAACAACACTCTTCTGAAACAGGTTGATGACTACAAGTATTTGGGTTCATATATATCTTTCAAACTAGGAAGGGTATGGCCTGGTCAGCCTGCAATGACATGCATAAGATCTTGTCATCCCAGCTTAGTAAGATGTTAAGTAAAAATATTTAGGATGACCGTTGAGCCGATTCTACTCTATGGCTCCGAGACATGGACACGTTCAAAGAAACTAGAGAAACGGTTGGATGCAAAATCTGTCTTGGAAGAGCCACCCATCGACTAATCTAATATACGGCAACCTTCCCCGTGTTTCTTCACTAGTCCGATCCAGAAGAACACAGTTTGCCGGCCACTGCTACAGAGCTGACAATGAGGTTATATCTTCCCTTCTTCTCTGGAGTCCTGCCTCAAAGCAGACCAGAGATAGAAAACTGTCGTTCCCTCATCGCTAGGGACACAGGCATCAGTAAGCAGGAACTGGGGATGGCAATGAAGGACCGGAAAGTCTAGCATGATATTGTGAAATCCACAATCTCGACTGCGGTCGAACAATGATGATGATTTTCTCTCATCTTGACAGACATGCATTGGTTGCATTGGTTAAACTCTTGCTTCATGACATTCCACTGTTCAACACAACTGGCATAATATTCATTTCAGCATATCAGGGCGTCAGGCTACACAAATCATGCATCAACTAAAGATTGAGACCTGGAGTCACCGCTACACACTATGATATGTATGACATGTTTGTTGAAACTTCCAACAACCTGTTTGAGTTTGTGCCAATTATGTTTTTCAGTTATCTTTTCTTTTTTTGTGTAGTGTTATTTTGTCATATAACTAAAAATACATTGCATGGATGCACCTGGGACGTATCTTCAGTGATGTATCCTGAGGTCAACGGGGTTTCGGGTCTACCATCATCATACCCCTCACTCAGGCGACCCAGCCGGGGTTGATCAAATCCCGTCTTATGTCCCAGTAGCTACCCTCGATCAGTCCATCAGGGAATGAGAAAGGCCATACAATCCGTTGCTCCGGAACTACTCTGCCGGGACTGGGAGAACCAAATTATGGCGCGTGGAAGGACTAGGCTCTGTGGGTTTCCGGGCCCCTCCTACATCTCACCAGGTCCACTCCTGCTCTCACCAGGCCCAGGACCTGTGTGTTGCACCAGACTCCCAGCACCAGGCACTTCATTCAGGAGTGGTGGATTATAATGGCCCTCCTAAAGGCCTCACCAAGGTTTGTTGGGCTTCCTCCTCACGGAGGACACAGGCTGGGGCGCTAACCCATACTGCTCACCCAGGTGCCGTCTACATTCCGGCTGGCACCCGTCTCTCCGGTGGTCACCAGACTATACCCGGTTGTCACAGTCTATTCCTATGAGTCACTATAAATAGAATACCTCAGACTCCCAGCACCAGGCACTTCATTCAGGAGTGGTGGATTATATATCATAAACTTCTGTTGAACACTTGTTACTTAATTGTAACTATTTAAATGCAACATTATATTCAATACAAACAAAATATGCAAGACAAGTACAAGAATGACTCAAATGTCAAGCCCTGAAAACTATCTGTGATGATGTTCCTCCAAAATGAAAAGTTCAAACATTAAATGTTTTTCTCTCTTTGTCTTTTTTCTAGCCGTCCCGCACCTCCCTGTGTGTAAAGAGGAAGTTGTCACTGAACAACAGGAGAGGAGCTCCAGTCTGGTCCAGGAGGAACCACAACCACCACAGATTAAAGATGAACAAGAGGAGCTACTTCAAAGACCAATGGAGGCTGATGGGTCAACGTTGACATTACAAGCAGTGAAAAGTGAAGATGATCATGATGATGAAAACAGAGAGACAGAGCCTGTAGCCGGCACCTCAACTGAACACATGAAAACACAAGCTGATGTAGAGGACTGTGGAACATCACAACCAACTAGTGACGACCAGCTCCTCTCTTCACACTGTTCTGAATCTGACACTGAAGACAGTGATGAGTGGCAGGAGACCAGTGAAGGTCAGTCAACTTTAAACACACTGAAATCACACAAGAAACAACATGTGGAAGGACAAAGATTGTCGTTGAGCAGCAAGCTGTCCAAGGACCTGAAATCATCAAAACAAACTCACTCCATGAGGAGCCACACAGGGAAGAAACGCTTTAGTTGTACAGACTGTGGCAAATGTTTTAATCGTAAGGCAAGTCTGACGAGGCACACAAGGACTCATACAGGGCAAAAGCCCTTCACTTGTACAGTTTGTGGTAAAGGCTTTATTCAGAGTGTTAATCTAAAAACACACATGAGGACTCATTCAGGGGAAAAGCCCTTTACTTGTAACGTGTGTGGTAAAGGCTGTACACGAAGTAGTGGTCTAAAAACACACATGAGGACTCATACAGGGGAAAAGCCCTTTACTTGTAACGTGTGTGGTAAAGGCTTTACACAAAGTTATAATCTAAAAACACACATGAGGACTCATACAGGGGAAAAGCCATTTACTTGTAACGTGTGTGGTAAAGGCTGTCGTAACATCGGTAATCTAAAAACACACATGAGGACTCATACAGGGGAAAAGCCCTTTACTTGTAATGTGTGTGGTAAAGGCTTTATTCAGAGTGGTGATCTAAAAACACACATGAGGACTCATACAGGGGAAAAGCCCTTTACTTGTAACGTGTGTGGTAAAGGCTTTGCTCAGAGTTGTAGTCTAAAATCACACATGAGGACTCATACAGGGGAAAAGCCCTTTATTTGTAACGTCTGTGGTAAAGGCTTTACACAGAGTAGTGAACTAAAAATACACATGATGACTCATACAGGGGAAAAGCCCTTTACTTGTAACGTGTGTGGTAAAGGCTGTACACGTAGTGAACTAAAAACACACATGAGGACTCATACAGGGGAAAGGCCCTTTACTTGTAACGTATGTGATAAAGGCTTTGCTCAGAGTTGTAATCTAAAATCACACATGAGGACTCATACAGGGGAAAAGCCCTTTATTTGTAACGTCTGTGGTAAAGGCTGTACACAGAGTAGTGAACTAAAATCACACATGAGGACTCATACAGGGGAAAAGCCCCTTTCTTGTAACGTCTGTGGTAAAGGCTTTGCTCAGAGTGTTCATCTAAAATCACACATGAGGACTCATACAGGGGAAAAGCCCATAGACGAATGAGGACTTATACACGGGGGGGGGGCCTTTAGTTCCTGTTAGTGGCAAATTGCTTGGGTCAAAATGCACATCTGAGGATAATGAGGAGGAATCATACGGGGAAGAAGTGGTTAGTTGTATGGTAATAAATCCACATTTTCATACATGACATAACATACAATCGGATGATCATTAATTCTATTCCAGGATGACAATGACAAGTGGTACATACTAAAGCAGTGGAATCATATAATCGGACAATATCAACCTGACTGGTTAAAGACCACCACAATTTAGTTTCTTAAGTATCTTTTGTATGTAAAACCTATATAAACATGGCACAAAAAGTTGTTGTCTTTGGTAGATTATTTCTCTATTGTAACTCTGTTTAATTATACCATCGGATGTTTCAGACATTAACCCATTTTGGGGCGGAAACCCCGTTTGGTGTTTTAAGTAGGGCCGGGACTTTAACGCGTTAATTGAGATTAATTAACTACAGAAAAATTAACGCGTTTAATCGCACCTTTTTTTTTCACGGCGGAACGTTTCTCACTGGGCGCATTTCTAGTACTGAATAGGCTCATTAGGCTGCTGCATGCCTTGCACGGCTTGCAGGGGGAGGAGCAGCCCCCCCCCCCCTCGCAGCAGCAGCAGTCCAGTTCACTCTACACTACAGCTCCGTCAGACAACAACACCCAAACGAATCGAATGAAGAAGCCGCTTATATCGCTTTTGCTCCGTGGATGGGACATTTAGATTTAAAAGCTATCGGATGGACGCGTGGATAGCAGCATGGTTGTGTGCAATATCAGAGGGAAAGGATCCATAAGCCATATGACCAACGCTAGCTTCCATGCTAGCTGCTTCAGCTTAGCATGTCTCGCAGTCGCAGAGTAGAGGCTTGCAGAGGCTCGCGGAGATTTCACCACAGCACGAAGCTGTCAAGCTCATAGATATATATGGTCAAGCTGTCCTCGATGCGAAACATACTGAAGCAGCAAGTGTGAAAGTCCGTGGTCAGACAATGGTCTGCCCCATGCAACCCCAAGTGTTTCCCCCCTAATAAAGTTGTTTTTATTTGTTTTCTGGCCACCATGTAAAGCACATTTGAGTATTCATAGACAGGGTCACATCTGCTGATACCGATTATTTTATTCCGATATTTTACAGAGGAACCACAATGGAAACAAGCCTATAGGCCAGACCTGGGCATTGTACGGCCCGCGGGCCAAATACGGCCCGCCGGCTGACTCTGACCGGCCCACGAAAGATTACTTGATAATTAGAAAATAAAACATAATTTCCAATTACCTGTGGACTAACCACGGCTAGATGGCGACCCGTTGATGACCCGTTGTATAAATGAAGGTTGAAAAAATGAAGGTTTTATGAGCCAATGAAAATTGCAGTTTAATGAAAATTCTTCTTCTGCCCCTAATACATCCATGCAGAGTCAAGTGTTTATGAAACTTTGCAGTATAGCCTATGGTGTAGAGCAGGCCTGTCGAACTCAACTTGGGGTGAGGGCCACATTGGTCAAAAGGTCACTTGATGTGGGCACAACGCATGCTCACGCCTCAGTCACTGCTATAACCATGTGTGTGTGTGTGTGTATGTATATATATGTATATATATATATATGTATATATATATATATATATATATATATATATATATATATATATATATATATGTTAGCCCACCTCTAAACCATATGGGACCCACTTGAGGCCCATATAGTTCAGCCCACCTTGAAGCCATATGGGACCCATGTAAGCCCCACAGACATTTTCCACATTGGGCCCACCTAGGACCCAGGTAGAACCCACTTAAAACCCACATGGGCAAGCCCAGGTCCCACATAAAAACGCCCAGTTGGGGTAGCCTCGCGTTGCGATACTAATATACCACTGCGCTGGGCTACGTGCGACATTAGTCTCTACGTCCTCACTTTAAGGATTATTTCCAAGGGGCGGTTACAAAAATGATTCAAACAGCCTCTATTGGTTAGGCCTACAGCCAACCAGAGCAGCCCAGTCAGGGCAGCCCGCTACGTCACACACAAGCGCCGGCCCGACACTGTGAGTGTGAAATGTAAACAGCATTTCTCGTGTCGCAGTACAGAGAGAGACAAAAATATGGATGTTAATGATAATTGTAATTTTTGCAATGCTTCTTTAAGAAGTGGTGGAAGAATTGGACACTCTAAATTAATCTTTCAGCAAATGGCACTTGCATCAAAGGAAAATAATATTTTCGAGAAACTTCAGGGTTTAGGCTTGACTTTGATTAAATCTCGGGACAAATCATTTCGGTCCTGCATTAAGTGCGAAGAGGCACGAACAATCGGTACATTTATTCCGAAAAGGGGAAGAGAACGAAAGGGGATCTCTAGCAGCAGCGTCGGCTACAACATCGAGCCGTGGTTCTGATCCAGCAGTATCTGTCGCCTCTCCGTCACCGACACCATCAAGCCCACCGTCTAGTCACGGTTCTACAACTTCAGTGAAGCTGTCCCGAGACCAATTGACACCATCCAAAACGCCCAGGAGGGAGACAAAAAGATGTCTAATTCCTCCGAGTCCTGGTATTGTTGTGGTAAGGTTTTATTACAGTGTCTTTAAACAATGAAAGTTCTACTCCCTAAACGTGAGTGTTTTTTAGGATGTGCCCCTGTACACAAGTTAAAGTCCCCTCTCCCTCCCCCCTTTCCCCCCAGACTGTACATGTTTTTCCCTTTATTTAACTGTATGTGACGATTTCCCGTTTATCGACCTTAAGCATTACACTTGTTTACAAGAGGGTCCACCATGTTCAATTCATCAAAACATTTAGAGACGTACAAATAGACACTTCTGCCTGGCATGGTGGTGGAAATTAGTGATACTGGGATTATGTGTGATGGAATATTTCCTTCATTTTTCAGGTAATCACCACATACCCTTCTAAAACGGTTGCCAAGTTTAGCCAGCCAGAAGAGGTTGGGATTGTAACCAACATCACCAATCAACAATGGAAGACAGCTGCTAAAAAAATTCTGAATCACAAGGATCTAGCAGAAGAGGTCAAGATTAAGGTTCTAGATATCATTGAAAGTGAATGTAAAACTCTCTGTAAGCATAACAGTGATTGCATGCTGTATAGGTCATCAGCAGAGGATCTGCAGTCTTTTTCTTTTGAACATTTAGAGTCAGATCTGAAACGTCTAGCGCCATTCCTGATATCCATATTTGCCACCATCACAATCAATTCTGTGCCTGCCACCTGTATTTTTTGAACAGCATATTACAGCATGGGGGGCAAAGAAGGCTGTTTTTCAAAGGCTGAGCAAAATGGGCGTCACAACCACCCACGATAATGCTGTACAGAAGCAGCAAGAGTTGGCTAAGCTTTGTGGTGAGGAGGTTCAGGGCTTAAAGTTGCTAATTGAAGAATACCTGAAGAAGTCTGGAGAATAAGAGGACCCTGAGCCAGTAGTGGACCCTGAGCCAGAAGCCACCCATCGAAACATAGAGGAAGAGGAGCCAGAGTTTGAGCAGGAGCTGGATGGCCTCTATCGAAGCATGGAAGAGCTTAACGTGTTAGGTGAGTTTCCAATATATATATATAACCAAAACATGTATCTAAATGGTTGTTGCATTTATCCAACAGGGGAAGCCTCGGTGGAGGGTGGCGAAGAGACAAGCAGCACACACGAAGATGGCGAAGCTGTGTTACCATTCAGTGACCTCAATAACAATGAATTCATGGTGACTGTCATACCGGCCCCACACACATATTCCATTATTTTTGACAACTTAGATTTTTTTTGCAGAACACACCATCAGTCCCGCAAACACAGCAACCAGTCTTTTCACAGGATTCACCATATGGCTGTACGCGACAGAATTTCCATATTCCAGCTAACCCTCCTTCACTACGACGTTGGTAACTCTCTCCCATCTGTCCTAACGCCAGAACACATGCGGAAGGAGTTCATTGTCCTTGGCAGTCGAATGCTCACATGTCACCTGGATGCTTTCAAACCCCTTGAAAAGCTTGTAGTGCATCACATACCACACCAGTACTCGGATGAAATGGCACAGCGCTCCACTGATGTAAGTACTGTGACCTACATGTGGCCTGGAAAACGGAGAAATCTGCTAGTGATATAAATAATTGGGTTCGTCTATTTGTCTGGCCATTCCAGGCAAAACAAAATGTAACATGCCTTCATATAATGTGTAATCCACTAGCAAGTCTAGCACGTTTATATATGAATGTCTGTCTTTGTTCACAGTATCCCCTGGGTCTCATATTCAAAAATGAAAATTTAACCACGAAATTGACTGAAGTGCTGTTCCAACTTCAGAACAAGTAAGTATCTCCACTGTCACTTATTGCCAAGCGGGGACAGATTCTTGATTTAGTTTTGAGCCTTCTTTTCTGTGGTTGAAATATTATCTCATCACCTTAAGGCCATCCACCCTAGCCTAGAAACCAGACGAATCTGCCATAAACTATTGCCCACATTGATATTTGTCTGACCATGTGCACACTATTCTAAGATAGTCTACCAGTATGTGAGAAAATCATATCTATACACTCAAAACGTTGTGCACTGTCATGCATTGTGAGCTTGTAGATTAGCCCCCCCCCCCAACCAATATCGTCATCGGAAAAGTGTTGTATGTACTTTATGTGATGTCAGATATTCTGTAATTATTTTTTCACAGTGATTTGTCACCTGCAAACTGAACATGAACATGTCTGGATATTGAATGAATTGTAGTACTGCACACTGGGACAGGAAATGCAGTCCTGACAACATGAAATTGGCAGGGGAGGACGTATGGATAGCACAATGTGGGCAGTTGTTAACGTTCTGCAGAAGACGTTGAGGACACAAATAAGATATTTGTTTTATAGTGAGGGGGGGTTATGTCCCTATATGCCACAGATTTGCAAAAAAGTTGTAAATTAGAATGAACAAAAATTAACATGAGGTTAATGTAGTCTGTCCTTTGGTTCAGAAAGCCATTAGTCATGGGAGAGAAAATAGGAACCCTGTGTGGCTCTGGAATACACTTGCATAAAGCAAAAGTGGGCAGTCAATGCACACTGCCCTTCATGTAAATGTTCTCCAGTATTTTGTGTCCTGTGTTATTACATTTCTAAATACACGGTGTGTGTATCTGTGAGAGAGAGGGTGCGTAGCGTGAGGGAGACAGTGACACATACAACTATGTATGTTTGAGTGTGAGAGACCGTGAGTTGAGTGAGGGAGACCGAGAGACTCAAATAAATATGTATGTGTGTGTGTGTGTGTGTGTGTGTGTGTGTGTGTGTGTGTGTGTGTGTGTGTGTGTGTGTGTGAGAGAGGGGTGAGCGAGAGAAGTAGAGAAAAATATTTTGAATTGAAATTAAAATCCAGATTTCTGATTGACAGATGCAGCAATGCTAAACAGGGACCACATAAGGCATACAATGCCTACAAAGAGTTTGTTGTCAAAGACACAACTGCACTGTTCCTGGCAGCTGCGATGGAACACTTTGGCTTGACAGATGTAAAAGGTAAATTATATCTAATAACATTATATCTAACATAATGTCTCAGTAGTCAAATTAATGCAACTTAGTATATTGAATATACTTCAAAATGTATAAGAACTGTTGTGATTATTGTTCCACCTGCAGTTCTTGCTGGAACTAGGGATCAGCAGCGGAAGTGGCTGGCTGACATGGTAGCAGGCTGTGTCGACTGTTACCTCCACTTAGATGATGACCCAGAATATTTCAGAACTTACGATTTTCCGTGCCGCATGCAAGACCTTGTGTGTCAAAGAACATTCACAAGCAGGTCAGAGCGATCAAGGCATGAGAAGGACGTTCATGACATGGATATGACGCCTCCGGAACCACAAAAAGGAGCACACAGAAGCAAGAATGAGCTTTGGGTTTTTCCTGCTAAACATTGTAAAATCTGTGCCCAGAGTCACATTGTTTCTGTGTATTTTTTGTTTACTATGCTCAATTTTGATGTACTTTATTATTTTCTACTATCTGCTACTCTGTGAGATTTTCTTGGTTATCTGCTGGACTATGTGCCACAAGAAGCCAGTGAGATACATGTGTTGCTATGGCAACAAGGTGTGATTGGGAGACCCCGCCCACAGCTCACCTGGCTGAGGGGCAATCACAATGTTTGGGCCACCTGGAGAGAGGACTCTGGCAGTCCAGAGTGGAAGTGAACAGAGAGACAGGCTACTGGGGAAGCAAGAGGAATATTTCCCAAGTCTTGCCATATTCCCTTTTTGGAGTACCTTCCCGAATATTGGATTCTACCATTGGATTTAGAGATTTAGGGACTCTTTCCATCTTGGATTACTTCCCTGGATATCGGATTAAGGACAAACTTTGTGAAGGAGTTAAGGGTGGCCAGAGGAGACTGGCCACACTCTTTTTGGGACATTTAAATTTAGTTTTGGACAGTGCCAGGACACTCGAACTTTACACCCATCCCTTTTGAGGCAGTTTTATTTTATTTTGATTTCATTAAGTGAACGTTTTGTTATTGAAAACATTATTTTGTTTTGATTTAATAAATTACAGTTAAACTTATTTACTGATTTATTTAGTTATTCTTATTCTGAACTGACCCACCACCTCCCTCATTTTTGCTATAATTGGTTCCTTAATTGTTATTGTTGCAACCGTTATAGAATGTTAGATGCAGTGAAAGAGGGTGACGGTGAAAGGCTAATGAGATTGTACATAATGGCACTTAAGTTCTACAGGGCGTCTGGTCACACACAGTATGCGTACAGTACATTTATTTTGACTGTGCAGCTCCAAGCCACACTATCCCCTCGAATGGCTCACTCTTTGACCTGGAACAGATTCTGGAATGGTAGGGGGGGGGACAGGGAAAAACATGCCACTCGACCTGCACCTAGAACACCTAAACGTTTTTTTTAAATCGTTTTTTTTTTTTTAAAGATATTTTTTTGCGGCTTACGCCTTTTATTGGTTTTTGAAGGGACAGACAGTAGGCTGACAGGAAACGGGAGAGAGATGGGGGAAGACATGCAGTAAAGGCCGTGTCGGGCTCGGGAGTCGAACCCGCGGCACACTGCGACTGGATTACCAGTCGGGTGCCCAGACGGTTACGCCACCGCCTGGGCTAAATCGTTTTTGAAGGGTCTAGGGCCTAATCTTTCAGAGAAGTCAGCATCTAGGATCAGCCAGTCCATAGGAGTCCTCAAGCAGATGATGGACAAAACTGACAGGGAGCTGAAACTGTCAACTCCCAGTGGCATTCACCGTGCAGCTGGAGTGAAAGACGACATTGTGGCCCTGGTTAAGGTGTTTAGGGAGGCACAATTATTCCAATGCCAAGTCGGAAGACAGTTCAGTGCATTCCCTAACTTCAGTAGGGATTTGTTTAGAAATGTTCGCTATGTTGACTATTGTAAGCGGATGAAGAACAAGCTCAGAGAGTGGAGGAGAACCCCTATTTAAAAAGACAGCAAGAGTATCTACTGTACACGTCTTTAGTTTCAGGATTTCTGCATGCACCTTGTGTTTATATGTACATACTTTTAACATACTTTTTGGAAACTGCTGGTAAATTATACACTTTTGTACCTGACCAGATTAATAAAAACGTCTTGATTACATCATCTGCATTTATTATTTTCGATATGCATAATATTCATGATGATGCTTTTTGATGCGTATTTTCAGAAAGAGGTCACAGTCTTCACTTGTATAACAGTTTACTAAGCTACTGAAGGTTGCAATGTTTTTGTCTCATGACCTTCAAGGTATCTAGCACCTGTCCTTGTAGGTTTGCCAAAGGTATCCCTGTATTTGCAGACATTTAACCCATTCTAGACGGGAACCACCTTTTGGTGTTCTAAGCATTGTTATACTTTAGATATTGACAAATAGCAGATCTACAAGCTCATAGCGCGGCACCGAGTGCCACGCTACGAGCTTGCAGATCTGCTATTTTTGAAAAAAATAGAAAATGTGGCGCAAATCTTTGAATATATATTCTTTCAGAGCGAACGTTTTTAACTCAAATCTTTGCTTCTGGGAGGGGTCCCCGGAACAACATATTTTCTGATGGAGCTCCACGGCCAAATTCAAATAATTCTGGGGGTCCTTGACATGCAAAAGGTTGAGAACCACTAACATAGAAACATGACGTTTTTCAGAAACTGTCAGGATTTAGAAGACATTTGTAGAATGTCAAATGTCCTCAGGTCAAAATGGGTTAATGTAGTTGACTGTCATTGTTCAATATATTACAAAACAAACATAAGTTATTAATTATATTCAAATTGAAGAGACCATTGTATTACTCTTGGTTACATTGATTGCAATTAAGTGAGAATGTTATTGACAGTATATTCAATTCATTGCTTTTTCCTTGAAATAATGGCAGTCACAATGCATTTTTATTCTACATATCAGGACGGATTCTGCCAATTCAATTGTAATGGAGTGGTTTGATGCCGTGTGAAGATTTCTGATCCGCCCTCCAGAATCAAAGTGTGGTGTGACTGTGCCCTTATATTCATTTGGATTCATGCATTTATAGACGTGATGAGCATGGATTCTCTTCCACATGCAATGCAACACATGGCTCTTAAATCATACCATAAATTTCTCACTTTCTAAATGTATCGTCTTTGTAATTCCATGAACCAACATTAACAACTATTTGCTCAATTATTTAAATGAAAATATCCATAAGCTTTTGAAAAGGTGACACTTTATTAATGTGCCAACATTTGGCAATACAGGTTAGACAATTCTGCATGTGATCATCCATTTACACAAATCTAGAAGTTGCATAAATTATGTACATTTAGAACAACATTTTCAGATGGGAGTCAGCAGCCAATTACATATAATTCTGGCGGTCCTTGACATGACAAAGTTTGTGACAGTCTTGATTTGGAAGACATTTTTTGGAAGTACAATCAGGTCTAAATGGGTTAATACAAATGCATGATCTACAACTGCTCCCAACAGATAATGATGTAGCACCTTCTAGACTAAATGATGTAGCACCTTCTAGACTAAGGGATGTAGCACCTTCTAGACTAAATGATGTAGCACCTTCTAGACTAAATGATGTAGCACCTTCTAGACTAAATGATGCAGCACCTTCTAGACTAAATGATGCAGCACCTTCTAGACTAAATGATGCAGCACCTTCTAGACTAAATGATGTAGCACCTTCTAGACTAAATGATGTAGCACCTTCTAGACTAAATGATGTAGCACCTTCTAGACTAAATGATGTAGCACCTTCTAGACCAAATGATGTAGCAACTTCTAGACTAAATTATGTATTTGCAAACATTCTGCAGAATAACAAAAATATGTCATTCTGTCATTTGACTCATTTCTGACACTCCTGAGATTCCCAACAATGACATTGACGACCCTGAGCTGCTGAGTGGTGGTGCGTGCATCTGGTCTACATCATCTGCCTCATCAAAGTAGCCAGTATAATACATATCTGGCAGTTCCAAGGGCGAAGGGTCACTGGTCTCAAAGTCAATGTCGTGAAATACATCGCCAATTACTTTTAGAATTTGTCTCGCATAGCTCTCAAAGAACACAGGAATATTGCATTTTATATATGCCAAGTCAAATATCTTAGGACTGTGTTGGATAACAGCATCAATGAGTTCAGTGCCAAAGCCAGTGCCTAGTTTAGAAGTGAACAGATGTGCATTTTTAGGAACCAAACTTTCCTGGTAAACCTCCAGCTTCTCCCTGAGCAACAATTTATGTTCTTTTAGTACCTGCCTAGATCTAGTAGCAACCTCATCCAGTTCAAACATCTCGTAATTGGGTGTCAATTCTTCACAAACTTCACTGGGGCAAGAACATATAGAGTGACAATAGGTGCAACATAGATGTCCTGGCTCCACACTTGTAGTACCTTCTTCAAACCTACTGTATAGGGCCTTTCGAAAGCATCCAGTTTTGGATTTCGGTAGCAACACTTTCACTCCATCAGTCCTTGTATGCTGTTTAACTACATACACTGCAGCATGTGACTGTGAGCCATCTCTGCCTGCCCGGCCTGCTTGCTGAACAATAGCTTCAAGGTCCTCAGGTGCCCCATACATTATCACATGATGTACATTAGGAAAATCTAAGCCCAAGCCTAAAGCTGTTGTTGCGACGACAACTCTACAACTCCCATCTCCAAAGAGAGATGACAGGATTCGGCTTTTGGTGTAGTCGTAGGTTTGGCTGCTGAACAGTCCTATAAGTAGATTGTCTGGATTCTGTTCTCTTTCAACCCATGCATCTGTGTCCAGCTCTCCTTGGAAATAAGCAAAAACTCTGACAAGTGCCGGAATTGACCTGCAGTAAATAAGTATGGGAGACATGGAAAGACCCTTGTCCTTTACCTCTCTCACAACCCAATCCAGACATTCTAGCGTTTCCTGAGAGACAAAAATCAATCCCAGTCTGATGTTGGTACGGTTGAGGCTAACTGTTAAGAGTTACTGTATTGTCATTGTCCATGAGAAGCAATTTCTTCACCAAATTCCTGGAGTTGAGATCAGCAGATGCAGTCAGTGCCAGCACAGGTGTACCTGAAAAGACAAATAATTGCACCGTCAGCTTAATTTGTAACATGCTGCAAATGCTTCATAAAAAAAAATATATATATACACACACACACACACACACACACACACACACACACACACACACACACACACACACACACACAAACAAAATTGCACTGATCACACTGCCATCCGTCAACATATATATTCTGTGTTAATGACACTGTTCAGCTGCAGCTAGTCACAACCCAAGAATACTCAGGTACACGTGGTTGAGAAAATATTACATTGTGTGCATTGTTTTTTAAAGATATACTGACCTTCCTTGACGAGCCCTCTCAATTCTTTCAACATCTAAAAACTCTGAAGGCTACTGCGTCTTTGTTTGAGGGCAGTCCCCTGAGAAAATAACAGAACATTAAATTAGAATCAATTGCAGACAGAGAATACACTGTGACAAGCTATTTGCACACAGTTATGTAGCAGCCACTGGGGAAAAAATAAAGAAAGAAAAATGCTGCTGGTATATACAATATACCAAGAACTATTTGCACATACATACATTAATACTGCTATATACAATATGACAAGACTATGCACATTTGATGGATGTACATTATGCTCTTGAATCTTCTTTTTTCACCTTGGTCCGTTTTGCCTTCCCTCCCTTTATTATTTTATGTTTTTTTATCACTATACTGTTGTTATTGTCTATACTGATGATTGTCTGAAGGAAGCCTAAGCCAAAATTTGTTTTACTCTTATGTTTAAGTATAATGTACCTGTATACAAGATAACAAGGTGTAACAATACAGTACAACCTTGAATACAGAACATTACCATAGGCGGCGGGTGTGTAAGGCTAGGGAAGGCTTAGCCTTCCCAAAAATGTTGCTGGGTATTTTTTTAATATATATAATATATGTGCGCAGCATTATATAGAAGGCTATTGTGTGTGCGTGTGTTGTCGCTGCCCCCTGGTGATCGCTGATCGGGTCATATGATTGGCTACTTGGTAGCCTTTCTATTCTTTCTTGGTAGCCTTTATTTTCTCTTCCTTCCAGTCGCTTTGTAGCAAACAGACTAGTAGCGCGCGCTGGTTTGTTTTGGAAAACAGCAAAACGCAAAATGGATATAGCCTACGCCCTACGGTCTTTTTCAAGGCAAAGATAAAGTAATTCAGAACTAAGAAGAAGCTGTGAGTCCGAGTCGGCTCGGCTGTCAGCACTCAGCAGCACCACCAGTGACCGCACGGTTCACAGTTCACACCACTGCAGCAACACTGACACGTTCAGCGGAGTGGCTGCTGTCTCTGTGCCGTCTGTGAAGAGCCATGCGCCGGGAGGGGCAGCAACACCGCCGGGTAATCTCCACACTGACTCGAAACTTAAGAATACCCATATCGGCCAAAATATCCCAAAACAATGCCCGGGGAACTTTAATTAAAAGCTAGATGCAGTGTCTATAATTGGGTCAAGGGTGTTGCTTTCGTGAGCAATGGTGTGCGAGATTGGTAATAAATTGGTCAAAGTAACTAATTTTTAGACCATCTGGGGGAAATAAATAAATAAATTTGCGCGGCCCCCCCCCCCCCCCATGCAATTCTAGCCTACCCAAAGGTAAAATCCACCCGCCGCCTATGAACATTACCTACTATAAATTATTTGAATTGCTATAGCATTTTCTTTGCAGCTTTCTTTATAGTAGTTTATGCTATTGTGGCAGGGCGATATGAATTGATATTCATATCGCCCTACTACGCCACCTGGGGAATTGCGCCCCAGGAGATATTTACTAAGGTAGAACACTGAACACCCAGAGCACTTAATGACTCCTCCACACAGATTCGTTATACAATATGAGGCAGGCAGAGACGTGTGTACCAAAATTACAAAAGGGTTTATTAAATTAATAAGTCAGCCAATATGGCAAACACCAATTAATTCTGTACAATTAGGACATTGTTATTCAACATTAAAATAGACGCAATTCCAAACAGATAAAACTACTAGTTAATCAATACCAGTGAATACTAATTGTACTTATGTAGGCCAGTACTGGGGGGGGGGGGGTGGGGGGGGCTGGAAGGGAGGCCGGCAGGCCAACCGCCCCAGGGTAGTGGCACCCCAATGCACTGCAAAATGAGTTAACAAACATAATATCAAACAGAAACAAAAGGGGGGTTACCACCACCACTGGGCAGCTGTCACCTGGTCCCACGTAGCTCCCCCAGCACTGGTCCTGTAATAGAAGCAACAATGAGCACTTCACAGGGATAGTATAAGCAGTATTGTCCAATTCTATCCTATAGCAAGGAAAATAGGCGTCAGCCGACGAGCCGGGTGGTCTCACAAAGAACTAAACAAATGTAAAACAACAAAACAGAGATAACCCCAGGTTCACACAAGCAGGGAGGGACGGTCTCGGTGTAGTCGCTGTCACACTGGAAGGTTGATGAGTGAGAAAGAGGAGTGTGGATGTTCCTCATAAAACAACCCCTAGCAAAGCAGCAGGTGTGCCACTGGCCCCTGAAAGCACAAGTGGCCATGTTACACTACTGCTTCAAATACTGAATTTCACAGAGACAGATACACAAGTGAAACCTACCGCGTTTTAGGAGGGCGACACACCATCGTGAGGCCCACCGCTGCGGGCGCCAAATAGGAAACTGTAATAGCAAAGGTCCATGTTTATATTCTTGTGGCATCAAAGACACCTTAATGAACATGCCTATAACTGTGAGGAGGACCGCCAACATACCTGTTGGTGCGTGGTGAACTTACACCGCACGCCCAGAGCAGGAACTCCAGAAGGAGTGAGAGGTAGCAGTGTAGCCCCGAGGCTAAAGAGACACCAGCGGTCACGGTCAAGTTAAATACCACAATATTATAATTCTGCAACAGATTGCCAATAGCTGGAAAGACACATACCTGCACAGATGTTAAAACCCCAAAACTGACGCCCAACATGCCAGCCTTGGATATAGGAATGACGCACACGCAGTGGGAAAGCGTGGCTTGCTGCAGCCCCACGGGCCAGCTTCTAGGAGACACTCAAGCAAACAGAGCATGTGCTGCCTAAATACTGGTAGCAATCAGGCCACTGATGAGTGGGCGGAGCATGGGCTGCACAGTGGGGAACCAAAGCCCATCCTGCTACACTATCACTACAAGTACTATCCAATACTTGTACCCAAAACTAGCAAATACTAAATGTTAAGAATTATCGACGTGAATCCCACGTCTTGCTTTGTTTGTTCTGATGAATTGGTGTTGTTAGCTTCTGTTAGCCATTATAAGCTAGCCTGGTTCCAGACAAATCTGCACATTGCTGGTTTATAGTTCAAACAATAAAAACAATACATATACGTTAGTCATGAGAATATTTAGCAAACATTACGTACCATTTGTATTAGGCATGTGAATCTCAGCACTGAGGCCGATTCGATACGCATCTCGATGCACTGCCAGCGATACGATACTTTAGAGATACATGGAATCTCCTGGCGATACGATGCGATACGATTCACCCCTCTTCCGATACGATGCGATTTAATGGCGATTCAACACAATATAAAGGATTTATATTAAAGCTCTGTTAATTTCCCAAAACATGTAAAAAAAATGCATTACATTTAAATTAAAGCAATTTATTGTTTTACTGTAGGTTAGTATTATAGCTCTGCATCTCAAACAACCCAACTTATAGAATTCTGTCAGTAAACAAAGGGTCTGCTCTCTGCTGGTTATTGTGTTAGATTACTAATCATAGGCTATAGTATATAATTATTATATACTGTATACCATAAAGGTCAATTTGAGGTTGAGTAGAGGGTTTAAGAGATTAAAATGTAATATCCTATCGTTCATCAATTAATGTTACTAACATAAATAGAAAATAAACAAATAAACAAAACATTAATTTACAGGTCACACTGGCAGTGCTGTCAAACAAGTCTATATGTCTAGTTTAATCTGCAACACAGTTATATAATATAATAGCCTATGTATAGTGGGAGGGTCCCTGCTTGATCTCTCTCTCACTCTCAGCTAAGGGGTCCTTGGCTTGACCTGAAAAACATGGAAGACCCTGGCCTGCATGTATTATTAACGTTTTAAATGCATAGCAGATGCAGATCTACAAGCTCACAACGCGTCGCATCCAATTGTAGGCGTGCGACACCGTCGTGCTGCAAGAATATAAATGAGGCTTCTACAGTGGAAAGTTGTGAAACGGTTGCGAATCCCTTGACTCCTTCAAAACCGCTCTCAAAGGGCACCTATGGATGGCTGCAATTCGAAACTGGCCCCCGTAAAATCTGAATCCCCCCATACCGCCCCCCCCCCCCCCCCCCCCCCCCCCCCTTTTTCCCTCACTGTATTCCCTCAATGTTTCTTTTCCCTTTTTACCTCCATTATGATGAATTCCTGTTCTGTTATTTGTCTATATAGAAGTGTCTATTTGTTTGTGTGTCTAAATGTTTTGATGAATTGAACATGGTGGACCCTATTGTAAACAAGTGTAATGCTTAATTGGGTCGTCCACTCACAGTTAACAGCCTTTGTATTGAGTTTGTGCTTGAAATGTACTGTAATTCTGCAAACTGTTAATAAATATTTCAATCAATCAATCAATCAAGGTTGAAAACGACTTTAAACACAAGCAGTACACCCGACGGTGGCGTTGTTGTTGTTGTGCAGACTTTCTTTAATTACAAATTGATGATCGCGACGCAGATTCGCATTTGCGTCGGAGAATCAGCAAGAACAGCTGTGGATCATTACCAGCGCGCAGCGCTACAGTGAAAAGTAAACAACTGATCAACAGACAAAGCTTGGACAGCGATTGTACGAAGCTAAACGTGGTGCTTCTCTTGTTTAACCCGTGGGGCTCACTTGTTAGTCGCGGGTGCTCTTTAGTCTGTTTGTTGTCTCAACGTGTCTACTCTGCACCGTCGTACGGCAGCTTCTGTTCACTGACTGTGTGTGCGCTGCAGCGTGTAGACCTTTTTTTTCTTCCTTTTCTGATGGTGCGTTCAACGCGCCTCGGAAACACAGAACACACAACGTCGTCATGAGCAACGCAATTTTTGCCGAAGAGAGACTGCTGCTTTTACAATAATTTCACGACAACACCTGTCTGCTGCTTCTTTTTTTTTCTTTTTTTCAATCATTGACTGCGCTACGCTCAAACATTAACACATTTTGTAATGATGCTATATATTACCGTATATAGCATCAGCATCAACTGAACCCCTTTAACCCTATATCGGCTATTCAAAAAGAGGCGATCTACAACTTAGCTCACAAAGCATTGCTTTGTGACAAGGCTTGTAGATTTTTGTAACATTTAAACAACACAAATCTTGAAGTTCCAAACACATCTTTACACATGGGGATCCTCGGCACAAATTCATGTTAATGTGTGATCCATGACATGAACAAGTTTGATAACCGCTGCTTTACATTAACAATAATTATATAAAAAGCCAGTTGAACAGCCGGGCTACTCCAGGCTTTTCAAAGTGTGTGTATGTTGCGCGCGTACGGCACGTTTGGAAAGATCCAATTGATATCAGTGATAGCAGCTGGGTGACCAGGTGCACGGATACGCGAGCCTCGCACACTTTAAAATAGCCCTAACTTTAAAATAGGACTGGATCTAAAAATGCGTGTGCGTAGGCCTATACGTTACGCGCACACGCGCTTTGAAAAGCCTGGTGTAGCTCGGCCGGAACAGCTATGGAAAGGGTTTGGTGCTCTCTCCAACATGCATGATCTCCACATCAATAGCCTATGTACTAATCACATATTACATAATCTGATCTTTCATCCTCTCATCCATTTACATTGCTGTTGCTATTGTGATTTCCAGCTTACAGTAACACATTTAAATCAACTTGGCATTCCTTGCTGCACATCTTAGCTGATTGGTGAGTTTGCTAGCTAGCGATTCATTTACTAGGTGGGTAACGTAAAGGACATAACATAGTTACTGTAGTTACCGTAAACAGATGGCAAGACGTTCGGCCGGAGGAATAGCCTCCCTGAAGAACGTGTCTTGCTTCTGTATCTCTGGGGTCACTCTTGCCAGCAGGAAATCAAACTGTAGGATAGACATCCTGAATTCCTGGTGGAACCGACTTTCATTCCTCCGTAGCTCCCAATAAAGGTGGTGACCGTCCCCAAGCTGTTTCCGAACTTGGAATATGGGATCTACCCCATATCCCCCTTCTTCTCCGGGGCACAATCTCCCCGGCGGCTCTCTCCTCCTCCGCCACGCGAACTCTCTCCTGCTCCTCCTCCCTCATTCTCCTCAATCTCCCGGCCACAAGCACTCTCTCCCGCTTCTCCCTCTCCCTCTTTCTCCTCGCCACCAACAACGCCAGGACAAGAGCCCTCTTTCCCCAGCTCAATACCATTTTGTGTCACCACGCACCAACAAAAAATGGCTACCAGCACAACTCCACAAACAAACTGCACGCAGAGAAACGTGGGTCTGTTGTTTTCCGCATTCCGCTCTAGCGCACCGCCCACTTACACGTGCACAACAGATTGATGTATAGCTGATGCATGAGACTTGTTTACTGATGCAAGCTCGCAATTCATTTCCAATGGGAGTCACATGGTTTGACACAACATTTGTGTTGTATGAGGGGGTGGGAGGCAGTCGAACAGAAATGTTGTGTCAAACCATGTGACTTCCATTGGAAATGCATTGCGAGCTTGCATCAGTAAACAAGTCTCATGCATCTAGCATCCAACAATGTTATATGCTAGATGTAAAGGTGAGTCAGGCCTTAGGCTTCACTCACACCTTTCGATCTAGCATACAACATTGATGCATGCTAGATGTAAAGAAAGGGTTTGTTTACATCTTGCCCCAATGCATTTCCAATGGAAGTCACATGGTTTGACACAACATTTTTGTTGTATGGCTTTCGGCTGTGTTTCGACTGCCCCCCTCCCCCTCATACAACAAAAATGTTGTGTCAAACCATGTGACTCCCATTGGAAATGCATTGTGAGCTTGCATCAGTAAATAAGTCTCATGCATCAGCTATACATCAATCTGTTGTGAAGGTGTGAGTCAGGCCTTAGATGTTGCAGAGATCTCATGTCAGTGTTTGTTCTAGGACCTGAAGTTCCCCCCCAACCGGCTCTGGGACGGACCAGGGGGAGCAAACCCCAGTGACGTGGATATATTGGGAGAACATGCATGAGGCATGACCCCATCTGTCCTCATTGCATCATGCGGGTCCACGTCAGCCCCCCCTTGTCCGGTGACCCCTACTACACTGCCGCCAGCAACACCTGCGGCACCATCTGAAACGCCATCCACATGTGCCATGGTGTCCTCCGTCGTCGTCCCCCCCCCGCCTGCAAAGAAGAAGAAAAAGTCATCATCAGTCGATGTCCTGGTCCAGGAGGCAGAGAAGGAGGATTCAGAATCAGAATCAGAATCAGTTTTATTGTCACATCACAGGTTTACAAGGTAAAGAAGTGGGTGAAATTCGTTTTTGTACATCGTTCCCATCGCAACGTTAATTTCCATAGAAAGAAGAGGGGGGGGAGAAGAAGAGGGGTGGGGGGCAAGTGGGAAGGAGATCAAAACAAGAGAGCAACAGAAGGCCAGACAAGTTATCTACATATTTACAAAGTACCTGAGATAATAAAAAAACTAACTAAGGTGCCTGAGCATAGCAGCAATGTATGTATACTGTGCATGTTATACTTATACTGTGCATGATATACATATGGACGTTAAGGTGCTTAGAGAAAAAAGAGCAAAAAAAAAGTCAGTGCGTTATACATGGGATTAAGGTGCAAAAGGTCAGTGCGTGTCCACCTAGGGTGGACTGAGTCAGTCCACCCTAGGTGGACACGCACTGACCTTTTGCACCTTAATCCCATGTATAACGCACTGACTTTTTTTTTGCTCTTTTTTTTACTGGGTCTTTGCTCTTTTTTTTACTGGGTCAGTCCGACTGACCCAGTATAATCCGCAAGTAGCTCCATGAGGGAGTGCAACAAAAAAGTCATTTGTACCTGGTGTAGTCCACAGGTGTGTCCGAGGGGGAGCTAAGTCCAAGTCATTGTCCCTGGTATAATCCACAGGTGTGTTCAGGAAGAGCCAGAAAAGTTTTTGCACTGCCTGCTGTCAGGCTGCTGAACAAGGCTTATGCCTCATTCAGCATCCTGACAGCAGCCGGATTAAAACTGCACCAGAGCCTGGTGGTGGAACTCTTGATACTGCGGTAGAGCCCCTTGCCCTGTCGCGGTCGTTGTAGGGGTTTGAACAGTCTGTGACTTGGGTGGTGCTTGTCCTTGATGATGCGCTTGGCTTTGACCACGCACCGCTTTTTGTACAGTTCCTGGAGCGCTGGGAGCTCGATTCCCATTATCCGCTCTGCCGATCGCACTACTCGTTGTAGGCTGATCTTTTCTCGGGCAGTGCAGTTCCCGTACCAGGCCGTGACACAGCCTGTTAGGATGCCTTCAACAGAACTGTTGTAGTACAGCCTGAGGATGCGATTTCCTACTCCGAGCTTCTTCAGGCGGCGGAGCCAGTACAGTCGCTGCTGAGCCTTTTTCCTCACGTGTGTGGAGTGCGTCTCCCATTTGAGGTCCTCCTCGATGTGTACTCCGAGGAACTTGAACTCGCTGACCCTTTCCACTGCAGCACCGTCGATGAGGATGGGCGCATGGTCTCTCCGCGGCCTCCTGAAGTCCACGATCAGTTATTTGGTCTTGTCGACGTTAAGAGAGAGGTTGTTCTCCCGGCACCAGAGTGCCAGTGATTTGATCTCCTCTCTGTAGTCAGACTCGTCGTTGTTGACGATTCGGCCTATCACTGTCGTGTCGTCCGCGTACTTTATGATGGTGTTGGAGACATGTGTGGCTATGCAGTCATACGTGTACAGGGAGTAGAGGAGAGGGCTCAGCACGCATCCCTGGGGTGCTCCGGTGTTGAGGGTCAGGGGGTCGGATGTGATGCTGCCCATTCTCACCACCTGATGTCGGTTGGACAAGAAGTCCTGTATCCAGTCGCACATGCTTGGGTGTAGCCCTAGGTCTCTGAGCTTTTTGTCAAGTATTGCTGGGACAATGGTGTTGAATGCTGAGCTGTAGTCCACGAACAGCATACGTACATATTTGTCCTTCAGCAGCTTGTTGTCCATGTGCGAGAGGACGGTGTGGAGAGCCATGGCAATAGCGTCGTCGGTGGATCTGTTTTTGCGGTATGCATACTGCCACGGATCCAGCGAGGCAGGTAGCGTGGAGCTGATGTATTCCCTCACCAGTTTCTCGAAGCACTTGCTGACGATCAGGGTGAGAGCGACAGGTCTCCAGTCGTTCAGGCATGTCACTTTGGCCTTTTTGGGAATGGGCACAATGGTTGACATTTTTAACCCTGCAGGGACCACAGCCTGGGAGAGGGAGAGGTTAAAGATGTCAGCGAAGACACCCGCCAGCTGGTCTGCACATGCCTTAAGGACCCGGCCTGGAATCCCATCAGGTCCGGCTGCCTTGTGGATGTTGACCCGTGCGAAGGCTGTACGCACTTCTCTCTCCGAGATGGTTAGAGGGTTCTCCTCTGCTGGTGCTGCTGATGGCCCCGCTTGGCTGCCGCGGTTGGGGCTGATCTCAAACCGGCCGTAGAAAGTGTTCAGTTCGTTGGGGAGGGAGGCAGGCGGGTTCACCTCGCTTCTGGTTCTTGTTTTGCAGTCTGTCAAGGTGTGTACCGCCTGCCATGTGCTCCTGATGTCGCCATTGCTGAGTTTGTCTTGCATCTTTTTTGTGTAGGCCTTTTTCGCCTTCCTGATGGCACTGTTTAGGGCCGCGCGCGTCGTGTTGCGCGTTTCCACGTCGCCAGATTTGAAACCAGCATCCCGTTCATGCAGATGTGCACGTACTCCGCTGTCCATCCATGGTTTCTGATTGGGATAGATCCGAACTGTCTTTTTTGGGACTATGTCATCTATGCACTTACTGATAAAGCCAGTGACTGAGTCTGAGAGTTCGTTGATGTTATTCCCAGCGGCGTTCTTAAACATCCCCCAGTCAGTCTGGTAGAAGCAGGATTGTAGCATAGCGTCTGTGTCCTCAGACCAGATTCGGATTTCCTTCTCAACGACCGGCTCCCTTTTTAGCCTCTGTTTGTAGGCAGGTAGCAGCTGGATGGCGTAGTGGTGGTCAGAGCTTCCTAGCGGTGGGCGGCGGAGAGCTTTGTATCCATCCTTGAAGGGCGTGTAGCAGTGGTCAAGAATATTGTCACCACGGGTACTGCAGGTGACATGCTGGTGGAATTTGGGAAAGACCTTTTTTAAGTCTGTCCGGTTGAAGTCGCCTAGGCAGATGACTGCGCAGTCCGGGTGGCGATTTTCTTGTGCACTGATCGCCTGGTGTAATTCCCTCATAGCTGTGTCCTTATTAGCTCCAGGATGAATGTAAACAACGGCTACAATCACAATGCTGAAGTCGCGTGGTAGGTAGAAAGGACGGCAGGCTATGATTAAAAGTTCAAGGTCTGGAGAGCAGTGACTATCTGGATTTTAACATCTTTGCACCAGTTGTTGTTGATCAAGGCACAAACTCCCCACCCACGTTGCTTACCGCTTAGTACAGGGTCTCTGTCTTTCCTATACACGGTGAAACCAGGGGGAGTGATGGAAGAATCAGATGCTAACTCCGTTAGCCACGTCTCTGTTAGCACAACAATAGACGTGATCCTCGTCTCTGCGTTGTATTTAACGCGTGCCAGTAAGTCGTCCATAGTGGTCACTGTTCTTGATTCACACAGAGATCTAACGTTCGCTAGCAGGATTGAAGGCAGTGCAGGTTTATATCCACGTTTTGTTGTTCTTACGAGGAGACCCGCTCTTTTCCCTCGTCGACCTGGCCGTCTTCTTCGCCGTTTCCGTGCTAGTGTCCCGGCCGGGACAAAGGGAAGCCCTCCCCCCATCCAACCGAGTGGAGGATTTTCCGCAAAAAAGTCCGGAATTCTGTGTGTAATCGCTGTGCTGATGTCCATAAGTGCTTGTCTGTCATAACTCCTCAGACACCCGAAGGTGTAGGAAAAAAAGAGAAGGCTAAAAAATACTAAAAAGATGGAAAAACGTTGCGACGCTACGGAGCGATGACGAAAGCAGCCGTTCTCCATGGCGCTCCCAAACGTGGATTAAAGGCACCAGGAACTGATGGAGGAGACGAAGCGATTCGTCAAAATTTTTGAAAAGGTGGTGGATCAAGATGTAGCCTTATAATAAATTTGTCTACATCTTGTCCACCATCTTTTCACAAATCAAGGTATTTACTGAATTGGCCAAATTAGTCCGGCAGCCAACAGGTTTCTTTGTTTAAAGTGGGAAATTTGGTATATATATTTTTTTGTTTATTTTTTTTCCACTTGCTGACTTGCTGACTGGCTGCTAAACCCCAATTGTTTTATAGGGGTTTATTGCGACCGAAGGTCTCAGTTAACTATGAAACCTTGTGTTTTTGTCACGTCATGTCACTCACAATCCCCGTCACTCACAATTGTCACTCAATCTGTCACTCACAATCCCCATATACGGGACTGTCCCCATATATGGTCACGCATTGTGATATCGTGTCTGGTCACGTCTCCAAGATATGCTAAATATGGACATGAACCCTGATTGTGATATCACGTTTAGTCACGTCTCCACCTGGCTCGCTGATAACAAACTATCTTTACACCTGGGAAAAACTGGAAATTGGATCAAATCGTAATCTCAGCAACGCAGATGGCTTCTTGGTTAGAGTGGGTGACAATGTTATCACACGAAAAGATGAAATTACCTACCTAGGTTCCATCCTGGAGGCAAATCTTTCCGGTGATAAAATGGCCACCAACGTAATAAAAAAGTCAACCAAAGGACAAGATTCCTATACAGGATCTCCTCACTGGTCGACGGTGTTCTTCGGTGTTTCTTCGGCTTAGGGTTGACGGCAGCATCAGCATCTTGCAATGGGTCTGGTCCACAAGATTTGATACACCACCAAGATACCCATGTACCTGTCAAAATACTTCCTTAATGTTAACGAAGTCCACACCCACAACACAGACACACACGCCTATTGAGGCGCTCAACAAAAACATTAGAGAAGTTATTCACTGCCAGGTATTTAATTAGGTAGGTATTGAATTAATTATTCCGTCACTGTGACGCCATGTGTTTTTCAGTGAAGACTCTAATTTTGAAGGCCAACGTGACCTCTCTGTAATTGACCTATGATAATGATAATGATAATGAATTTTATTTATATAGCACCTTTTTAAAACAATGTTCCAAAGTGCTGCACAGAGCAGGGTGAAGACAAAACAAGGGAAAAAATACATCAAGTCAAAAAACAAAAACAACACCAGACAAAAGCAAATACAGCAAAATTACAGGAAATACAGTAACAAACTTTAAATATGTACAGTCGCGTAACATTTGGTGTAGAGGTACGTTTTTAATTTAGACTTAAAAACAGGCACGGAGGGTGCTAGCCTTAGCTGTGTCGGCAGTGCATTCCACAACGTAGGTGCACGGGCAGAAAATGCCCGATCACCACGAGTAATTAAATTAGTCCTAGGAACATCAAGGAGGGCCTTATTTGATGATCTAAGGGTGCGATCTGGTTTGTGCGGGGAGAGCATATCAAGGATATATTCAGGGGCCAATCCGTTTAAGGCTTTGTATGTGATAAGAAGAATTTTAAAATCGCACCTGGAGCCCACAGGCAACCAGTGAAGGCCAGCTAATATGGGTGTGATATGGTCTCGTTTTCTCGTGTTTGTGAGTAGTCGGGCGGCAGAGTTCTGTATGAGTTGTAGACGGGAAATTGCTTTTTTGTTAAGGCCGGAGTAAATGGAGTTGCAGTAGTCAAGGCGTGATGAAATGAGGGCGTGAATTACTTTTTCAAGGTCAGGGGGTGAGAGGAATGATTTAATTTTTGCAATGTTTCTCAACTGAAAATAGCATGATTGCACAACTGTGGTTATTTGTTTATTGAATGATAGGTCGGAGTCAAAGATCACACCCAGGTTGCGGGCTGCAGGTGTGATATTTGTGGACAGGGAACCAAATTGAGGGTGGAGGGAGAGGGTTGAATTAGAAGGGCCAAATAAGATAATTTCAGATTTGGACTGGTTGAGCTGGAGGAAATTTTGTGACATCCAGTCCTTGATGTCGGATAGACAGGCTATGAGGCGTGATATATTGTCTGAACCGGGTTTGAGTGGGATGTATAGCTGAGTATCATCGGCATAGCAGTGAAAGTTGATGTTGTGTGAGCGAATGATGTTACCAATGGGGAGCATGTAAATAGAGAATAGCAGTGGACCTAGAATTGATCCCTGAGGGACCCCACATGTGAAAGGGGCCTGAGTGGAGGAGGCCTCTCCTATGCTGACGGACAGGGTCCGGCCTGAAAGGTACGAGCTGAGCCAGTCCAGTGCCACCCCTTTAAGCTAAGCCCCACCCCAAACTGCTATGGTCCAATCACAGCTAAGCATAACATGAGTTGGACAAACCTCTCCACCAATAGTTTTCCTGTTGATAGCTCCTAGACATATAAATAGCACTGCTATTTATCTGCCCAGATCAAAAACCACACTTTGACCAGTGGTGGTGTGACAGAAGCAGCTGAGATTCGATCTGCTGCTATTTGAAATTGGACACAGTAGGAACTTTCTATCCAGTTTTTCTGCACTATCTGTACTTCTGACTTTATACTATTTCTGTCTCTATACTATTTCTGTCTTTCCTACTATTTCTGTGTTTCTTTGTCTGTTCCTAAACCCTGGACCAATCTGTCCTCTTTGATCTGGAACAAGGGGCTAGCAGGATATATACAATCACCAGTAGGCTAATCATTCAGCCCCTTTCTGGACTTTGCATAATCCTGTGTTGATAGCTCCTAGACATATAAATAGCACTGCTATTTATCTGCCCAGATCAAAAACCACACTTTGACCAGTGGTGGTGTGACAGAAGCAGCTGAGATTCGATCTGCTGCTATTTGAAATTGGACACAGTAGGAACTTTCTATCCAGTTTTTCTGCACTATCTGTACTTCTGACTTTATACTATTTCTGTCTCTATACTATTTCTGTCTTTCCTACTATTTCTGTGTTTCTTTGTCTGTTCCTAAACCCTGGACCAATCTGTCCTCTTTGATCTGGAACAAGGGGCTAGCAGGATATATACAATCACCAGTAGGCTAATCATTCAGCCCCTTTCTGGACTTTGCATAATCCTGTGTTGATAGCTCCTAGACATATAAATAGCACTGCTATTTATCTGCCCAGATCAAAAACCACACTTTGACCAGTGGTGGTGTGACAGAAGCAGCTGAGATTCGATCTGCTGCTATTTGAAATTGGACACAGTAGGAACTTTCTATCCAGTTTTTCTGCACTATCTGTACTTCTGACTTTATACTATTTCTGTCTCTATACTATTTCTGTCTTTCCTACTATTTCTGTGTTTCTTTGTCTGTTCCTAAACCCTGGACCAATCTGTCCTCTTTGATCTGGAACAAGGGGCTAGCAGGATATATACAATCACCAGTAGGCTAATCATTCAGCCCCTTTCTGGACTTTGCATAATCCTGTGTTGATAGCTCCTAGACATATAAATAGCACTGCTATTTATCTGCCCAGATCAAAAACCACACTTTGACCAGCGGTGTGACACCTTTTTCGGTCACTCACTCTCTGTCTGTCTCTCTCTTGTAATAACATCTACATCTGTTTATTGTTCATTTTCTTCGGACACTCTCTTTTAATAACATCTACATCTGTTTATCGTTCACTCCTTCGGTCACTCACTCTTTCTGTCTGTCTGTCTCTTTAAAACTTCTCTGAGCTCTCTTAGTTCCTTTCCTCTCCTCCCGTCTGTCTTCCCTGTGCCCCCACGCTATACTCTGGCTCACGACTGGTTAAATCTCCATCCTCATCGAACAAACTCTCACAGGCTATCTAGCATAGCCTAGTGCCAAAGCAAAAAGACCCGGACATCCAGAGACACATCAAGCGAAGAAAAACCACCTCCCAGGGTTTTGTATCAACCTTTTGTATCATCCTTTTTCACTACATATTATTGTCATTTATTGTTATTATTATTATTATTATTTGTAATTATTAGTATTATTATTATTATTATCATTATTACTACGGTTTTTGTTCTATTATTATTACTACCACTATATATATATATATTACCTATTTTTCTCTGTACAATGTGTTTTCCCACCATCCCCATACTTTCCCCCTCATGCCGTCCTAGTCACTACTTCCCCCGTCTCAGAAATCCCTCAAATCTCATCTATCCAGCTCGTTCACCCAGTCACCACATGGTGGTGGAGGGAGGCCTCTGGAACTGCCATGCAGCTACCAAAAAGAAAATGCCTGAATTCATTTCAGGCCACGCCTCCCTCAAGTCTCTGCATTTCCTTGCTCTGACTGAAACCTGGATTACCCCAGACAACTCTGCAACCCCGGCTGCCCTCTCTGTTTCCCACAAGTTTACCCACACCCCTCGCCCAACAGGTGCAGGGGGTGGCACAGGACTACTAATGTCCCCCAAATGGAATTTCCGTGTCTTAAATCTCTCTCACCTTTCTCTGTCCACATTTGAATTCCATGCTATCTCAATATCACAACCAGTCCCCCTCACCCTCATTGTGCTCTATCGCCCCCCAGGAACTCTTGGGAACTTCCTGGAAGAACTAGATTCCCTGATTAGTTCATTTCCGGAAGATGGCACCCCCCTGATCCTACTGGGCGATTTCAACCTACCTACAGCAGAGAAGTATCTTCCCGTTACATCCCTTCTGGCCTCATTTGACCTCTCACTATCTCCCTCCCCTCCCACTCACAAGGCTGGTAATGTTTTGGACCTTGTGTTCTCCAGAGCCTGCTCTCCCTCTACACTCTCTGTTACTCCGTTAATCAGGTCTGACCACCACTTCATAGCCTTCTCCCTCTCTCTCTCCACCCTCCCGCCTAAACCCACTAACCCTCCTAACGTCACCACCCGACGCAATCTCAAATCCCTAAACCCCTCCTCCCTCTCATCCTCTATTCTCTCCTCTCTACCCTCCCTGGAGTCCTTCCTCTCTCTCTCACCTGACTCTGCAACCTCATCCTTCTTCTCCTCTATCTCATCTGCATTCGACCAACACTGCCCGCTCTCATCCAGGCCAGCTCGCTCATGTCCACCGGCTCCCTGGTTATCTGAAACTCTCAGATCTGAACGAACACCTCTAAGGGCAGCCGAAAGGAAATGGCGCAAGACAAAGCTACCTGATGACCTATCCCACTTTCACTCACTCCTCTCTGCCTTCTCCCTCTCACTAACCACTGCTAAAACCTCTTTCTACCACACCAAAATCCAATCCTGTACTTCTAACCCAAGGAAGCTCTTCTCCACTTTCTCCTCCCTCCTTAAGCCCCCTCCCCCCACCCAACCTTCATCCCTCACTGCTGATGTTTTTGTCAACTACTTCGAGAAGAAGGTTGACGATATCAGCAGCTCCTTCCCCCCCCTCCCCCATAAAGTGGCATCTGACTCAACCAACACTAACCCCAACACACCATGCATGTCCTCCTTCTCTCCTCTTTCCCCAGACGAGGTCCTACAACTAGTGACTTCCACTAGACCTACCACCTGTCCTCTCGACCCTGTCCCGTCTCCAATCTTCCAGACCATCGCACCTGATCTGCTCCCCTTCATCACCTCCATCATCAACACCTCAGTAACCTCAGGCTGCGTCCCATCTGCCCTCAAGTCAGCCAGAGTAACACCACTCCTCAAGAAACCAACCCTTGACCCCTCAGATGTCAAGAACTACAGACCGGTATCACTCCTTTCATTTCTATCAAAAAGCATTGAACGTGTTGTCTCCAACCAGCTCTCTCTCCATCTCTCACATAACAACCTGCTAGATCCCAACCAGTCCGGATTCAAAAAAGCCCACTCCACAGAAACTGCCCTGCTGGCAGTCACAGAAGCACTACATGCTGCCCAGGCTGCTTCCCACTCTGCAGTCCTGATTCTCCTAGACCTATCAGCAGCATTTGACACAGTGAACCACCAGCTGCTCCTAGACACCCTAGCGGATCTAGGCATCGGCACTAAAGTGGTTCTCCTCTTACCTCACCGACCGGACCTACCAGGTCTCCTGGAAAGGTCTGTTATCATCCCCCCGAACCCTCCAAACTGGGGTCCCACAGGGATCTGTACTTGGTCCCCTCCTTTTCTCACTGTACACTAAATCCCTTGGCACTATCATCTCTGCTCACAATATATCCTATCACTGTTATGCCGATGACACACAACTGTTTCTATCCTTCCCCCCCTCTGCCACCCAGGTGGAAGAGCGCATCACTGCTTGCCTGGCTGACATCTCACAGTGGATGTCCTCCAACCACCTCAAGCTGAACCCAGACAAGACTGAGCTTCTCTTCTTCCCAGCTAAGTCCTGCCCGATGCGGGAGCTAACTATTTCCGTAGACAACGCCCTGGTAACGTCTGTCCCAACAGCCAGGAACCTTGGTGTTGTCCTGGACAGTCAGCTCTCGTTCAAAACTCACATCACAGCTGTCACTCGATCCTGTAGGTTCACACTCTATAACATACGACGAATTAGACCGTTCCTCACCCAGGAATCATCCCAGCTCCTAATCCAGACAACAGTCCTGTCAAAACTTGACTATTGTAACTCTCTCCTTACTGGCCTACCGGCATGTGCACTGAAGCCTCTCCAACTGATCCAAAATGCCGCAGCTCGCTTGGTCTTCAACCAGCCAAAATTCTCACATGTCTCCCCCCTGCTCCGCTCCCTGCACTGGCTCCCGGTCGCTGCCCGCACAGAATACAAAACTCTGATGTTGGCATTTAAAGCAACCAAAGGTATGGCTCCCCCATATCTTGCCAGCATGATTGAACCCTACAAACCCTCCCGCGCACTCAGATCAGCCAACGCAGGGAAGCTGGAAGTACCCTCACTAAAAACGCCGGGACAACGCTCCACACGTCCCAAACTCTTCTCCCTTCTGGCCCCAAAACTGTGGAATGCACTTCCCGTTGCAATCAGAACTGCAGCATCACTCCCGATCTTCCGCCGTAGTCTGAAAACCCACCTTTTCAGACTCCATCATGGCCCATAGCACTTACCCTACCCCCTTAGACAGCACTTCTTAGACTTATATAGCATTTGAAACAGACTTATAGCATGTCATGTAGACAGCACAATAAGTGCATTGTATGTAGTCATAGCACTTCATAGTATATATGTACAGCATAGTATAGCATATATGTGTAGTTTATATGTATAGTGTCATTATATAGATATGTTCTAGTTATAGTTTATATGTATAGTGTCATTATATAGATATGTTCTAGTCACGGTCTTAGCTTACGCATGTTTCGCGATAAATGCATTTTTTTTTACATATGTGATGTATTCCCATGCTTTTTGTTCTTGCCTATTGTAAGTCGCTCTGGATTAAGAGCGTCTGCTAAATGCCTAAATTGTAAATTGTAAATTGTTTTCCTATATGATAAAACATTGTTTTAACTCTTTGAGCGTTTCAAGGATTTCTATATAGTAGGTAGACTTCTCTATGGCCAGAATGGCGTTTTTGAATGATTTATTGAAAATTCTCTGTTGTGAATGTGTGACAACGAAAGACCTTCAGAGAAAGCTTGACTTGTCTGCTTACAGGAAAAAAATGAACTGAGTTGATAAAATGTTTAGTTCTTGTGTTGGAAGCCATTTAAAAGAGCCTGCATTTACACTGTTTTCTGTTTCTAGGAAAACAAAAAAAGTTATGCCCGGTTGAAGTTTTATTTTCTAAATAACTTTTTTTCTGCTGGGCGTACATAGCCATGCAATATCTCATTTTAAAGGGTGAGTTGTCTAGTTCAATTAAAATAAAATAAAAAGTTTCTCACATGTACCACTGTAGATATTTTGCCATCTATAAATAGCATGGTCAGTCATGATCAATCTGACCTATCCAGCTAAAAGTCACCAGAGCTCTGAATTGGAACATCATATAAACTCAATTCTTTTTTGGGGTAAAATTAGACATTCTAACGCACATTTTGATATATACCATGTTTACATAGTCTTACCAGTACCTTGTCTATTCATGCATGTATCTCAAAAACCTATTATGAAGAAACACAGTTTTGATAGAAAACACATCCAAGGACATTGTTTTGATATGACTTGGTGCCCATGAAATGTATCAAAATATAGACTTGAATGTATACTGTATTATAAAAAAGAAATTGAGTTATTACCATCTACCGTTACAGAGTAAATCACAGTTGAAACTCGCTTAGTCATATACAATAAACCTCACAATAGTGAACAAAATAGCCATGACAGGTCTAACTCATTGTAAAAGCGTCTTTTATTTTTTATGACTACTAACATAATAAAATTATAATAAATATTACAGAAAATAAATAGGCCTACATACAAAACAGTTGTCCCCAAACTCCCCAGTGTCCCCAAACCACTGCATTCCAGTTGTTCTTGACGGTGTGTGTGTGTGTAGGCTAAATAATAATAATAATTTTTAAAAAAACTGCCCCCCTGAAATGAATGAATCCGGTTCAGTATCGGAGAACTCCATCGCAGTCTTGACTCTTCGTCTTCATCATCATCATCCTCCTCCTCATCTGATGTCAGTTCTAAATATATAAAAAATAAACATTTAGCTGTTGTCAGTGCACGCTACTATTACATGGTGTTTGTAGCTGGCTGCTAGTATCAAGATAAAATAATAGGCGACGTTAGAATGACACCAATGAGTGCTCGCAGGTATAATATCCAGCACCATCGCGTCGCCACATTCCACTGGCTGTTGGCTAGTTTCTAGCTATTGGCCGGGGGGGGGACGTAGGGTATCTGACATCATCGTCATCATCATCATCACACGGTGACACACTAAACAATGTAAAATCATGATTGGATACAATATACAATGAATGCAATTATCATGCAAGCTCATATAACTCATGGACAAAAGAAATCTACAAGCTCACAACGCGTCGCGCATGTGACCTGTTTGAGCTTGTAGAGCAGGCTGCTATATATATACTCTATGGCTAGTATCACGATAAAATAATAGGCGACGTTAGAATGACACCAATGAGTGCTCGCGGGTATAATATCCAGCACCATCGCGTCGCCACATTCCACTGGCTGTTGGCTAGTTGCTAGCAAACACTGCATAAATGGTACTGGCTATTGGCCGGGGCCGGGGGGGGACGTAGGCTATCTGACATCATAGTCATCATCATCATCACACGGTGACACACTAAACAATGTAAAATCATGATTGTATACAATACAATGAATGCGATTATCATGCAAGCTCATATAACTCATGGACAAAAGAAATCTACAAGCTCACAACGCGTCGCGCATGTGACCTGTTTGAGCTTAGATCATCATGTTTGTTCTCCGTCTTTGTAGACAGTAAAAGGTGCTGGCTAATGGCTGGATGGGGGGTTAGTGTCGGTCGGTGCAGTACAAATGTATCGTAGCAGGCATGCAGCCATGCACGCATGGCAGTACAATTATTTTATATTGTAGCGTGCCATATAGGCGATCTGATCTGAAGAGTAATGTTCGCTCCTTTTATTTACTGTCTACAAATACGGAGAACAAACATGCATCGTTTACTGAAGCAACGCGTGGTTATGCGCGACGCGTTGTGAGCTTGTAGATTTCTTTTGTCCATGATTTCTGATCACTATAGAAGGGCATTTTCTACAATAAGATTACCTCAAAACATTCCGGGTTGATCGTCTTCTTTCAATGGTTTCCCGGTATAGCTCATCGGACGACGATGAGGAGACAATGAGTGGTAGTGGCCGGTCCCCGCTCCGGTTCTAAGCCAGCTGCCCAGCCACCGGTCCCAGCGACCGGGCTGGTGGGGACTGGAGAAGGCGACTGGGACGCGTATGGATCAATACTACTACCACAAAACTCGCTCAAATAAATATTACTGCTTTCAACTTTTTCTGATAGAAAATTGCTCGGGAGAGACGGCAAACGGGCTGAACACTGAAAACTATGAAAACTCCCTCCGCCCCCACTGTTTACTGGGGGGTGGGCTCAGCTTCCAATGGCAAAGCGTACACGTGTGTCACGTGACACGGGTTTTCTGGGAAATGTAGTTGATATTTATGCTCAATACTCAATACAGAGGTGCGGACCGAATTAATGTATTGGTATTAGTAAAAAAAGAGAACTACGGAAAATCACGTACAGGGCAGAAAAGACTAATGCAAAACTCCACGTGTTTTCCAGTAGTAATCTGTCTAAGGGTTAAAAAAGACATGTCACACACATATTTTTGAGTGGTGCAAACCACTCCAACAACCAGCTTTGTTTGTACCCGTGTATGTGTGTACCTGTACGTGGGGCCCAAAAGAATGAGCATGGTTACTATGGTCACTGACATTACGTCAGACCACAGCTGATCAGGCTATATAAGACCTTGCACAACTCAGTTCACACGGGTGTGATTTTTCCAGTGCATATGGCAGGCCTTGTTGACAGATTTGGAAGAGATTTTGAAGGTCTGGTTCCAAAAATGAACCAGTATTTAATGTGTAAAATCCATGATATTTACATTGGAATGAATGAGCCCGGCTGGAAAGTGTCCAAGTGGGGCAAAGGGAACATTCGGGGGAAGGGGGAAGAAGAAAAAAAGAGAAGAGAAAGAAGAAAAAAACTAATGTGGAAAGGATGAAAAACGCAAAAGGCCCAGTGGTTCATCCAAGGTCTTTATAGTATACACGATAGATTCATTCAAATTTGACTTTGACAATTTTAGGTATGCTCGCTGAGGATCCAAAGGTCAGGGCTGGTCGTGGGTTCGATTCCCACCTACGCCTTGGAAAAAAATGAAACGCAATGAATTAAAAAACATATTTTTTGTTTTAATCCATCTAAATGCACCAAATGGACCATCACCTAACCAATTTGTACTATTGTTGAGGGGTGCTAGCCCCTCCTATGTCCAGCTTGTGACTGTAAGAGATTTCACTACACAGGACTGAATGAATGCACTGACGTTTATTACGAGAAGGGGATTACATTGAGAATGAATCAATGAATGAATGGAACATGATAAAGTCAAGAATGAATGCAGTCGTATTGGCATGACGTTAGGTGCTTTGGCGGGGGCCCCGACGGAGGCTCTGATCGGGAGCCTCAAATCGGATCCTGCCTGATGGAAGTCAGGGGCTCCGGAGCCCGCCCCCGTGGGGACGTCCTGGTGGTGCCTGCTGCTGGGCGGTGTCGGGGAGGTGGCGGGTTGACCTGAACGGAAGGCATAGGTGAGACAAGGAAGTAGGAGGCACCCTTTTAAGGGGCCCAGACGTGAGATGCACTGATCTGGTTGGAGCAGGGCAGAGGGTCGATTAGGGGAACTGAGTTGGGTGGTGGCTGTTCGTTCCACCTCTCAGTTGAACTTTCGTTTATAACTTACACTTTGAGGGTCTGTGTAAACACAAACATTAAAGACAAAAGTGAGGTTGCAAATTGTGATTGGCCAGAATTAGATGATATATGATGACGTATGATGATAAGACCTCACTTCACACGGGTGTGATTTCATATTCTATGTAGGGCAGGCCTACATTGTCAAACTTTGACAGATGCCTATTAAGCATAACCCTTGAGACTGTACTTCATTCATACTTATTAAATTGTAGAACTATTCATATATTTGCTGGTGATATGTACAGTACACACTGCAGTATATAGGCCTATAATATATTAATGTATATGTGACAGGTGGGACATTAGGACCTGGGAGCCGCCTGCTCAGAGCAGAGCAGAGCGGTAGCTTGACAGAGCCTCTATGTTAAAACTCCCGTGAGATCAATGAAGCTCACGTTTGTTCTCGTTCTGTCGTGTGCATGTAGCGTCAGTGCCTAGCAGCACCCGTCGCGTCCGTGTAAATCAATTTACCAAGGTATGTTACAACAAAGGCTTACACATTGTAGTCTGTTGCATTTAGTATGATTTAGAGTTGTAGATACTTATTGTTGTTGTGCTTCTAGAAACGGTTGGTGCTGTTGTGGGGCTAGGCTGTACAGAGCAGACTACACTTGGACCCAGTGTCCACACACACTATTTAACAGAACACAGGTATGAGTCTCACACTTCAATGTGGATTGCAACCACCTTATGTCATACTTTTAATTCACATATTTATTACGATGGGGAATTAATATTGTTTCTGTATTTCATGGTAGAACAATGTCAGACCGGATCCAGACCTGGCTAGCCTGAATCCTGCCTGTTGGGTATAAGTGCCTTGGGCCTAGGAGGTAGGAAGATAGGCTTGCCAGTATATGTTTATATTATAATGAGTACTTATGATGGGTGCTCAGTGTCTAATTGCTCTTGTATATTGCAGGCTGAACTGGTGACAGAGTGGTCAGCAGACAGCCATTGCTCTTTTCCTCAGTTTTACTTTGTTTTTAATTGTTTCCATGCTCTACAGTGCCTCCAGTATTTTAGATAACCTTATTGAAAGAAACCTCCTGTACTGTATATTTTACTGAATGACCGTTGTTACCCCCCTTCCCCACTTCTAGTGCGCTTTTACCTTTTGACTAACAGCGTGTTTGTGCGCAACATAAGCCGCAGTGCCATGATAGTTTGCAGTGATTTATATCTTATTCTCGTAGCAGTTTGCAGTGATTTATATCTTATTCTCGTAGCAGTTTGCAGTGATTTATATCTTATTCTCTTAACAGTTTGCTGTGTTTATGAGAAGTGCTATATTGTCCCTCCGGTCAAGTAATTTAAATACAACACTTATGAAGGTTTTTGCTTATCTGTATTATGTGAAATTGTGAATAAAGTTGATCTAGTGATTGTACACAGAAAAGCCTCTGTCCGTCTATAAAGTACCTTGCATGGGGATTTTGGTTACAAGAGTAAATACTGAATACGGGTCTCTCACCCATTGAGAGTGGCGTAGTCTTAGTCTATTTAACAGTGTTCATCGAGAGAGCCTATGGAAGATCCTAAGGGCATATGGAATACCTTCCAAAATTGTTAACATCATAGGGACATTCTATGAACACTTTGAATGTAGTGTCATACTTGATAACACCCTGACAGAGCCCTTCCCTGTTAAATCTGGAGTAAGACAGGGATGCATCCTCTCCCCTATTCTGTTCCTGATCACCATTGACTGGGTTATGCGTCAAACAACATCAGACCGACCTCGTGGAATCCAATGGACCCTGTTCTCCTTTATGGAAGACATTGACTTTGCAGACGACCTGGCAGTCATGTCATCCACTCGCAGCCATCTCCAGGAAAAGTCTGACCGGCTATGCAATTATGCAAAGCAAACTGGTCTGTACATTAACCAGAAAAAGACCCAGGTGATGTGCATCAACACCCCAACAGCACCTCCAATCACCATCGATGGAGAGACATTGGAATGTGTTGAAGACTTCACATACCTTGGAAGCCTCATAAGCAGAGAAAGTGGAACGCAAAAAGATATCAAGGCGCGGCTAAACAAAGCAAGAGGTGCTTTCAGCCAACTTCGAAACATCTGGAAGTCCAAACATTATAGCCTCAAAACCAAACTCAGGCTCTACAACAGTAATGTTAAGGCTGTACTGCTATATGGCTCCGAGTGCTGGAGAGAAACCAAAGAGGATATGAGAAACGTTGACGTCTTCCATAATGGCTGCCTACGCAAGATCTGCAACATCTTTTGGCCAAACAAGATCTCAAATGACGAACTTTATAAAAAGACGGGCAGCTCTCATATGTCCCTTGAGATAAAGAGACGCAGATTAAGATGGCTCGGTCATGTACTCAGGATGCCCAACGAAAGGGCACCTGAGATGGACCCCAATTGGGAAAAGAAAGAGAGGCAGACCAAAGAACACCTGGCGAAGGACAGTGATGATGGAGCTGAAGGAGATGGGTCTTACCTGGGACGAAGCACAGGCCAAAGCACGAGACAGGATCCAGTGGCAGTGTATGATTGCGGCCTTATGCCCCAACCGGGACGAAGAGGATAAGTAAAGTAAGTAAGTCTTAGTCAATGAACTTGGTTCTTATTCCAAAAGTATCATCAGTGTCCATCTGGTCACATATATATTCACTGTACATTATTTTTCACTTACTCCAAATCAACTGCAAATGCAGATCGTTTGATCATCAGATTTCATTATGATACATAGATCTACACACTTTATAGTACCTTTTTATTTCATCTTACTCTGTATGAGATGTAATAAACATCTTGAATATTATGACACCCACTCCAACGGGGGTCAAACAAGATAGCAAATAACTCTATATATTCGGCCGCAGAAAATATTCGGCAGAAAATAGCTAAAAATGCATTTTCGGCCTATTCGGTTTCGGCCCTAATAGGCAGAAAATGTATCACCGAATAGTGCATGCAATTGATGCATTCAAAAGAGCTGAATAAATGTTTTATGGACCCATAATAGTGATTATTATTTAAGTAAAGTTTTGCCATAACCATTTATTTTGCCATAAATCAGGCCGCTTTAAGGTACGGCCATGACAGCAATGGTAGGAAAAAAGATATATAATATTAATCATATTCGGATATTCGGTTTTCGGCCAACTGTTTCCTATATTCGGTATTCGGTTTCGGCCAAGAATTTCCCTTCGGTGCATCCCTACATTTAAGTGATTTGGATCCTTGAGCTAGTACTGTATATCATCTTTCATTAAGTAAAGAAAAAGTAAAGTATTCAACTGCCTGAAAAGTAAATGTACTTTTAATCAATACATTTCAAACACCACAGGGTATTCAACATTGTGACAACAAATAATTGATATAGGCCAGTGGTTCTGAAACATTTTTGGCAGAGGTCACCCCTGTAAATAACTTTTTAATCCACGGTGACGGTACCCACTTTATAGCACCTTTTATCATATTACATGTAACTGTACGTGAATATGTTATCCTTTCTCTCCAAAATACAGCATGTCACGAGGAAAACTGGAGAGAATGTTTGCATTAGGACAGACGTTTAACCACTTAAACCCCAGCATTCCTACTATGGGGGGAACATTCACCAACAATAGCAGATCTACAAGCTCAACATGTTGTGAGCTTGTAGATCTGCCATTTTTGGTGAAGAGACTTTGGTGTACTGTAGACACAAGTACAGTTTAACCTAGGGTAGTTAAACTGATGTGACATTCCAAATATTATCAAAGTATTCTGAGGCACCCCTAGACTTGTGTCAAGGCACCTTGGGTGTCATAGCATCCACTTTAAGCCCTGATAGACTGTAGTGTAGGCTGTCACTGTTGGTTGGAAACCCTGTGACGGGCTTGGAAAACAGCAACTGAGGCTTTGGGAGAAGGCTTTTAAGAACAGCAGGTAGATGATGATATAGGAGGAAGAGTGGGTGGACATTAGACAGTCTTTGATGGACAGCAGGTGATGATGATATAGGAGGAAGAGTGGGGTGGATGTGACGTACCCAAATGTGTAGTCACATTTTTGTTTTATTATATAAGTGTTTTTGTATTTTGAATAGCCTTATTGGGTAACACTTTATATTAAGGTCGCCTTTATAATGCATTATAAGCTCATTTATAATTTATTATAATGTGCTTATGAGGCATTATAAATACACGTTATAAATGTTTGTAATCATATATAACAACTTATAACCACGTTTATAACATATTATAAGTGCTGGTCATAATGCATTATTATGCTCAGTGGAACAGCACATTATAACTATTATAACTTAGATGGTTATAAAGGCACAGGAGTGCTGTAATGTCTGTGTTATAATGCATTATAACCAAGTCATGCAGCGACAGACCAACTGTTGTGCGCAGCAGCTTCATCAACAGCATTTTACATCCCATTCTGATGACGCCTGTGCGAAGAAAGTGATCCACGAAAAGGCGGCACGTCTCCTCATCGACACAGTGAGGAGCAAAGGAACCGCTGCAAGTTTAAAACTGATATTCATTCTACGAGAAACCAACCCATTCCTCTCTGAGGATCTTGGGTTGATGTGAAACTAGTTGGACACACTAGTAAACGAGCAATGGCAGGTGCAGTGCAGTGCCTTGCTCAAGGACATGTCATTTTGCATTTTTGCACTGCTGTTTTTCTATCCTTCCAGGACCTTTTGTACTGCTGTTTTTCTATCCTACCAGGACCTTTTGCACTGCTGTTTTTCTATAATACCAGGACCTTTTGCACTGCTGTCTTTTCTATCCTACCAGTAGTACCAGGACCTAAACTGTATAGTTAGTACTTCTGGTTTATAAATAATAAAACCTCTGTAAAACATTTGTTGGTTTTCTGATACATATTTAATCATATTCATTATATCTTCATACAATGGAAATAACTCATATTTTAATTGCATTTTAGCATTTTATTCAGATATTGGTAGCATTCAATGCTGTATAACCTGTAGAGATGTGATGTGTGGTGCTGTTGTCTTGCAGTTGCCATGCAGGATTGCAGGCTTTATACTGTATTTGAAAGAGTAGCACATCCTCTCCACAGCTAAATTACTTCTGAATTGGGAAGTTCTAGGTCCGTGGAGGAATTTGTATATTTTCACATTTGCTTCTAATGTGAATTAGCAAAAGTAGAGTCAAATAAATGCAAATGTACAACCAGCCCTAACATTCTTAAAAACTTCTTAAAAATGTGCACTACTTGAAATGTAATCGGGTCAAGTTGACAGTCCTAGTGAGTGATGAAATGTAGTGTAGCCTACATAAATCGCTTCAAGTTGGTTTGGACTATTTGTCATGTTGTAAAAGGTTTAAAGGTTTTGACTATTAGTCTAATTATATAAAAGGTTTGGACTATTTCTCTTTGTTACAAGGTTTAGACTAGGCCTATTAGTACCGTACATAAAAATGTTTTAATCTAGTCTACTTATATAAAAGTTTGTATTCTATTAGTCTAGTTATATAAAAGTTTTTTATTCTATTAATCTAGTTATATAAAAGGTTTGGACTATTAGTCTAGTTATATAAAATATTTGGACTGAAAGGCTTGGACTGGATGGCCACCACACACAATAACACACAATTTGGAACGAACTTCAGTTTAATTCATAAATATGTAGGCCTATTTAAAAATGTTAAACCATCGACAATGGTGTGTGTATAAACCAGGTCCGGCGCCACGAGGGGTCAAAGGGGGTACTTGACCCCTCAACCCGACCTCCTTGACCCCTAAAAAAAAAAAAAAAAAAGGAATTTAACACATGTTAATTCGGATCAACTGAATGTATGTGTCTGACATATGATTGTCTGCCATTGGGGGGGAGGGTGCTATTGATGCAGTGGATCAGGGCAAGTGGCAAAGTGGGCTGTGGACTATTGTGGACACGCTGAAGAATGTATTCTCTGAGCACAGACTCAGTTCACTTAATGCGGTCTGCAGGTTAATATCAGAATACTGATATGTTATTGATTTCAGCTGTTACAATTCCAAACATGCAAACATGACCCACTTTAATTACTTCAGTCTATATTAGTAGCTTAATGACTAGTACTAGCCTTTTTTATGTCCAATATTTGCATTTCAGTTCATAATCATAAAGTTAACATAACATATAAATGTATTTGAAATTAAATAAATATTACTTTTCCGGATTCCAATTAAAAAATAGGTGAAAATAATTCAGGATTCCAATTTAAAAAAATAGCAAAAAAGCAGATCTACAAGCTCAAAATGCATCGCACTGCGACACGTTTTGAGCCCTTAGATCAGCTACTTTTGACTATATGCATTGTGGCCCTCTGGAGTGAGTTTGAAATATAGTGGCCCTCTCCATCATCAAAGTTGCCCACCCCTGCCCTATCCAATGTTGTTTTGTAGCCTACTGTGATGTTGGCAAATGGCAAGAATAGCACAGTAAAGATGATATTAATCTAATATGATGTGTGTAGTTCTTTATAGATCTAGCCTCTTAATTTGTATCTCAAAGTGCACCAGATTGAAGCATTTTCATCGCAAATTTAAAGACAAATCTGGAGCCCAGGGGGGGTAGCCCCCCCGGACCCCCCCTGGCGGGGCAGTGCTATCATTCCAATATTGCATATGACCAGCTGAGTCATAGAACTGACACTGCCTGCTTGATTTAGCAACACAATATGTTTTTTTTTTAAATATCATATTAAAAAAAATCTCAATTGACCCCTCAGTCATTTTATCCTGGCGCCGGGCCTGGTATAAACAGAGTTACTGTATCATTTCATAGAGGTGTATAAAAATAAATAATAACTTAATTTACCTCAGAAACTTCAAGCAATGGACCTTGGATATGGATTCCACTTTGTTAATCTGTTCAAAATGCTAATCTAATGAAACCATGGATACTTCTACTGTATACTGCATGAAGTAGGCCTACAGAAGAAAGGAGGGAATGGAAAGAACTGGATTAGCTGGAGTAAGAATAAAGGGAAAATGCTGCAGTATTACGGTATACCATGGCTCCCCCTACTGACAGTTTATGGTACGTACGCTCCAGTACTAGTGCGCATGTGCACACCCTTGTAGGGCAGCTGCCGCTAAAATCCACAGTATAAGCCTGGTTTGTTGAAACAGCACGTCGTCTCACTGTTGACACTTTAATATACCAAGAAAACTAAATCGTTTCGTGGAAACAGTCGTCGTTAAGCAGCAGGAGGACGTTTGTTCTGCTCAACCACTGAAACACAGCAGGTAAGATGAAGTTTGAACTGATTCACGTTGTGTTTCATCCGTTTGTCTTTATTGACTCATCTCTAGATGGAGGAGTCGTATTGTTCTTATATCTGCTTGCTTGTTAATACATGCTATAAGTAAACAACCAGTAGTTGTACTAGTAGCAGCAGCAGCAGCAATAATATAGGCTACATTGTTTGGTTGCATCTGCCACTATTATTAATGTAAGGTTCCTACCGGTTACGTCAGTGTGTCCTAGTATTTCAGTGGTTATTGTATAGACTTGAGCAAAGATGGAAAGAGATTCACAGATTCGCAACAGATTCGCTCTTCCGGGCTCAATAGCTCAGGAATGAAACATTCCTAAATCACAAAAAATCTCATTCTTATCCTGATTAGATAAAGAACAAACTACAACTTGATTTGAATCCCAAAAAGCCAACCTCCGAGTTTAATAGATTATATGCATCTCAGCAGACGGTAAAATGAGCGGTTAGGGACCGTCTACAAAGTGCAACACCGAAAGTGAAAATATTCAATAACTTTATTTATATGCAGAGTATTACCACCAAATTTACATCACACGTCAATGGAGTACTTATGATTGTACTACAGCATTTATTTGCGAAAATAAAAAAAGAAAATCTAAAACTCCATTTCAGGTGCTTTTCTCTCGGAATTCGTATGGCCTACAGTCCAGAGGCCTACGCAACAAAATAATTACACAAGTTGGCCTCATGGTGGCGCTATAACAGACGACTTTACGTTTTGGCCTATAACTCTTGAACCATAGGTCGTAGAATAAAGAAATCGGTAACACTTGCTGACTATACGGAAAGTCAGCAAGAAAACATTACCTCATAGAGGCTACTATCATTAGTTAACCATGTTCCATTCGATTTCGAATGGATGCCTTGGCCTGGAAGAGAGGTCATCAGGTGGTCGCCAAACTTCTTAGAGTGTTTCAACCCTCAACCACTACACTCTCCAGTTGGCGGGTCAGCAGTGATTGGCCAAGTCACTGCCCCTCTCCTCCAGGCTTCCAGCTATAGACAAGTCCACGGAGGGGCACCCTGCACGCAGACATCACCGAGGCGCAACCAGCACCGGGACAGAGAGCCACACCCGGCCAACAGGGAAGTGCAAAAAACCTGCCGGCCAGGTGCAGCAAACCAGCGCTGTAATAGTTAATTACTATAATAGCGTGATAGTGTAATTAGTGTAATAGTATAATAGTGTTAGAGTGTAATTAGGGTAATAGTGTAATATTAAAATATGGTAATAGTGTAATCAGTGTAATAGTGTAATTAGTGCAACTGCAACCCTTATTATGAAAACCTGCAAACCCTGTCCGTCCATCGGTTGGTCGGTCGGTCACGCCTCCATATATGGTCATGTCTCGTGATTTTGGTTAATTTATATCATACATTCTTTATCAATAACTTACCTCTTATGCATTGTAGCACCATGATGATCCCCATCGCCACTAGGGGGCTCCCCCTGGTCTTACTACAGAACTTAGTGTGGTAAAGTTTAATTTTGGTGAATTTGTATGTGGAATCTTGCTCAATAACTTACATCCTATTAAGTGTAGCTCCATGAAAATCCCTATCACCACTTTGGGGCTGCCCCTGGTCTTACTACAGCACTTAGTTTGGTGAAATATAAATGTTTGTAATTTTGTTGATTTATTATTTTACGTGTAGTAAGACCAGGGGGAGCCCAATAGTGGCGATGATCAAAATTCCCAAACAATTACAAAAACATTTATTTTTACCAAATGTGCTGTAGTATGACCAGGGGGAGCCCCCTAGTGGTGATAGGGATTATCATGGTGCTACAATGTGTAAGAGGTAAGCTATTGATAAGAAGTGACGATAAAAATTAACCAAAATCACGAGACGTTTTCATAGTAATCTGCGACCTATAGTCGCATTTACACTAATTACACTATAACACTAATTACACTATTACATTTATTACACTATTACACTAAGTACACTATTACCCTAATTATACTATTACAGCTATTACACTAACCCTACCCGCCTATGAGCACTCATCCTGGGCACAGATTTGGCCAAAATGGGTCAGTCCAAAAATGACCCATAAAGCACCAGGGCGACCTCCGGAGAGACCCCTACCCGCCTTTGAGCACTCATCGTGGCCATATAATTGAGGAAATTGGCCCATGGGGAGTCAGGACAACCAGGGACGACCTCCAGAGAGACCGAGTCTGCTCACTAACCCTACCCGCGGCACCCGCCTATGAGCACTCATCGTGGGCATATATTTGGCTGATAAAAGTAGATCTATAAATTAAACCATGAAAGCCATGACACATGGTTAACTCGATGAAGTAATGTTTAACTAATGCTTAACTAATGTATTACTTAAGGGTTAGTTCATCATTATTTCCATATAGTCAGCAAGTGTTACCGAAACCTTTTTTCTACGACCTACGGTTCAAGAGTTATAGGCCAAAACGTAAAGTCTGCTGTTATAGCGCCACCATGTGGCCAACTTTGGCCTCAGGTTGGCCTCTGGACTGTAGGCCATACGACTTCAGAGAGAAAAGTATACCTGAAATGGAGTTTTAGAGGTTCCTATTCAAGTCAATGCACCAACCATTGAAATCTTACCAACAAAACATTCTGTATTATTGTGTGTCATTCAGGTAATGCATGCCATTGAAAATTGTTTTCCTGTCTTGTTCATGATCTGCAAAATTAGCCTCAAACCCACTTTAACAATGAGTGCTGCCTGATGGAGGTGATTTCAGGCTATTCCACTATGACTCGCGTCCGCTTTTGTTATCCATCTTGTAAGCGTTGTAAGCGTTAATGCTACCAAGCTAAAATAAGGCCAATCCTTGCTCTAGAAAACGCCAATGTTCCAATCGCAATCACCAGATAATCAGAAATGACCTCTGAACATCGGATAATAGTTCAAAACCACAGACAGTGGCGTTTTTGAGCGTTTCTGAGTGTGCGTGTGCATGTAAACTTAAGTTAAGCATGATTTCTTCACTAATAGTAATACATGAATCCCATAATATCACGATTCTTATTCTCCTGATTCACTTGATTTCAGACCAGTGTGTGGAGTCCAGACTGAAAAATGAACTCTCCAGACTTAGCCAAGGATATTTATATTAAACAGGAGGAACCTGAAGACCACCCACACATCAGTAAGTTTCATGTGCTCTTCCTTTCTTTAATATTTTCTGTTCTTTAGGTCTGCCACAATGTCTTCCGCTGTCATCCACAGCAATTGAGAAGAAAAGGGTCCCACACACTGGCCCTCATTTATCAATCGAGTGTAAAATCTGCCCCAAATTCGAGTGTAGGATTCGTAGTACACCCACGTCGAGTCGGCATTTACAAAGTGATCGCAGACAGCTGTTTCTTCCTTAATTTCGTTCCGACGTTAATAAATGTGACGGCTGAAATCTATCTGGCACGCCCTATAAAATCTAGCCTCGCCCTCGTTTTTGCGACATGAACAACTGCAATACGACCTGGAAACCATGGTTACAGGGGAAAAAAAGTTTCACCTGTCAAACGAAGTGCACTTTCTGACAATGCGCAGGATTCGTTTGAATCGCAGCAAAGCTTTCTGGTGTGAATGTCACCTAAGTTGCCTTGCTGCCCCCTCCCATACACACACACAGACGCACGCAACTTGTTGTATCTTAAATAAATAAACCTGCATGAATTAAATAAAGCTGTAGGACTACCCTGTCTGTTTCTCCTCTCGCTTCGCTTCCCTTGCTGCCGCCTCACCCCCCGCACGCACGCATGCACACACATATCGCAATTTGCAAGCAACTGTCGCTGTGTTGTTAGTTGTATATTAAATTATTAAAGTCTTTATTCATTTAATATACAACAAGATATATTAGTGAACGAAAACCTGAACCTGTGAACCATGAATTATATAACAAATAGGCACGCACACACGCTGCAGTTTTGCAAGGTGCATCTCCTGTCCTGTCTGTCTCTCTCTATCACTGTGGTCCGTCCGTGACACCGTGACCAATTGACCATGCACGTCCGACAGTCTATTTAAATTGCCTCGCTGTCAACTGTCAATTATATGAATATTGCAGCCAAACCCGTAGCCTCATGTGGCACTGGACATTGGTGGTGGTATGGTGGGCTGCAGGCTGGCTTAGGCTATACTATCTCCGATGCGTTCCCACTTGCGCTGGCACGGCACATTTGGCATTCGAGCGACGCGTCGGGTTTATTAAACGAGGAGGAGATTGCACATACTGTAACTCCAGAAAGACATCGGCCTGCTGTAGATTCGGCTACAGTAGGCTACCCAAGTTGGGACTCTCCGCAGCTGCAGCGCTGCACTATACTATCCAACGTCCCGTCATGGAAATATTTCAGCACAGACAGCCCAAATCCTCACATAGTATGCGCTCATCATGCAAAACACTGTTTAAATGGCTTACGCATCTAACTTGCAACATTGTTTTTAAATGCGCGATTTTAATTGCTTGCTTGTAAAGTTGGAAATCTCCTACTAATTTCATATGACACAAAGACACATCGTTGATGTATTCCTTTACTTTTTTTTTCTTTTTTACATTTAGCCCATATACATACAGTTTTATATAAACATTGTAGGAGTGAATACATATGTTTCGATGCCTGTGACAGCCTCTCAGCTGGTCAAACAATGCTGCTCCGCTGTTCTACGACAGAAAAACAGGTGAGGACAAAGCGTACGACAGCTCCCGACCAGACGTGAGTTTTGTCTTGGCACAAGATCAAAATCAAACGTTGGCGCAAATGGTAAATGCCGAAAATTGCGGTAATTTCGGCGTACACCCATATTTTGGCGTACGCACGGTTGATAAATGAGGGCCACTGTCTTCACTTATAGAGCAGTAGTTTTATTCAGATGACAACGTTTCGGGGAAATTGGACCGTGCGGTACTAGGTTTGAGCTCTTCATTGGCCATTGATTTTGTTAAATTTAGGTCAAAAAGATGATAAAAACACGGAAAAACACGAAAATGATGGGCGCTATGTGGGCCCTGCAAAATATACCGGCCCAGGGGCCCTGGTGGGGGTTAATCCGTCCCTGTTCGCATGGTTACCGGCTCCGACGCACCTGTCCTTGTAGCTGTGCACGAGGCCTTTTCTCTACAATCCACAGCAATTGGAAACGCAGCAGAGAACTTTATCAATGTGTTCAATTCATAAACTACGCAGTCAGTGAAATCTATGGTGTTAAAATGATGCTTCTAATAGTTAGGACTTGAGGGTAACGTGGATGCGTGTGTGTGTGTGTGTGTGTGTGTGTGTGTGTGTGTGTGTGTGTGTGTGTGTGTGTGTGTGTGTGTGTGTGTGTGTGTGTGTGTGTGTGTGTGTGTGTGTGTGTGTGTGTGTGTGTGTGTGTGTGTGTGTGTGTGCCCGCCCATTCGTCACGCACTGACTGTTCTGGAGACAGAAGCGCAAAATGATCCTTAGTAGGCCTATACAATCTGTACTCCTAGAGATTAGGCTATCCGATCAAAATTTTTATGCTACTATGCACATGTCAGCTATACAGTTTATAGATCATGCTTAAGCATGTGTTTAAACAAGATGAAGAAAGTCTCCAGCACTTGGATCCCTGCACACAGTGACATCCCTCCATGTTTACGCACAGACAGAGAGAATGCTCTGTACACTGCAGTGTTTTTACGTGTTTCCTTCAGCAAATTGATTAATGTGCTTATCTGACCATATTTCGATAAGGGCTTCGGTCTCCTCATTCGATCACGTCTATTCACGGTAAAGGGGACATATCGCTGTGTAAAATATCCCTTCTCCGTCTCCAACTTTACTCCTCATTCATCCGCCAGACCGCCACATTGTTTGCTTCATTTCCTTTATTTGATGCGATTGCATTCCCACCTGCACCGAATCGAAATCAAGTGTGATTGGAAGTGAAGCGAAACCCCCGTTTTTTTGGCGGAGTAGAATGCGGTTCTTTGATGCGCATTAGGATTCGAATGAGACTTCAAACGAAGCACACTTTCCGACAATGTGCAGCAGGATTCGTTTTAAACGCAGTAAAGCTTTCTGGTGTGAAGGCGACCTAAGTTGTAGCTTGCGGATGCAATTTACAATCGTATGTTCAGCAAGAGTTCTGCCCTAAAATGTCAATTTAATTTTCTTTGGTAAGGTTAATAGAGTTGGGATTAGGTATTGCCTTTACCTTCTGCAGATATTAATGTTATATTCTCCACTAGGGTTCAAGTTCATAGGAAAGTCATTATTCAATTCTTTCATTTCAGACCAGTGTGTGGAGTCCAGACTGCAGGTGAAGATGAACTCTCCAGACTCAGCCAAGGATATTTCTATTAAACACGAGGAACCTGAAGACATCTCTATTAAACAGGAGGAACCTGAAGACATCTCTATTAAACAGGAGGAACCTGAAGACATCTCTATTAAACAGGAGGAACCTGAAGACATCTCTATTAAACACGAGGAAACTGAAGACATCTCTATTAAACAGGAGGAACCTGAAGACCACCCAGACCATAGTATGTATTTTCACTATACGATAATCTTGGCAAAAACAAATCGGGACAATGATAATATCTGGATAAAATAGGAACAAGAAACAAGTCCCCATGACTTTTTTTGTGTAATCCTTTTGGCCTAAATGTTTACTGTACCTTAATTACCCTAATCCAAAATTCGATGCTGCCCATATGATATATAGCCCATATGATATATAGCCCATAAGTCTTTGCGTTTTGTGTTTTGTGCATAATTCCCTTTTTGCTGTTTTGCCAGTTTTGTAAGAGAAACATGAAAACAAGCACAAATGGAAATGGCAGATCTGCAAGCTCACAGCGACACATTGTGAGGTTGTACATTGGCTATTTCGGCTATTTATTTGAAAAATAGAATAGTTCATTTTGTAACGTACCATAATATAATTGCTCTGTGAGGCATTGTGATGTTGTAGATTGGCTATTTCCAGCAAAGAGGTTTAGTAGTAGAATGAAAGGTCAAGTTTGAGTCAAGTATTGATGGTTTAAACAGTGACAGTACACATTAACATAAATCCAACACAACAGTAATGACAGCGCTGTCAAATAAGTCTATGGTAGTCTATTTCAGTGTAATAGTCAAAATCCCCACGTATGGGAAAGCCCCTATATATGATGCCCAGGTCTTGTGACATCATGTGACGCCATCAGGGATGGAGATTCCTGATGTCATAGTAAATGTGACCTGCTGTCGCAATTAAGCCCATGGAGATCACATCAATACTGGCCAGCAACTCTACCTCTGACCTCAAACCATTAGATCACCATATATGGAACCTGTTCATACCTGTCCATATGTTGATCCTTCCCCATCCCTCTTCAATGTCTCACCCTTGACATTTAAACTCTAGACGGGCCTGCCCCAAAGTTATTAATGTAGCCGCGCAAATGAAGGCCCGGCCCTACATGGGCCCTCATCAAACCCTGTACACTCGTGATACTGCCCCCACTGCCGATGCTGTTGATCTGACCCCCCATGCCAAAGCACCAGCGCTCGCCCAGCAGTCTGCTGTCACCCAGGCGGATATGTTGATCTGACCCCCATTCCAAAGCACCAGCGCTCGCCCAGCAGTCTGCTGTCACCCAGGCGGATGCGTGCAAAGGGTGAGGTCGCTTCTCGCCCTTGGGCGTCTTACTGGTATTAAAGATAATTATTGTATTATAATATTATGGGGAACCCGTCAAACCACCTTACTGTTACTGAGAATAACGGTCTAATCATATCCATTATAATTATATAGATTGAATAATTTTATAGTCAGTAGTTTAATAAAAAAAATTAACATTGTTTGAATGCATTTTACAATAGTGACTGCATGATTAAGTAAAGTGATCCTTGATATTGTATTGGGTTGCCCTTTAAATGTTGTAGTTTGGGGTGCCAGACGGCTTTTCATCCGACAATATTTGAGGGTTAAATACCGTAACTCTCAGAACATGGGTGCATGTATTAAACCATGCACCCATAACTGTACAAATCACACCAAAAATGTAAATTCACAGCAATGGTTCACAGTCCAACAGAAAACTACACTGAGTCCTTATTTATAAATAATAAGTCACAGGATTTATTTATAAAGTTCAGTTCACTTCAGTCTGTTGTAAAAACCAGCAACTTAAATAGTTCCCTTTTGTTCAACAAACGCACAATAAATAAGCTGTTTAATAAACAGGTCACCTCTCAAATAATAAAGAAAGAAACAAAATAAATGTAGACATAAACCCACTCCCCAAATGCTCAGATCCTCCCTCTTCAAAAGACCAACATTGTTTGAGTCTATTACTCCACTCCACGGATGAATTCAAACAGTGAGTCTCCCCGCAGTGCCATGGCTTAGTGACAGGTCCTTGGTTTGGCTGTCTGTGCCTCTCGTTGCATTGTTCACCGGCCGTGGCAAACGAGTAGCGCGCCGTGCAGATTTTGACCTGCCAACGCGAACACAGATCCCTTAGAAGGCGTTTTTAGAATCGTACTTAGTTTAGACCAGTCATTAGTCATACAACCTATCTCAAACCCTCACCCTAACCCTAACCTCCCACGGGGCATGAACTTTGAAAGCCAATTAGGATGGCATATGAAATGAAAACGTTTCAATACTGTGGTAGTGAAACGTACCAAACAGCTGAATATATTGAACACTTTCTGAAACCCCTGTCCATAAAACATGCCAGCTATATCAGGGACACTTATGACTTTGTTAATAAAATCAAAGCCATAACTGTACCACAAAATGCATTTTATATTGATAGTTTGTACACAAACATCGAAACAGAAGCGGGTTTACAGGCAGTGAAGGAAGTCTTTAATGTCTGGGAAGTCGATCTCTATACTGTGGTTGAAGAACTGTGGTTGAAGAACGCCATTGTCTGATTTGTCTCCACACACACACCACACATCGACGAGTTGCTGCGCAGACTGCTTGAAATTGTTTCCTTGGGGTCAAATAGAATCTCTGGATAAATTTTAAATTCAACATTTGATAGTTATAATTTTGTGATGAGAGAGAAATATTTTCCCAAATTCTTTTCCAATTGGTCGGCCGCTGCCAACTCTTTAAACGCCCAATGCACTCTCAATGGCAACAGCACAAACCCTGGCAAAACCGAACAAAAAACTCTCCGTCTCTTCAGATTAGGGGCTGAATAACCAGTTGCCCTCCCTGGTGGACACCAGGGGCAGACGGCCAACCTGGGCACGGAGTAATGAGGCGTGCTGGGGCGTCTGAGGCGTGCAGGGGCCTCAGCCGTCCGGGGGCCGGTGCGTGTACTTGGGCCTCACAGGATGGCCTCACAGTCAGTGGTTTGTTGTTCCAATTTATATCCACACGCAGGGGTTGGTAGGATGAGTTGGTCCCGTTCCAGGCTACGCCCCGTGCCCGTGGCCTTTCCACCATTGATTCTTGGATGTCGCTCGCGCGTGCGCCCGTGTGACTCGCCAGTGACTGTGTGGCCTCCTCCACCGGGTCCCCTGCAGGCTGTGGGGGCAGTGGGGTGTCCCATGCGCTCGGCATAGGATGGGGGGCCTGGGGCTGTAGGGCCGGTGGAGGAGGGAGCCCGAAGGTGTAGGTAACGGGGAAGTCAGGGATTGGAATATTTGGATTGACAACATTGGTTATCCTGATCTGGACGGGCGGAGCGCCTGGTTTCCCGGGCCTGTTGGGATCCTCCTTCAACCTCAGTTTTAAATCAAATTCTACATTGTTGTAAATGTAGGTCATTGTGTACTGTCCCAATGCCTTTGCGGCTGTGAGGCCTACGGCGAGGAGCGGGGAGATATTCAGAGCAGAGGCAACCATGTCTGGGAAGTCGATCTCTATACTGTGGTTGAAGAACGCCATTGTCTGATTTGTCTCCACACACAAATAGAATCTCTGGATAAATTTGAAATTCAACATTTGATAGTTATAATTTCGTGATATTTTCCCAAATTCTTTTCCAATTGGTAGGCCGCTGCCAACTCTTTAAATCGACATTCCAGACTCTAGAGACACCCATTGGCGGACATGTAGATTATTTTAACTTCTTATACAAATAAGATACAAAACCTTCAGATTTGGGAATCTTAGTTATGTAAAGTGGGTGAACAGGTAGAGCATTTCTCCACGGCACCTCATGTGCTCGAATAATTCTCTTACCTGTAAATAGAAGAAAAAATAGGTTGTTGGTAAACCATAGCTGTTCCTAAGGTCTTCAAATGATCTTAAACCCTCATTATTGAATATGTCGGAGAAAGTATGGATGCCACAACTGGACCAGGATGGAAAGACCAAGGGTTTGCGTTCTAAGCACAATGACATGTTTTTAAAAATTGGTGTATGTGTGTGCCATTTAACATTCCATTTTCCAATTTGTTCAGCTTGTTGCCATATATGAATAGAATGGGATATGATAGGGCCAAATCTTGATTGGCAGTATTTGCTCGATATGCGACTGAACAGAACTTAATTAAATTTGTAGGGTGTGACTATACTGCGTTCCATCATAAGCCATGGGATATTCTCTTCTTGGGAGAACCATTTCTCAAGTGAGCGGATGGCAAAATAAATATTATATAATTCTAAATTGGGTAATTCAAATCCAGCTTGTTGTTTACTCTGGTAAAGAATTGTATTCTTCAGTCTTGGTCGTTCCCCCTTCCAAATTAATTTTGTAACCAGGCCCTGTATTTGGCTCCAGTAACGGGGAGGGGTAGGTAATGGAAGCTGAGAGGAATTACACAGGATATTACTAAATACTTTAATGTGGTGGCGGCGTTAGATGCTTCGACTACTGCACGTGCGATGATGCTGTTGGATGATGCACGCTCGCCACTGGGGATCCGTATCAACGCCTGCTCGCCAGTTTTCCCGACCTCACCACGCCCACGTTCTCGTCAGCGGTGGCTAAGCATGGCGTGGAGCACCATATTACCACTGTGGGCCCCTCAGTCTACGCTCGGGCCCCTCAGTCTACGCTCGGGCCCGGCGCCTCGACTCGGCCAAACTGGCCAAACTGGCCAGAGAGGAGTTCTCCACTATGGAGCGCCTCGGCATTGTGCGGCGCTCGAACAGCCCGTGGGCTCCCCCCCCCCCCCCCCCGCTACATATGGTGACTAAGGCTGACGGGGGTTGGCTTCCCCGCTACATATGGTGACTAAGGCTGACGGGGGTTGGGCTTCCCCGCTACATATGGTGACTAAGGCTGACGGGGGTTGGGCTTCCCCGCTACATATGGTGACTAAGGCTGACGGGGGTTGGCTTCCCCGCTACATATGGTGACTAAGGCTGACGGGGGTTGGCTTCCCTGCTACATATGGTGACTAAGGCTGACGGGGGTTGGGCTTCCCCGCTACATATGGTGACTAAGGCTGACGGGGGTTGGGCTTCCCCGCTACATATGGTGACTAAGGCTGACGGGGGTTGGGCTTCCCCGCTACATATGGTGACTAAGGCTGACGGGGGTTGGCTTCCCCGCTACATATGGTGACTAAGGCTGACGGGGGTTGGCTTCCCCGCTACATATGGTGACTAAGGCTGACGGGGGTTGGGCTTCCCCGCTACATATGGTGACTAAGGCTGACGGGGGTTGGGCTTCCCCGCTACATATGGTGACTAAGGCTGACGGGGGTTGGCTTCCCCGCTACATATGGTGACTAAGGCTGACGGGGGTTGGGCTTCCCCGCTACATATGGTGACTAAGGCTGACGGGGGTTGGGCTTCCCCGCTACATATGGTGACTAAGGCTGACGGGGGTTGGCTTCCCCGCTACATATGGTGACTAAGGCTGACGGGGGTTGGGCTTCCCCGCTACATATGGTGACTAAGGCTGACGGGGGTTGGGCTTCCCCGCTACATATGGTGACTAAGGCTGACGGGGGTTGGCTTCCCCGCTACATATGGTGACTAAGGCTGACGGGGGTTGGCTTCCCCGCTACATATGGTGACTAAGGCTGACGGGGGTTGGGCTTCCCCGCTACATATGGTGACTAAGGCTGACGGGGGTTGGGCTTCCCCGCTACATATGGTGACTAAGGCTGACGGGGGTTGGCGCCCCTTCCCCGCTACATATGGTGACTAAGGCTGACGGGGGTTGGCGCCCCTTCCCCGCTACATATGGTGACTAAGGCTGACGGGGGTTGGCTTCCCCGCTACATATGGTGACTAAGGCTGACGGGGGTTGGCTTCCCCGCTACATATGGTGACTAAGGCTGACGGGGGTTGGCGCCCCTTCCCCGCTACATATGGTGACTAAGGCTGACGGGGGTTGGCGCCCCTGTGGTGATTTCCGTCGCCTGAACAACGCCACGACCCCCGACCGGTACCCCGTCCCGCACATTCAGGATTTTTCTGCCCACCTGGCGGTGGCCGTCATCTTCTCCAAGGTGGACCTGGTGCGTGGATATCACCAGGTGCCAGTGCATCCCCAAGACGTACCGAAGACGGCTGTCATCACCCCCTTTGGCCTTTTTGAATTCTTTTTGAATGCCATTTGGCCTCAGGGGGGCGGCGCAGGCCTTTGTCTTTTTGGATGACATTCTGATAGCGAGCGAGACACTTTAGGTTCCTGTTGGAAGGACGCCAGTTCACCGCATTCGTGGACCACAAACCACTGACTTTCTCCATGACGAAGACGTCAGAGCCATGGTCTGGGCGTCAGCAGCGTCAGCTCTCGGCGATCTCCGAGTTCACCACGGATATCCAACATGTGGCGGGGAAAGATAACCTGGTCGCCGACTGCCTGTCCCGGGCAGTTGCGGCATCCGTCCACTTGGGGATTGATTATGCCGCCATGGCGGCGGATCAGGCCACGGACACGGAAATGCAGGACTACCGGTCGGCTCCTACCGCACTGCAGCTGGAGGACGTGGTGTTCAACGCAGCCGACGCCACTCTCCTCTGCGATGTCTCCACTGGTCGACCGCGCCCCATGGTGCCTACTGCCTGGAGGCGCCGGGTTTTCGACAGTATTATTATTATATTTTGCACTTTCCAGCACTATTTTGTTGGTGAATTCTGGGGGGGCCTGTGTGGTGATCCACATATAGAGACTGGCAGAGACATTCACCAAAAGGGACATTGTGCCTTTAAGAGGATGATGAGGATGAAGGGCGCAGTTCAGACTAGTGTTTCCGGTTCCGGGTAAACTAGTAGTTGTGTGTTGTTATTGTTCTGACTCTGATGCTGCTGCAGTGTAATGCTATACGTTTGGGATTAAGTAAACTACCTCGACACAACTCCGTCTCCTGTCTCGCTGTTACTTACCCCACAACCCACTATTTTGAATTATACATATTTTCTTATGTCAGCGCTCCAGGCCAAACCATGCCGTTGTTTTTCACGAAATGTGGCAATATGTTAGAGGGCTATGTCACCCTGCTTAGACACAAAGCCCACAACCATTGGACAAAGGGTGGCACTGTAGCACTCAATTGAAAATCAGGCATAGCTCATGAACCACCAGCTGATGAACCACCAGTAATAATTACTAGGTAATTAGTACTAATAAATAGATAATAATTTAGACTACCTGATGTTGGTGTCCAGTTATCGGTGGTGGACAAAGTAGCCTACGTATGCTCAAGTATTCCTTTTAATGACAAATTAGTGAAATTACAAAGTACTTTTTCCATTTAATATCAATGCATCATGGATTCAAATTGTCAAAAGTGTGCAAATAGCTTATATATCTGTCTGTCTGTCTGTCTGTCTGTCTGTTGTCACAGCCCCTGTAGTTGGCTTACTAGGGCCTGTGTGTATTCCTATAGGCCTAGGTCTTTGCTTCCCACAGGTCCTGAGCAATTGCCAATCAATTGCCTGGCCAGTGGTCCCAGTGTGTTCTATATCTGTTGTATTGTGTTTTTATATGGACATAGTGTTGGGTGCTGGCACATATGCACACATGTCTAGCCTATTCCAGCCGGATCAAGCGTAGTATAGCCTAATACAGCCTGTACTAGGCTCTATTAGGCTGTACGAGACATTACTGTACTATAGCCTATGTAAAACTATTGGCCGTGCACCCAAACTCATGTAAAAACTATGGCCTGTATACACAGTGGTTCATCTCAAGCGTGAGGACCTACAGGGCTGACAAGAGCCTAGTACAGCCTAATGGAGCCTATTAGAGTCTAGTACAGACCCTATTCTAGCATTTCCCAACCAGATCCAGCCTAGTATAGCCATCTAACTGTGCGTGCGTGCGTGCGTGCGTGCGTGCGAGTAAAACATAGTCTAGTACAGCCGTACACCCTAGTCTAGTAGTCTAGCCTATTCCAGCTGGAGAAACACCAGAAAAGGCTTTGGTCAGGCTCTGCCAGTGGACCTAATTAGCCTAAGTCCCCTCACCTGCAGAATTCCCAGCCTCTGCCTCAGCCAATTGATTGCCATGGCAACCTCACACCTGCCTGATTGATTACTTAACCAGTACACTTTTCACTATTCTGACACAGGCAGACAGGCAGATACAGAGATCTCCATATACATTATGAGTCCAATAAGTACACAAGTGGTTCTCAAATGTTTTATTTGTAAGCACCCCCTTAACTCTGAGAGGGTACGAATGGAACCAAATGGAAGCTAACGGGTGTAAGGGTCCATTTGGTTCCATGTGTACACTCTCAGAGTTGCAGAACTATTATGGTCCTAAGTAGATCCAACTGCTACTATGTGTTTCTGGTAATATTATTGTCCGCTCATTTTGTATGTTCGTGGCAAAATAATTAAATTGACAAAAATGTACTGTACACCACAGCATGTCGATGACCCCTGAACATGTACCTTCATCAGAGTGGAGAATACAAGTATAAATCAAGTTGAGCAAAGCTACTCTGCTCCTCACTCGCACGCACGCACGCACGCATGCACGCACGCACAGCTCTCTCTCTCTCTCTCTCTCTCTCTCTCTCTGTGTGTGTGTGTGTGTGTCCAACTGAACATTTTCTGTTTATATCAAGTACTTCACACTAGCTCTCTCCCCAAATCCAAAATAAATGTATTTTCCATCCTTATTGTCACTCAAAGTTTACTCATCAGAACTGATTATACAACTGTAACCATCAAAGCACTCAACATGTAATGGTATGTGAGGGCGGGTATCAATAAATCGATTAATAATTGGGAGAGCTGTCGATTAATCCATTTGGCTGATGGTCAGTTTTTGGCATCCCTAACTAGGAGGGGAGGGGTCATAGTTAGATGGCTGACACTGTGTACACAGGCAATTGTTTTTACACAAGTTTGTGTGCACAGCCAATAGTTTTACATGAATATTTCTAGGCTATAGTACTTTACAGCCTAATAGAGCCTAGTACAGCCTAGCACAGTGTACTAGAGCCGAAAACAGCCTATTAGAGGCCAGTAGAGTCTAGTACACCCACGTTTAGCTTAATCCAGCCTAGTGGGAGAATAGACTAGGAGGGGGGGGTATTTAGATGGCTGTACTAGGCTATACGTATATATGTATGTCACATATATACGCTCCCTCCTTTTTAATTAATTTATTAATTTTGTATTCAATCTTATATTTTGTTGTGTTGTAATATTATTTTTTTGTTGTATATTTTGTTGCTTTGCTGTAGATTAGATTAGATTAGATTTAGATAATTTCTGTTTTGCCTCACAGTTTAATCAAATATTCACTTGAATGCAAGTTCAAGGTTCAAGGTTTAAGGTTCACTTTATTTGTCGTTTCACATGTTTGCACATATAAAACGAAAATCGTACCCAGGACCAGCAGTGTAACAGTGCATTAAAACTGAGCATTACGAAATAGTATAAGCGGCTAAAGTGCATTTTATTAGTGCTGTTAGTATTGCTTTCGTCTTTAGTCTTTAGTCTATATAGATACTCCACTGTTACGTTCTTAGTTTACGCATGATTCATGATAACTACTTTTTATATATGTGATGTATGCCATGCTTTTGTTATTGCTTAATGTAAATCGCTCTGGATTAAGAGCGTCTGCTAAATGCCTAAATTGTAAATACTAGGCTACATCAGGCTGGAATAGGCTAGAATAGGGTGTGCTAGACTCTTGTCAGCCCTGCAGTTCCTCGCACTTGAAATAACCACTGTGTACACGGGCAATAGTTTTTACAGGAGTTAGTGTGCACGGCCAATAGTTTTACATGAACATTTCTAGGTATAGTACTTTACAGCCTCGTACAGCCTAATAGACCCTAGTACAGCCTAGCACAGTCTACTAGAGCCAAAAACAGCCTATTAAAGCCCAGTAGAGTCTAGTACAGCCATGTACACCCACGTCTAGCCTAGTCCAACCTAGTGGGAGAATAGACTAGGGGAGAGGAGTATTTAGATGGCTATACTAGGATATACTAGGCTGGATCAGGCTGGAAAGGGCTAGAATAGGGTGTACTAGGCTGTACTAGGCTCTTGTCAGCTCTGTAGTTCCTTGCACTTCAAATAACCACTGTGTACACGGGCAATAGTTTTTACAGGAGTTTGTGTGCACGGCCAATAGTTTTACATGAACATTTCTACGCTATAGTACTTTACTGCCTCGTACAGCCTAATAGACCCTAGTACAGCCTAGCACAGTCCACTAGAGCCGGTAAACAGCCTATTAGAGGCCAGTAGAGTCTAGTACAGCCATGTACACCCACGTCTAGCCTAGTCCAGCCTAGTGGGAGAATAGACTTGGAGAGGGGGGTATTTTGGTGCCTGTACTAGGCTATACCAGGTTGGATCAGGCTGGAAAAGGCTAGAATGGGGTGTACTAGACTTGGCTAGACTCTAATAGCCTCTATTAGGCTGTACTAGGCTCTTGTCAGCCCTGTAGTTCCTCACACTTTGGAATAGCCACTGTGTACACGGGCAATAGTTTTTACAGGAGTTTGTGTGCACGGCCAATAGTTTTACATGAACTATTCTAGGCAATAGTACTTTACTGCCTCGTACAGCCTAATAGAGCCTAGTACAGTCTGCTAGAGATACATCAGGCTGGAATAGGCTAGAATAGGGTGTACTAGACTCTTGTCAGCCCTGCAGTTCCTCACACTTGAAATAACCACTGTGTACACGGGCAATCGTTTTTACAGGAGTTTGTGTGCACGGCCAATAGTTTTACATGAACATTTCTAGGATATAGTACTTTACTGCCTCGTACAGCCTAATAGACCCTAGTACAGCCTAGCACAGTCTAGTAGAGCCGAACACAGCCTATTAGAGGCCAGTAGGGTCTGATACAGCCATGTACACCCACGTCTAGCCTAGTCCAGCCTAGTGGGAGAATAGACTAGGAGGGAGGGTATTTAGATGGCTGTACTAAGCTATACTAGGCTGGATCAGGCTGGAATAGGCTAGAATAGGGTATACTAGGCTGTACTGGACTCTAATAGACTCTATTAAGCTGTACTATAGGCTCTTGTGAGTCCTGAACCTTCTCGCACTTGGGAATAACCACTGTGTACACAGGCATTAGTTTTTACATGTGTGTGCACGACCAATAGTTTTATAACAAAACACTTTTTTGATAACAAAATATGCTGGACTAGGCTGAACTAGGCTGGACTAGGCTGCTCTAGGCTGGACTAAGCTGCTCAAGGCTGGACTAGGCTGGACTAGGCTGGTCTAGGCTGGACTAGGCTGCACTAGGCTGGACTAGGCTGGACTAGGCTGTACTAGGCTGGACTAGGCTGGCCTAGGCTGGCCTAGGCTGTACTAGGGTGGACTAGGCTGTACTAAGATGGACTAGGCTGTACTAGGCTGGACTAGGCTGGACGAGGCTGTACTAGGCTGGACTAGGCTGTACGAGACATTACTGTACTATAGCCTATGTAAAACTATTGGCCGTGCACCCAAACTCATGTAAAAACTATGGCCTGTGTACACAGTGGTTCATCTCAAGCGTGAGGACCTACAGGGCTGACAAGAACCTAGTACAGCCTAGTAGACCCTATTCTAGCCTTTCCCAGCCAGATCCAGCCTAGTATAGCCATCTAACTGTGCGTGTGTGCGTGCGTCCGTGCGTGCGTGCGTGAGGGTCCACGGGAGGTCACTATATCAGAAACACTGTTTCCCATAGCATACTGTGGACCTACAGGACATTACTGTACTATAGTTTATGTAAAACTATTGGCCGTGCACCCAAACTCATGTAAAAACTATGGCCTGTGTACACAGTGGTTCATCTCAAGCGTGAGGACCTACAGGGCTGACAAGAGCCTAGTAGACCCTATTCTAGCCTTTCCCAGCCAGATCCAGCCTAGTATAGCCATCTAACTGTGCGTGCGTGCGTGCGTGCGTGCGTGCGTGCGTGCGTGCGTGCGGGTCCACGGGAGGTCACTATATCAGAAACACTGTTTCCCATAGCATACTGTGGACCTACAGGACATTATTGTACTATAGTCTATGTAAAACTATTGGCCGTGCACCCAAGATCATGTGAAAACTATGGCCTGTGTACACAGTGGTTCATCTCAAGCGTGAGGACCTACAGGGCTGACAAGAGCCTAGTAGACCCTATTCTAGCCTTTCCCAACCAGATCCAGCCTAGTATAGCCATCTAACTGTGCGTGCGTGCGTGCTTTTGTGCGTGCGTGCGTGTGTGCGTGCGTGCGTGCGTGAGGGTCCACGGGAGGTCACTATATCAGAAATACTGTTTCCCATAGCATACTGTGGACCTACAGGACATTACTGTACTATAGTCTATGTAAAACTATTGGCCGTGCACCCAAACTCATGTAAAAACTATGGCCTGTGTACACAGTGGTTCATCTCAAGCGTGAGGCGTGAGGCTGACAAGAGCCTAGTAGACCCTATTCTAGCCTTTCCCAGCCAGATCCAGCCTAGTATAGCCATCTAACTGTGCGTGCGTGCGTGCGCGCGCGCGTGCGTGCCTGCGTGCGTGCGTGAGGGTCCACGGGAGGTCACTATATCAGAAACACTGTTTCCCATAGCATACTGTGGACCTACAGGACATTACTGTACTATAGTCTATGTAAAACTATTGGCCGTGCACCCAAACTCATGTAAAAACTATGGCCTGTGTACACAGTGGTTCATCTCAAGCGTGAGGCGTGAGGCTGACAAGAGCCTAGTAGACCCTATTCTAGCCTTTCCCAGCCAGATCCAGCCTAGTATAGCCATCTAACTGTGCGTGCGTGCGTGCGTGCGTGCGTGCGTGCGTGCGTGCGTGAGGGTCCACGGGAGGTCACTATATCAGAAACACTGTTTCCCATAGCATACTGTGGGAGGTGTACACAGATTACTGTTCTAATAGTTTTTGCCACCCTGTGGAATTATGCTTGTACTGCAAGATAGGGCCCTAAAAATGTAATAATAATAAACAAAGAGAAACAAATCAGTGTGGTTCATCCGTTGAACTAATGGGCGAACAAGTGGTGTCCACACGAAGAGTCGTGCCCAGAGGACATGTAGAGTCCCCCCCCTGAATTTTCACGCCCCCATGGGCCCCACGGTGGGGCCCGGAAACTTGGCCTGGTGCACCGGCCATAGTCACTGTGTTTCATGCACACAAAACTTGATAAATGTAATAATAATATCAATAATAATAATGACACTTTGTTGGGTTGTGTAAATACACCATCACTAACCTGCTAACCCAACATCCTGAATTTTGCACCACAAACTCTGGCAGAGGTGGAAGTAGCAGCCAGAGGTGCGCGTTGCAGGTAGCTCCTCCCGGAACGCATTCATGAGCCCTATCTCAAAGTCTGTGAGGACTCTGGTAGGGCTCCATCTGTACATGTAGGGATGGACGCACGTGGACAGACAGACAGACAGATGGATGATAGATGAGAAAAACGATTATTCTAGTTTCCACAAAATATTTCTATTACAGTTGCAGTGACATACAGTGAGCGCGCGCGCGCGCACACACACACACACACACTTACGGTTCTCCGGTGATGCGCGCGACCCTCCTCTTCACGTGGCGGAGGACAGCGCGGTACATGTCGGTCGTTTTTCCAGACATAAGGGTCATTACAAAGGGTACGACCCTGCCCAAATATAGGCCATGTATTGACACGAATTGGTAAAAAGGCCTTGGGCAGGTCTTAAATGTACCGTCCATATATATCTACAACAATAAAAAAAGCAAAAAATAATATAAATTATACATTTATCATAATACGTCATTTTAAATAAATCATTTCAATTTAACATGCAGATGATTTATGGGAGAGGGGTTGGTTCTTACCTGGTCACACTGGCTCAATTTGAGGTAGTTATCCTCTGTCCCAAACACCACAAAACCATGCTCGCGGTGGTGTTTGGCCATGAACTCCTGCCCCCCCCATGTTAGAGCCCATTCACCGTCCACGTTGACCTGCTGGAGGGTGGGCGGGATGGGGGGCATGAGGCTCGCCCGACGCCTCTCCAGGCGCGACTTAACCGCATTAAAAGGCGGCATATGCAGCCCTTCCCCAACTGCTGCTTGGGCCACGACCTCGTCATAGACCCGTTTAATGGGGATGGTTGGATCGGCCGCAACCCGCTCAAGCATCCGCTCAATTAGAGCGGTGCTGGCGACCAGATCCTCCTCAGCGGGGTGTGTTGCACTGGGTGCAACGCCAATATATTTTTTCCCCCACAATGGACCTATTTCTTAGGTATCTGAAATTTTCAATTACAAGGGCTTTCCCCCCTCGGCTGTTTGCCACTTCCAGATATGCCATGCTTGCTTACTTGATTGATTGATTGATTGAAGAATTTATTAACAGTTTGCAGAATTACAAGTGTAATTAAGCATTACACTTGTTTCCAATAGGGTCCACCATGTTCAAATCATCAAAACATTTAGAGACGTACAAATAGACACTTCTATAGACAGAACTGGAATTCATCATAAAGGAGGTAAAAAGGGAAAAGAAATATATACAGTGAGGGGAAAAAGGGGGGGGCGGTGGGGGGGGGATTCAGATTTTACGGGGGCCAGTTTCGAATTGCAGCCATCCGTAGGTGCCCTTTGAGAGCGGTTTTGAAGGAGTCAAGGGATTCGCATGTCTTAATGACAGTTGGTAGGGCGTTCCACATTTTGGTGGCATAGGAGCGAAAAGAATTTAGTCCCTTGTTTGTGCCGAATCTGGGTTGTACATGGTTCGTTACTGCTTGCTTACTCCTTACTCCTTACAGTTTGATTGATTGATCGAGTCCTTTTATACTACTACTTTTTCATTGGCCTTTCAATTAAATGATTCATTGAGTACTTTGAAGTTTGCGAGGTACACAGGTGTAGTTTAGGATTGATTAATTGAGTACTTTGGAGTTCCCACGGTACACAGGTTAAATTATTCATTGAGTACTTTGAAGTTCGCGAGGTACACAGGTGTAGTTTAATTGGCCCCTTTGTTCAAACCAAATCTGCGTGGGAGCGTGATTTGTGGCACTCTTAGATGGATATATCTTGGACTTTTTTAAAGCCTAGTTTGAGAGGTATGGGTGTCTAGATCAGGTCAATTGAATTAAAATAATGTATTGGCATGTCAAGTTTATTGAAATGTTGCACAAAACAATACAAACAACTCACAATATACAAACAGCAGAGGCCAAGGACACGGGTGTAACAGTCATGTAGTTTCACAACCTTTTTAGGCCACAGTCAGTTCAGCACCACAGACAGCTCCTCATCATGACAGACAAGCCAGTGTGTTTAAAGGGGCATTCCACTCATTTTCAACATTTTAATATACGTCAATATATGTCATTAATATACCTTAGAGCTGTTGTGGGAAATAATATTTCCACACAACACACAACAATATATAACCATTCTGTGTTTCCTAGAACTGTAATTATGAAATAATTAATAATAATTAACATGGTGAAACACATCTTGATGACATCAAGATGTTTCACCATGTTAATGATTTTTTTAAAGGGCAGCAGTGTGATATGAATGAAATCCATTTCAAACGGAACATCTAATTTGATTCAATAACAAAGCAATTAAAGCCAAGTTCTCATAGCTCTCCCACATTTTTCTCAACTAAACTTTATTTGAACTCTGGTGTGTGTGTGTGTGTGTGTGTGTGTGTGTGTGTGTGTGTGTGTGTGTGTGTGTGTGTGTGTGTGTGTGTGTGTGTGTGTGTGTGTGTGTGTGTGTGTGTGGGTGGGTGGGTGGGTGGGTGGGTGTGACTTTATTTGAACTCACTTTTGTGTGTGACCTCAGCATAAGGAAGGACATCACATAACACGTTGTAACGGTTTTGATTAACCAACTTTTCCCCACAGAAGACAACCATTGCCATTTGAATTGGTGCAATATTAGTACTTTAGTTCTACTTAAAGTAGAACTCTGCTTCTACAACACTTTACCAAACCTACTTTACCAAAAGTAGAACAAAGGGGAGTGGGTGGAGGTGGAAGGGAGCAAGGATGGAAGGAAGGAAGGAAGGAAGGAAGGAAGGAAGGAAGGGAGGGAGGGAGAGTCCCTCCCTCCCTCCCTCCCTCCCTTCCTCCTACCACCCTAACATCCTTCCTTCCCTTCCTTCCTTCCCTCCCTTCCTTCCACCCTAACATCCGTCCCTCCCTCCCTCCCTCCCACCCTAACATCCTTCCTTCCTTTCTTCCACCCTAACATCCTTCCTTCCTTCCTTCCACCCTAACATCCTTCCTTCCTTCCTTCCACCCTAACATCCTTCCTTCCCCCTCCCTCCCTCCCTCCCTCCCTTCCTTCCTTCCTTCCTTCCTTCCTTCCCTCCCTCCCTCCCTCCCTCCCTCCCTCCCTTCCTTCCACCCTAACATCCTTCCTTCCTTCCTTCCACCCTAACATCCTTCCTTCCCTCCCTCCCTCCCTCCCTCCCTTCCTCCCTCCCTCCCTCCCTCCCTCCCTCCCTTCCTTCCTTCCTTCCTTCCTTCCTTCCTTCCTTCCTTCCTTCCTTCCCTCCCTTCCTTCCTTCCTTCCTTCCTTCTCTCCCTCCCTCCCTCCCTTCCTTCCACCCTAACATCCTTCCTTCCTTCCTTCCACCCTAACATCCTTCCTTCCCTCCCTCCCTCCCTCCCTCCCTTCCTTCCTTCCTTCCTTCCACCCTAACATCCTTTCTTTCTTTCCTTCCACCCTAACATCCTTCCTTCCTTCCTTCCTTCCACCCTAACATCCTTCCTTCCTTCCACCCTAACATCCTTCCTTCCTTCCTTCCTTCCACCCTAACATCCTTCCTTCCTTCCTTCCACCCTAACATTCTTCCTTCCTTCCTTCCCTCCCTCCCTCCCTCCCTCCCTCCCCCCCTCCCTTCCTTCCTCCCTCCCTCCCTCCCTCCCTCCCTCCCTTCCTTCCTTCCTTCCACCCTAACATCCTTCCTTCCTTCCTTCCTTCCCTCCCTCCCTTCCTTCCACCCTAACATCCTTCCTTCCTTCCTTCCTTCCTTCCTTCCATCCTCCCTCCCTCCCTCCCTCCCTCCCTCCCTCCCTCCCATCCTTCCTTCCTCCCTTCCTTCCTTCCTTCCTTCCTTCCTTCCTTCCTTCCTTCCTTCCTTCCTTCCTTCCCTCCCTAACATCCTTCCTTCCTGCCTTCCTTCCTTCCACCCTAACATCCTTCCTTCCTTCCTTCCTTCCTTCCACCCTAACATCCTTCCTTCCTTCCTAACATCCTTCCTTCCTTCCTTCCACCCTAACATCCTTCCTTCCTTCCTTCCACCCTAACATCCTTCCTCCCTTCCTTCCACCCTAACATCCTTCCTTCCCTCCCTCCCTCCCTAACATCCTTCCTTCCCTCCCTCCCTCCCTTCCTTCCTTCCCTCCTTCCTTCCTTCCACCCTAACATCCTTCCTTCCTTCCTTCCTTCCTTCCACCCTAACATCCTTCCTTCCACCCTAACATCCTTCCTTCCTTCCTTCCTTCCACCCTAACATCCTTCCTTCCTTCCTTCCTTCCTTCCATCCTCCCTCCCTCCCTCCCTCCCTTCCTCCCTCCATCCAGGAAGGAAGGTGGTGGAGGTGGGTGGAGGTGGGTGGAGGTTGTAGAGGTGAGTGGAGGTGAGTGGAGGTGGGTGGAGGTGGGTGGAGGTGTGTGGAGGTGTGTGGAGGTTGTAGAGGTGAGTGGATGTGGGTGGAGGTGTGTGGAGGTTGTAGAGGTGAGTGGATGTGGGTGGAGGTGGGTGGAGGTTGTAGAGGTGAGTGGAGGTGGGTGGAGGTTGTAGAGGTGGGTGGAGGTTGTAGAGGTGAGTGGAGGTGGGTGGAGGGTGGAGGTGGGTGGAGGTTGTAGAGGTGAGTTGAGGTGAGTTGAGGTGTGTGGAGGTGGTAGAGGTGTGTGGAGGTGGTAGAGGTGAGTGGAGGTTGTAGAGGTGAGTGGAGGTGGGTGGAGGTGGTAGAGGTGGGTGGAGGTGGGTGGAGGTGGTAGAGGTGGGTGGAGGTGTGTGGATGTTGTGGAGGTGGGTGGAGGTGGGTGGAGGTTGTAGAGGTGAGTGGAGGTGAGTGGAGGTGGGTGGAGGTGGGTGGAGGTGTGTGGAGGTTGTAGAGGTGGGTGGAGGTTGTAGAGGTGGGTGGAGGTGTGTGGAGGTGTGGAGGTTGTAGAGGTGGGTGGAGGTGGGTGGAGGTTGTAGAGGTGTGTGGAGGTGGGTGGAGGTGGGTGGAGGTGTGTGGAGGTGGGTGGAGGTTGTAGAGGTGGGTGGAGGTGTGTGGAGGTGGGTGGAGGTGGGTGGAGGTGTGTGGAGGTGGGTGGAGGTTGTAGAGGTGGGTGGAGGTGTGTAGAGGTGGGTGGAGGTGGGTGGAGGTGGAGGTGGGTGGAGGTTGTAGAGGTGGGTGGAGGTGGTAGAGGTGAGTGGAGGTGGGTGGAGGTGGGTGGAGGTGTGTGGAGGTGGGTGGAGGTGGGTGGAGGTTGTAGAGGTGGGTGGAGGTGTGTGGAGGTTGTGGAGGTGGGTGGAGGTGGGTGGAGGTGGTGTTAAGAAAAAATAAAAATAAATTTCCGAATGGCAATGTTTCGGAATGGTGGGTCTTCGGAATGGGGGTGTTTCGGAATGGTGGGGTTTCGGAATGGAGGCCTGTGTCCAAGATTATGCCATGTTTTACAAGGTCACGATACCACACATGTTGAGCAGCTTGTAGATCAGGTATTTGTGTTACTTCTTGACTTTTTTTCAATATAATTTTCATTTTCACCTGATGTTTACATACTATAGATAGATAGATAGATCTTTATTGTCATTGCTTGCACGAAACAATGCAAGTTGAGCTTCACCACTGGGTATTATGTATTACAGTGCGTTTATTTGTATGCCAAAGTACAAAGTGCAACGTAATAGTGCAGTGTAATAATAATAGAGTTCAGCAATGCATAGTCCAAGTCCAGTACAGTACACTTATAATACTATAGAGGAGGGTCAGGGATGGGGGAAGCGGGGGGCAGGTTGTTCATTCAGCAGCCTGGCAGCCTGTGGGTAGAGGCTGTTGGTCATTCTGCTGGTTCTGGACCAGATAGATCGGTATCTCCTACCAGAGGGCAGACGTTGGATAAGATGGTGTGCTGGGTGGAACTGGTCCTGTAGGATGTTATTGGCACAGCGTAGGCAGCGGGAGGTGAAGACTGTGGAGATCTCTGGGAGGCTGGTCCCAATGATCCTCCCTGCAGCCTTGACCACTCTGTGGAGGCCCTCCTTGTCTGCCCTGGTGCAGCTGGAAAACCACACCAGTTGGTGAGCACACTCTACTGCACAGTGGTAGAAGTTGATCAACAGTCTCTGTGGGAGTTTTGCCCATCTAAGTTTCCTTAGAAAGAAAAGGCGTTGCTGTGCATTCCCCACAGCAGAGGTGATGGTGGTCCTCCAGGACAGGTCGTCGGCCATAGTCACGCCCAGAAACGTAAAGCTAGTTACCCTCTCCACCTCCTCATTTCCGATGGAGAATGGCTGAGAGACCTGCAGAAATCAATGTTGTTAGCGTTGTGGACATTGCCTGCCAATATAAATGTGTGTTTGGACACTGATGTGGAGGCTGGGAGGCATAGATGCTGCTACTCTGTCATATCTATTTCATATCTATTTCAGGATCATTAATCTGTTATCAAGCTGATTGGCAATGAAACAGATTTATGCAATGAAAAATTATGCAATGAAAAAATACTGCTTTAGTTTCTAGATGTGCTTTCATTTTGTTCTTTCATTTTGAAGTGGTGCAGCCACTCCAATGCACAGCAATGTGTGTCCCTGACTCCCTGGCTGGGTCTGTCTGTCCGTCCAAGCACGGAAATAACGTTATAGCGTTTGTTGACTACCAAGTGTCACTGTTGCACACACACACACACACACACACACACGCACACACACACACACACACACACACACACACACACACACACACACACACACACCAGCTTGTACAGTACAGTACTACAGCACGAGTACAGTACAACGCCACTCGGCTCAGACGGGTCTGATTTTCATATATATATTTTTTTTAAGTCAAACAATCTGGTTCATAATATAAGTCAATTTAGTCTGGTTCAGTTTTCTACAGGAGTGTTATGCTGTTTATAACACATGAACAACCTTATTATTAAAGTTGTTACTAATGTCACCTTCATTCCAGACCAGTGTGTGGAGTCCAGTCTGCAGGTGAAGATCAGTTCTCCAGCCACGACTGTTTCTATTAAACAGGAACCTGAAGACCACCTTAAACAGGAACCTGAAGACCACCTGGATCTCGGTAAGTTTTAATCACTTTATTTGTTTTATTTGTTAAAGGAGCATTCGGTGATTTGGAAAACCCCCCGGTCCGCCCCGGTAACAAGATGTTCACATGCACGCACTACAGTGGGGGGACACGCAACAGGCCAACAGAACGTGCACCAAGACCCGCCCCGCTCGATCCTGATTGGAAGAAGGCCCCTCTCATCTCAAGCGCTGACACTTTGGTATGGGGGGTAAGATCTTAATTTTCAGGGCCTGTTAAGATCTCTAGTCTCCACCGGCTGCAAGGCACGGCTGCACTAATAACTTTGGGGCAGGCCCGTCTAGTTTAAATGGACAGGTATCAGTCAAAAGGGAGACATCGAAGAGGAAGGATGGATGGGGAAGGATCAACATATGGCATGTCAGAACAGGTCAGCTCCATATATGGAGAGGTTTGGGGTTGAGGTTTGAGGTCAGAGTTGCTGACCAATATTGATGACAGCAGGGATCTCCATATATGGGCTTAATATTGATGACACCAGGGATCTCCATCCCTGATGATGTCACATGATGTCACATGTTCTCTCACCCCGACCACCAAATATGGTGCCGACACACCAACTGACAGGAAATGTGCGATTCCATAGTTAACAACTAACCTGCTGGAGAAGACCTAACATTCAACTCGTCTCACATCTTCTTTGAGAACGCTATAATGCAAACAAACGGCCACACTATTTACAGCATTGGTTCCCAACGTTTTTATACTGAAGTACCACCTGAGAAAATCTTTGGCACTCAAGTATTTTAACTGATGTTAAAATACAGGAGCGTAGACCTGCCCTTTTTGTTCCATTCCTAAGCCAATAATGCTGCTGCTCTGACAAAACTATGTTTAATCTAGTCAGCACAACTGATGATATTTTGTAATGTGATTAATCCGTTCTCAAATCTTCTATTAACGGCTAGGTGTGCTGTCATGCTCATTTCAACCAGAAGAACTACCTGTAGTAATGTAAATATTTCATTCCACTTTTGTCTTTTTTCTCCTTTTTTGGGCGACTCCTCTGTGTACCACCAGAGGGAGGCTCAAGTACCACCAGTGGTACTAGTACCAGTGTTTGGGAACATCTGATTTACAGCACAGAGCGCAGTCAGCGCACCGTCAAAGTTGAATTTTGGAAAATGTGGCCAAAAAGTAATCTGTTGATACTTTTTCCAGCCACTACTCTGCATTGAGGTACAAGATTCAAACCTTGATAGTCTCTTTGTATTTTTTCATAGACTTTCTGCATGTTCCTGTGTGTAATGAGGAGGTTCCACCTGAAGAGGAGAGGAGCTCCAGTCGGGTCCAGGAGGAACCACATCCTCCACAGATTAAAGATGAACAAGAGGAGCTACTTCAAAGACCAGAAGAGGCTGGTGGGTCAATGACTGTTGACATTTTTCAAATGGGTATTAAAAAATACTGCTTTAAGAAATACTTACTAGCTCTACTCATTTTGAGTAGGGCTGTCAAACGAATAAACATTTTAATCAGATGCATCTCAGTTTAAAAATGTATTAATCACGATTAATCAGCATTCAAACTATGTCCAAGATTATGCCATGTTTTACAAGCTCACGATGCCACATGTTTTGAGCATCTTGTATATTGGCTATTTGTGTTACTTTTTGACTTTTTTTTCCCTTTTACAAATTCAATATACAATGTATGTTCACCTGATGTTCAAATCAGGATTGGGACAATTATTTTAGCACTCGAACAACTAGTGACTGCTCCTTTATACTGAACAAGACAATAGACTTGGTAAAGTTTGATTTGAATATGTAGTATAATAAAAGGTCTTTCTACTGGTGATTTCCACAGAGCACCACAGGGAGAGGTCTACAGTATCTAGAGAGATGGCCTCCAAAAGACATTCAACGTTGTCAGAGGAGCAGCCAGAGATGGACCAGAGACATGGACTGTTTGATGCAAGGATGCAACCTGTAGTAAAATTGTACAAAATAGGTATGTAGTGTTTTATTTACTGTGGTTTAAACCTGTAGTAAAGTTGAATACAATTTACAATTTAGGCTTAATCCAGAGTGATTTACAGTAAGCAAGAACAAAACATGGTAATGCATCAAATACATAAAAACAATTCACCTTTAGCAAAGCCCTCTCCCACTTCTCCCACTTGGACACTTTCCAGCCAGGCTCATTCATTCCAATGTAAATATCATGGATTTTACACATTAAATACTGGTTCATTTTTGGAACCAGACCTTCAAAATATCTTCCAAATCCGTCAACAAGGCCTGCCATATGCACTGAAAAATATGTGTGCTACATTTATTTTTTAAAACAATGTTTTATCATATAGGGAAACTATTGGTGGAGAGCTTTGTTTAACCCATGTTATGCTTAGCTGTGATTGGACCATAGCAGTTTGGGGAGGGGCTTAGCTATAGGTCAATTGTCATCAAGAATCATACGTAAGCTTCTAAGAACCTAACAGTGGAATATCTATACAATGAAACGTGTGTATGTGTATACACTATAGATATATTTGGGTCTTTTCTGCCTTTATTGATAGATTTACAGTAGGTAAACCAGCTCAGTGGCCTTGTGGTTAGAGTGTCCGCCCTGAGACTGGGAGGTCGGGGTTCAATCCCCGGCCGGGTCATACCAAAGACCAAAGAAAAAATGGGACCCAGTGCCTCCCTGCTTGACACTCAGCATCAAGAGTTGGATTCAGGGTAAGTCCCTGCGACATACTAGCGTCATGTCCAGGGGGTGTACTTGTACATCAAGCTGCCTCACGCTACAGAAACAGGAGATAGGCTCCTGCCCTATGGGCCTCATGGCTCGGCAAGGCTACTTACTTAGACAGGAAACAGGGAGAGGGATGGGGGAAGACAGACAGTAAAGTTTGTCGGGATCGGGACTCGAACCCACGGCACACTGTCATGCTGGATTACCAGCCAAGGTGCCTGGACCGCTAAGCCTGCCCAGGCCCATTCCATAGTTTTGGAGCCAGAAGGGAGAAGAGTTTGGGATGTGTGGAGCGCTGTCCCGGCATTTTTGAGTGGTGCAAACCACTCCAACAACCAGCTTTGTCTGTATGTTCGTGTACCTGTCCACTCAAAAAAGGAGCATGGTTGCTATGGTTAGTGTGTGACGTCACTGTTGCACCACTCAGTTCACACGGGTGTGATTTTTATTGAGTGGTGCAAACCACTCCAACAACCAGCTTTGTCTGTATGTTCGTGTACCTGTCCACTCAAAAAAGGAGCATGGTTGCTATGGTTAGTGTGTGACGTCACTGGTGCACCACTCAGTTCACACGGGTGTGATTTTAGTGAATTTCCAGCTTTGTAGGGTCCGATAACAAGAATACAAGAACGCAAACCCCCCAAAAACATGCTCACTCCGGGTGTGGTAGGTGTGTAATCATGAGTCATAATTTGCAAGCAGTGGTTTTTGAAATACAACAAAATTCCAGCCACCAGACCACAAACATATCAATAACGCAAAGGCTATACTAGTGCAGCACCATATCAACATCATTAAAAACGAGGCGTTTAAGTGTAAATGACAAATATGCTACATTTGATAATATTCCGTCTCGTTCTTACAACTGTGTTGCATTACCTCAAACGACAGTCATGACCGAACTGAAGAAGTTCTGACGACAGTTTCGCTCTGCCGAAAGATAAAGTCCACAGTGTGTCTCATCACAACGCACTGTGAGCTTGCTTGTAGGTCAGATACTTTCAGCGAGCAAACGCCGCCATAAGGCAAAATATAATGCCTGAAGTGTAAAGCCAAATGTATCCTTTGCACCGAAAATAGCCGCTCTACAAGCTAATCTGGATGTCTTTTTTAATACATTGCAGGGCCTTTGCTCCTAGACCATATAACACATTGTATTTTTTTTTGTAGACTTTCTGCACGTCCCTGTGTGTAAAGAAGAGGTTCCACCTGAAGAGGAGAGGAGCTCCAGTCTGGTCCAGGAGGAACCACAAGCTCCAGAGATTAAAGATGAACATGAGGAGCTATTTCACAAAACAAAAGAGGCTGGTGGACAAAGGTTAACATTACTAGCAGTGAAAAGCGAAGATGATGATGAAAACAGAGACACAGAGCCTGTAGCCGGCACCTCAACTGTACACATGAAAGCACAAGCTGATGTAGAGGACTGTGGAACATCACAACCAACTAGTGACAACCAGCTCCTCTCTTCACACTGTTCTGAATCTGACACTGAAGACAGTGATGAGTGGGAGGAGACTAGGGGAGATCAGTCAGCTTTAAACACACTGAAATCACAAAACACACACAATGTGGGAGGACAGCGCAAGCTGTCCCAGGATCTGAACTCATCGAAACAAACTGACTCCAGGAGGAGTCACACAGGGAAGAAACGTTTTAATTGTACAGAGTGTGGCAAAATGTTTAATCTAAAGTGGAATTTAAAATCACACATGATGACTCATACAGGCGAAAAGCCCTTCTCTTGTACAGTATGTGGTAAAGGCTGTGTTACCACAAGTATTCTAAAATCACACATGAAGATTCATACAGGCGAAAAGCCATTTTCTTGTACAGTATGTGGTAAAAGCTGTGCTCACAAGGGTGATCTAAAAAGACACATGATGACTCATACAGGCGAAAAGCCCTTCTCTTGTACAGTTTGTGGTACAGGCTTTACTCAGGCGGGTACTCTAAAAACACACATGATGACTCATACAGGCGAAAAGCCATTTTCTTGTACAGTATGTGGTAAAAGCTGTGCTCACAAGGGTACTCTAAAAACACACATGATGACTCATACAGGCGAAAAGCCTCTCTCCTGTACAGTATGTGGTACAGGCTTTACTCAGGCGAGTACTCTAAAAACCCACATGATGACTCATACAGGCGAAAAGCCATTTTCTTGTACAGTATGTGGTAAAGGCTGTGTTAACACAAGTCATCTAAAAACACACATGATGTCTCATACAGGCGAAAGGCCATTTTCTTGTACAGTATGTGGTAAAGGCTGTGTTACCACAAGTGATCTAAAACAACACATGAGGATTCATACAGGTGAAAAGCCCTTCTCTTGTACAGTTTGTGGTACATGCTTTACTCAGACAGGTACTCTAAAAAAACACATGAAGACTCATACAGGAAAAAAAGCCTTATTAGTTTAAGACATAATGATCAGTCAGTCTAATCCAGGATGACAATGATGCAAAAGCAGAGAAATTATAAAATGACAACATCAACATGACTGAATAAAACACACATTAATAGTTTCTTGTGATGGAGTTTAATTTTTATCTTGTGTATGGATGCTATGGTCTTGTTTTCTGGAAGTTTGATGGAATTTCATTTTTATTTTAGGTTGCATTATTCCCTCCAGCTCATAGGTTACTGCTAGTACAATATGAGCATCAGTGTGTGTCCATATTTGTCAGTACAATATGAGCATCAGTGTGTGTCCATATTTGTCAGTATTTAACAACTCATTAACATACATGCAATAATTATGTTCATTGATATGCAGTAAATGATGGTGCAGTAAAGTGCTCACAAGCTGCTGGGTTTGTGTAGATCAGGGTGTTGCTACATCTTACATAATGTACCTTCAGACAATAACAGCCACATATGGATCACAGTTAAATAATTATGTTTAACTATCATCATCATTATTTATATCAATGCTCTTTTGTCAGGTGTGTGGAAAGGAAAATACAAACATCAACAACAGCACCCATTTATTATATATAGGTATTGTAGATCTGCTATTTTCACTATTAAATAGTCTATACATTATACATTAGTTTGTTCATAATGGGTGTTCTTGTACATCTGGTTCTTGGGGAGACCAATGTCCAGTGTTTTATCACACTGTGTGTGTGTGTGTGTGTGTGTGTGTGTGTGTGTGTGTGTGTGTGTGTGTGTGTGTGTGTGTGTGTGTGTGTGTGTGTGAGTGAATGGCCTGCCCAACATGGCCCTTTTCATTTTTACATGGTAATGAGAACGCAGGCCTATTGCTTATTTTACGATCCAATGACATGGACCAAGTGAAACACCTTTCCCCATTAGAATAACACATCCAATGCACTACATTTCTGGTGTGAAATGGCACGAGGGATCCCCACAAAAAGACCAGCCCAAAAACCGACAGATGTGCCGTTTTGTGGGCTTTGAGCACCTGTCCCCTCAGTGCTCTCTGCACGGCTCTGCAGTAATATATATGTTACGGATCTCACTGTTGGTTATGGGGGTTCTGTGCACTGTAGGTTCAGGGGGCCTAAAGCCCTATTCATAGTCCATATTTAGGTGAAGAGGTGACCACCTCTTCAAGAGGTGACCACCTCTTCAACAGAATGGTGGTTTTGATGGCGCTGCTCAGTCCATCACCGTGCTCATATCTCCTACCCTCCAAATTCGTCCATTGTGCCTCTTTTATTTCATTCTGGTCCTTTCCTATTCTATTTATGTCGCTGTCTCTATTATTTCATCCCTTTGTTCTGTCGTTCTCCCGCTGCTCAATTTCGGGAGTTTGTTTGTTTTACGTCGGGAGCTCAGCTCGCTGCAAGGCCGCACTGGGCAGTGCTGTCGACTCCTGTGTCCTCCTGGCCGTGACGAATGTCTGTGTGTGTGGAGACAGAGGAAAGGGGATGCGGGGGAATGGGAGGCAGTGTAGGAAAACTAGCTTGCGTTGTGTGCTGGCTATAATGCGAGCCTACAAACCCCACCTCCCCATTCCTCTGTCCCCCCCCCCACACACACACACACTCGTCATGGCCAGGAGGACAGCACTGCCCGGCTTTTGCTCCGTGGTTGTTTTGCGAGCTGAGCTCTCATTTCAACTATTGACTATACCAGCACACACCATAACAACTTCTAGACCAATCACATTGTAAGCGCCCTCAAATTGTGAAAGAATCAGAAGTGGATGGTCTCAACGGGTGTTGTTTATTTTTCTTCAGGCATGAATGAAGGTCATTTGAACACCGTGAAAACTATAAGAAGGAGAATAAATACTGTTACAACCATATACAATCTCATAGTTTCAATTAAACAGTAAAATCTGTGCATTTAAATTCCTCACTTTCAATAATACAATCAACAATAAAATGGTTAATTTATGTCAATTATAATGCAGTGATACAATACATCAATTCATTTTAAGACCAATAAAATACCATAGGAAAAGGTACTGCAGCTTTTAGAAAACCATGAATGAAACCAAACAAGAAAACAAACAAGCAAGCAATCCTCTACCTCGCTCTGCTTATTGAGGGTGCTAGGGCTGGGTAGAAAGGCCACCTTGAACTTCATACAACTGCATACATCAACGAGTCACAGCATAATAGGCTCTTTGTGCACAGACGATCACAACAGGCACTGTGGATAACATAAACAACTTCAATCAACTGTTCGCTAAAGTGGCATCTTACAGGTGATATTGCTGAATTGAGTACAGGTGCATGTTTCATATAAGCAGAGCAAACAAACATTTCATACCTCGCCACGTTGTAACAGGCACACTCTGGTGTACAAACACAAGCTGGTGGGGTTCGTCTCTTCCCCCTCTGTCACCAACACTGTCAGTGTGTGTATGGTGTCTGACTCTGAGAGGCAAAGTGCATTGGTGCAGTAACAGGAAGTTTCAAAGTAAAAGTAAACGAAATAACAGGAAGTTTTAAAATAAAGGTAAACCAGAATGAGCAACGTAAACAACAAATTAACTTCAAACTAAAGAAAATATTGAAGTTAAAAAACAAGTGTCACAGGCAGTTACACACATTGTCTCTAGACCAATCACATTGTCTCTGTGACCACCATTTCGGTGGTGAGTAAAAACAGAGAGAAGGGCTGGGGAGAGCGGTGTTTTTTTCTTCACCGCCGTTCAAAACAACGTCATGTTGTAGCTTTCGGTGAGAGCGGTGGTCACCTCATCACCGAAAACTGGACTATGAATAGACCTTTAGGATTCCCCTTAGTCCGGTTAAGAAAGTCTATGTTAACATTTTACATTATTCCCAAATCTAAACACTTTTTTTTGTAAATAGCTCACAATACACAATGCACCTATCTTCAAATATCCTATTTATAAAACAGGTTAAATGTAAATGGTCATTTTTATGCTATATGAACCATGTTGCACACACACAGCAAGGACAAGATCGAATGGTTGAATGGACTGAAACCAGCGCTACGCAAAACAACAGGTTTGGAGATCTGTTGGGAATTTATTACATGAAACAGTCACCGTGCGCCCAGTCCCAATGTTTGTAAACAAATAATTGGTCTATAGGGAACACTTCCATACTGACATCACAGTCACATCATTGTATGTTTTAACTGTAGACATGCCTGCTGCTATTAACCCTTATCACCACAAGGTGGCAGGAAAGCCTTAGCATGCCCTGCTTTAGAAATGATGTTAAAGGGGGCACGGTGGTACAGATGGTAGTGCTGTCGCCTCACAGCTAGAAGGTCCTGGGTTCGATTCCCGCTCGGGACGGTCTCTAAACTGCCTCCCCCTGGCCAGCCAGGGCGCCTGATTGAGGGGAAAGGAACTGGTTGGAATAACGTGTTCCTTCCACGCACTACGTCCAACCAGGGAAACTCCCCCCTGTCAGGTGTAAAGGAGCAACTTGGACACGCAGGCATGAGTTCAAATCCGTTGCTCTCCCCATGTCCCCCATATATGGGGACTAGGTTGGCGGAGGGTGTGTAGAGCCCAGGATCACATTAGATAATTGACACAGGGGTGAAAAATGGGTTACAAAATCGTGGGATAAAAGAATATTAGAAAAAAATAAATGTTATAATATAAGAAGTATGTAGTAATGTAGTCTTAGTCCATTACTCATGTTCAAATGAAAGGCCTCTGGTTCACTGATATTCTTGGCTTTGTGTTTTGCAACGGCCTTCAGCAAATCCCACTATATACCTGTATTTTCTACCGTGCTCAAGTCAGAAGACTGACGACCACTGTCAGAATAATGGAAAATAGACGATCTACAAGCCCACAGCGCCTCTGATATGTACTGGAGTAGAAGTTAAGGTATTCAACATCAGAAATACTAAGTAAAATACATGAAAAGGTTTATAAGTATAGGCTTACAGCGCTGTACAGTACTGTGGTTTACAAAGCAGAGCATCATGCTGCATGAGCTCTTTAGTTTGTATGTATTAGATAGATTGACTGATCAGCTGATTAATGTTTCACTACTTTATTATTTGTATACATAATAACAGGAGATGCACACACATCCACACATTCTACAAGTGCTCAATAACTGACACATACTAAAAACCAGTAAGACGCCCTGAGGGCGAGAAGTGACGAGGTTGCGTGCACACATCCGCCTGGGTGACGGCAGACTGCTGGGTGAGTGCTGGCGCTTTGGCATGGGGGGTCAGATCAACATATGCAATTAATTATGTAGTTAATTTAAAGAAAGGAAAAATCTGGTGGTCACAGAGATGACAAGGATGGAGGACAGGTTCTTCGCCAAGTCTATTGGCCAATGCCAGCAAGGCCAGTGGACAAAGTGGGAGGGCTTCATACCAAGGTCAGTGAAATGGAGTGACCTGTGGAAGACGCCTCAGGCAAGGCTAAGTTTTCTTATCAGAGCCACGTATGACACCCTTCCTAGTCCAACAACCCTGGCACGATGGTACGGCTCTGAGGACAACTGTGGTCTCTGTGAAACAGGCAAGGGAAATCTCCGCCACATCCTGTGTGGCTGCCAGATGGCCTTGGCCCAGGGTCGTTACAGGTGGCGTCATGACCAGGTACTAAGGAAGCTGGTGGAACACACAGAGCATGAGAGTCCTGGCCAACGAGAAGTCAACATCCCAACAGAGGCAGCTGGTTCAGTTTGTAACAGCGGGACAAGCCAAGAAAAACGGCACTAAAGCGATCAAAACAGCAGTCCTGACTCCAGGCAAAGACTGGTCAATGAGAGCAGACCTTGACAAACAGTTACGCTTCCCCTTTGACATCACCATCACCACACTGAGACCCGACATCGTCCTGTGGTCATCAACCGAGAAGCGAGTCCTGTTAGTCGAGTTGACGGTCCCTTGGGAGCAGAACATCCAGGAAGCGTACGAGAGGAAAAAGGCTCGGTATGCAGAGTTAGTGGCAGAATGCCAAGAGAAAGGCTGGAGAGCAACAACTTATGCAGTGGGAGTTGGCTGCCGCGGCTATGCTGGCCTCTCAACAAACCGCTTCTTGAGGGACATCGGCTTCATGGCAGCAGTCTGGGGGTCACTACCTGGTGAGCAAGGGGCAAGGCCAGGATGGCTCTCAGCTACAGCTGGCACTTAGGCACCGTCGGAGGTGCGTCAGGCAGAAATGCACTGCAGGTACCAACATCTGCCTGTCATGTAATTGTACTGGTCATATATGGAGCGTGTCTTGAGTGTACAGGGTTTGATGAGGTCAGATCAACATATGGAATGTCAGAACAGGAAGGATGTGTGGGGAGGATCAACATATGGAAAGTCAGAACAGGTCAGCTCCATATATGGATATCTAAGGGTTTGAGGTTTGAGGTCAGATGTAGAGTTGCTGGCTGGCTCCAAATATGCATATCTAGGTGATGATCCAGACTTCTCCATGTATGGTTATCCAAGGTTAGATGAGGTCAGTGATGATGAGGTGGCGTGACGTACGTGTCACAAGGCGTGATGTCACGAGGCATGACCATATATGTTTAGTTTAGTTTATTTGAACATCTTCACAGAATCAAGTACACATTTTACATCAGCAAAGAAAAAACAAACAGCCCCGTGAAGGTGATCAAAAGTCTTGGGCTGAAGCTAAAAGCTTATAAGTGCCCTGCATCCTTCTCACAGCACAACCTTTGAGATTGAGCATAGTTATCAGTTTAAGAGTACATTAATCAGAGACAAAAAAAACAACAACCCTACACCCAACCCACGCCTGTGTCACCATAGACTAGAGATCCACCAGGATCCATAGTGATTATGACTGCTTTAATTAGACATTATTATTATTATAACAATAACCATATGGTAATTATATAACAATAATCCACATGTCGGCCACTTTAACTTAGATTCCCCTTCATTCCATCAGTGGTGGACAAAGGACTATAGGCCTACTCAATAATTCAAATTTACAAATTACAAAGTACTTTTTCATTTTAATATCAATGCATTGCTGGATTCATGTCATTATCTATTTTGACATTAGCTATTTTCACATATTTTTCAAACATGTGAAAATAGCTGATCTACAAGCTCAAAGTGTGTCACACCACAACTCGCTGTGAGGTTGTAGATCGTCTATTTTCCACTATTCCACAGTGGTCATCACAGTCTACTGACTTGAACCCCATAGAAAATCCATAGTGGGATTTGAAGACAGTTGCAAAACGCAAACCTTACATAATCTATCATTATCATTTAGTGACAGTTACACACCTCCACCACCAGGGGGCAAAAGACATTAAGGCAACAGTATGTGGATTGTTTATTGCACATACAAACACTTTGAGCCGGAAGCAGAGTTGTGCGTAGCAGTGGTTAGCGCTGCTACATGGTGGTTGTTAGCCTTTAGCTCTGTTTTTGTTTTTCATCGTGGTGTGCTACTAAAAACGGACGTCAAAACGTGTCAAATGGAGTCTGTATGGCTGAAGATACATGAACACATGACGTCGGTGGGAGAGGACATATTGTGTGTTTTGGACAAACAGCAGCAGAGTGGTGGTGCTGATGTTTGTTGTGTGAAGCTTGATGTCAGAGTGTTTGTGTTGGAGCGCCTTAGTTTGGCTGCTCAGGTCATGGTCAACCTCTTCCAGAGAGAGATGGAGACACTAGAAACTCTGCTGGAGAAACAAAACAAAGTGCTGGACATTGATGTTGATATGGATATCGATCTACACACTGCAGGTATGTGTGTTACGCACACACACACACACACACACACACACACACACACACACACACACACACACAGTTAGTAAACTCTGAACAACACCAGCTTAGCTACAGGTAGCATTAAGCTAGCTGAATGCTACCTGTAGCTAAGCTGGTGTTGTTCAGAGTTTACTAACTGTGTGTGTGTGTGTGTGTGTGTGTGTGTGTGTGTGTGTGTGTGTGTGTGTGTGTGTGTGTAACACACATACGCACACACTAAAATTTAGCTCATGTAAAAGATAGTTTGTACTGTACAGCCTCAAGTTGTGTGGGGGTATAGCTCAGTGGTAGAGCATTTGACTGCAGATCAAGAGGTCCCCAGTTCAACTCTGGGTGCCCCCTGTCCAACATGTTGTGAAATCCATGTTTATCTCTATAGCCCAGTTGAATCTTAACGCTAAAATTGAGTTCATGTAAAAGATAGTTTGTACTGTACAGGCTCAAGTTATGTGGGGATATAGCTCAGTGGTAGAGCATTTGACTGCAGATCAAGAGGTCCCCAGTTCAACTCTGGGTGCCCCCTTAAATACAGAGTGTAAAACCTGGGAATTATCTGAAGTGAATAGGATCTGCTGGGTCTCATAGTAAATGCTCACTGCGTTCGCAAAGGTTATTGCGAACGCAGTGAGCATTTACTATGAGACCCAGCAGATCCTGTCTGTGTGTCTGTGTGTCACGCTGTAACACCACCCGCCCACCACCAGAGGGCGCAGCTGTATCACACACAAAAACACACATGCGCACACACGCACGCACGCATGCACGCACGCACACACACAAAACAAACTTAAAAAAAACTTAACTTAAAAAAAAAACGTAAAAAGGAAAAACTTTAAAAGGAAAAACTAAAAAAACTTAACTTAAAAAAAAACTTAACTTAAAAAAAAAACTTAAAAAGGAAAAAACTTTAAAAGGAAAAACTTTAAAAAAAACTTAACTTAAAAAAAAAGGAAAAACTTAAAAAGAACTTAACTTAAAAAAAACTTAACTTAAAAAAAAAAAACTTTAAAAAAAAAAAACTTAAAAAAAAAAAAACTTAAAAAGAAAAAACTTTAAAAGGAAAAACTTAAAAAAAACTTAACTTAAAAAAAACCTTAAAAAATTACGTAATTTATTCTAATTGTTGTTTTTGCAATTTACGAGCTGCGTTCGCTTCCCGCGTTCGCGCGTCTTACTTGTGCTAAAAGGATACCACAAAAGCCCCAGGGGGCTTGTTTACATTGTGGCTAGCCTATAGTGATACGCAATAGACATTTTGGCTGATACCGATCTCTGTTTAATTGCCGGGTCAAATCGATTGATTTTGCTATTGCAATTCAAGTTTCAAGTAGGGTTATAGCTAAGCTTACATCTGTCATATACAGGGTGGATGTGCTCTTCAAAAAATGAATCACACTCGTGCTTGAGGGGCGCTCATCATCATACATCATCACATTCTGTGCTCAGCCAATCAAATCATCACATACTGTGCTACAAACACACACAGAGCTGTGCATAGCGCCCCTCAAAAACCAAAACAGTCTTATTAACTGATCTTAGGCCTACTGATGCACATATTAGTTCGGCAAAGCAACTGTGTCACTTTAGATTTTAGCATTTAGATCTAAAAAATCTTGTCAACAAGAATGCCACGCGTATCATTAACTGCCAGGTGAAACAAGCGTTCTTGTAGCCCACAAACCAAACCACTAGTCACCTCCCCCTCCCCCCAACAACCTCTAGATCGGCTACGGCTGTACTTCTGGGCGAGATTTGGTGTTGAAGGAAACAAGTACAACAAGTGCAGATAGACGGAGCCAACGCAGGTCTGTTAAAACATGATCACCTTCTCTCTCTCTCTCTCTCTCTCTCTCTCTCTCCTGTAAGGAGCAAGGCCACTTTAATCTCATTCACGCATGCACAGACGCACACACATGCACGCGCGCACACATATTTGAGTGCACATGCACTCGCGTGCACACACACACACACACACACACACACACACACACTGTGAAGTGATTGTGTGTGTGTGTGTGTGTGTGTGTGTGTGTGTGTGTGTGTGTGTGTGTGTGTGTGTGTGTGTGTGTGTGTGTGTGTGTGTGTGTGTGTGTGTGTGTGTGTGTGTGTGTGTGTGTGTGTGTATACTAGAGACAGTGAGGGGTGGATGAAAGCCAAGAGAAGAGAAGATATCAGAGGGGGAGGGGAGGTGAGGAGGAGAGATGGAGAGTATAGACGGTGAGGGGAGGGAGCAGGGAAGGAAGTAGGGCAACCTCACTGCAGGGGAGGGGCGACTGACTGACTGCTGCCGGAGCTGTGCATAGGATTCAGTATAGCATCATCATCCATGCACGACATCAAGCTAACAGCACACACACACACACACACACACACGCTGAACTGGATCTGCAAGCACAGACCTGCACAGACAAGAACAAGGTTTTTATTTTATTTTAAATTGTTTTCCCCAGCATAATTCTCCTCTCCTCTATTCTCTCCTCTTCCCTCCTCCTTTCCTTTCCTCACCTCACCTCTCCTCTCCTCCGTTCTGCAAAAAGAAAAGATGGATGCTTGACTCCTCTCCTCCTCTGCTCTCATTTACCCAGAGGATGCTTGGTGAGTGTTGCATGAATTAACTGCCTTTGTCCTCTGCGTGTATGTGTGTGAGAGAGAGATTGGCACAGAGAGAGTAGAGGGAAAGAGATGGGCGGTGGGGAATGATACATAGGTTGAATAGACTGCGTGCATCCATTGATATATGCATCGGGCAGGGCTTTGCTGCTTCTGTGTGTGTGTGTGTGTGTGTGTGTGTGTGTGTGTGTGTGTGTGTGTGTGTGTGTGTGTGTGTGTGTGTGTGTGTGTGTGTGTGTGTGTGTGTGTGTGTGTGTGTGTGTGTGTGTGTGTGTGTGTGATGTGCACTAACTCAATGGTGTCAGGCGTCAGAATATTGTTGTCACACAGCAACGCTAATATTATACTCATTAAATAATACACCATAAAACAAGGAAATTAATGTAACAGACAGACAGACAGACAGACAAGACAGACAGACAAGACAGACAGACAGACAGACAGACAGACAGACAGACAGACAGATCTAATGTAGGCCTACAGACAGACAGCCTGACCCAAAAACAGACAGATCCAGACAGACAAACAAATATACAGACAGACAGACATACTGTCAAACAAACCAATCAAATGACAAATAACACTGAATAAGCTGTGAAATATTATAGGAATTGCAGGAATAATCCATTACAGCGTCTCACTCATGAGCACACAGGCCCAGTACAGAACTATAACCCTGTTCAATAATTCACTACTCTCTACAGTAATGTAATACCAGTACATGGGTAGAAAAATGACTACAATAATACAATACTCTACTGTGCGTTTATACAAATCTCTACGGTGATATGCTATTTATTTATTAATGCAATGCTCTACAGCGGTGATTCTCAGCCTGTGGGTCGGCGGGATCGTTGGAGGGTGGTGCAAGTTGGCCCCCAAATAATTGTCAAAACACTAACCAAGAAGATGATAATACAACCTAAATATGGAAAAAAAAGTCATATTGCTTATTTAAAACCGTGAAAATGAGTTTCCTTTTTGATACCAATAAATAATATGGCTCTTGTCTTGAAAGCGTTTCAGCTAGCCCGTTCACCGTCCCAACCCATGACTTATATTTCAGTCAGATAACTCACGAATAGATTTAACCAATATTTATTATAGAATGAGAATACAATAGTGTGCATATAATATTTTATCTTGGCATTCGGCTCTGCTACATTTTTCTCCCTGCTTGGCACAATTAAACACCATCATTAAATGTTAAGAGCAGGGAGGTTGATATACAATAACAACCCCCCATGTAATGAGGTTACATAAAGAGCCAATGGTGGTGCTGGGGTGGCGGTGGGAGAAAACATCACATAACAACCAGGAACCATATGCAGAAGAAGGCAGGAAGAAAGCATGCAGTCTAGGTGAGCTTAAATACCCCACCCTTATTGGTCAGCTGACTGCCACATGACATGTGGGTTGTTGTATGCGCCCTTGAGCATAGCATGAAGCCGCTCGAGTGTATCTGACTGAACTAACTCCGCAAGCTACGTATCATTTATGGCAAGTTTGGAGCCAATTATGCTAATGGTGTGCCAACCTAATGATGCCTTAACATTAGTGTAAGTTGTGTTGGCTGGTTGTGAAATCCTTATTGAAACACCTTGAAACACATATTTGCGGCCTCCGATAGTTGTGTGTTTTCATCTATTATTGCGCCATGATATCGTTTTTGATAGTGGTTCTCATTTTCTGCACTGAAAACGTCTGTCTTTGCAGTTCCTTTTAATTCTATTTATTATTACCTCTTTTTTTAGGCTATTGTTCATCCCTAGACTTTAATAATAAAAAAGGACATTTCTTAGGCTAATGGCTTTTTTAAAATGTCTGCATGCATCAGGGTTCTGTTCTAACTTGAATCCTGACAGTTTTGACAGGGTTTTGATGAAAACGAGGAGGTCAAACTGCCTCAGGATTCGTCCACCGTTGCACAGTTAAAAGCAGGAGACCAATCCATATCCTCCAGAGATCTAGTCAATGCCTCAATGCTGTAACCAGTGGTGGAAAGTAACTAAGTACATTTACACAAGTACTGTACTTGCTTTAGTTACAAAACACATAGTAACCACTTCAGCGCATACATTTTGGGCACACCAATTGTGTGTGTGTGTGTGCGTGCGTGCGTGCCTGCCTGCCTGCCTGCCTGCCTGCCTGCCTGCCTTGCCTTGCCTTGCCTTGCCTTGCCTTGCCTTGCCTTGCCTTGCCATGCCATGCCATGCCATGCCATGCCATGCCATGCTAATATTGCATATCATTTTGTTATTAAACCCCTCTGGCATCTCACTTTTTTTTCCTTTTTTTAATAAATGTGGTCATAAGTGGTATGGCCGACTTGGTACTGTAGCTTAGGAGATATTGCTAATGTTATTTTAAAGGCTTAACAGAACAGAAAGCCAACTATTAGGGGACTAACTATATTAGGGCATTTGAACATTGATGCCTGTCAGTCACATTGTCACAATGTGGGACAGGGTCTCATTTCGTAAATGAGGGACTGTCCCACGCAAAGAGAGACATCTGGTCTCCGTTCTGTGTTCACCGTATCTACATGATTCTCACTGTTCTATTATATCTGCTGGGTTTACTTTTTTATCATTGCTGCCGGGCAGAGAAACCTTGTATCTCCATAATTCAGAAGGAGTGAGTGCATTCTCCGGCACCGGTGATCAGACGCACCTCCCCGGGAAGGTGGGGGGATTAGTGGAGTTCCGCGGCAGTGTTGGTTCGTTTCCCGGCCGACGCCGCAACTGCCGACAACAGTCGCGGCTCCCGATATGCGTTGCCAGTTAAAAAACACCTGTGTCTTCCCTGTGAGGTTAGGGTTAGGGTTTGGGTTGTCAGCGTCGCTGGTTAAAACTCACCCGTGGCCCCCTAAACAGCCGTGTCTTCCCTGTGAGGTTAGGGTCTGGGGTGTGTCAGACTGCTGCCGCTGGTGCCAGAAAATGCACTCGCTCTCTCTCACATAATTTAACCTTTAACCGTTTTTTTTGTAAATTAATGTCCTAATCATCATTCTACAGTGTCACCCAAAAGTAACCAAAATAGCCGATCTACAAGCTTTTCATTTTTATTTTTCATTTAATTTTATTTTTCTGAAAAGTAACAGTTTTGGACATAAGAGGTTTCCACCTCACAGCAACAATATTATACCTACTTGTGTTATCTATTTCAGGATCATTAATATGTTAATAAACTGATTGGCTGTTTCAAATATGCAATGAAAAAATACTGCTTGCTCTTTCATTTTGTTCTTTCATTTTAAAAAAACAAACCAAAAAACATTCTGATTCATAATTTAAATTAATTTAGTCATGTTCAGTTTTATACAGGAGCTGTTTATAAAGTTTAATATCAAAAATACATTATAGTCCTTATTCATGACACATGATCAGCGGCAGCCTTTTTATGAAAGTTAATACAAATTAATATCACATCAAATTCCTTATTCAATGATGTATTGTATTCCTTTATTCCAGACCAGTGTGTGGAGTCCTGTGTACAGGTGAAGATCAGTTCTCCAGCCACGACTGTTTATATTAAACAGGAACCTGAAGACCACCTTAAACAGGAACCTGAAGACAAACAGGAACCTGAAGACCATCTGGCTCTCAGTAAGTTTAAATTACTCTGTCTTTATTTGTTTTATTGGTGAAAGTGGGTAGAGCTGAGAGTGCAAAGATGAACCGATATGACCTGGTTATCGATTTTAGCATTAACAATGTGACTACATTGATGGTATTATAAATGGGACGACGGTTCGGCAGTAAAAGTATGAATGGGTTCACTGAAGCTTTGCAGTTCATTCGACTTCAGTATTAACTAACCTGCTGAAGAAGACTCACTGACCTAACATTCGGCTCGTCTCACATCTGCTATGAGAACACTACAATGTAAACAAAAGGCCATACAGCACAGAGCACAGTCAGCGCACCATCATCAACGTTCAATTTAGGAAATTGTGGCCAAAGAGTAATCTGTTGATACTTTTTCCATCCACTACTCCACACTGAGGTACAAGATTCAAACCTTTTATAGAGTCTTTGTATTTTTTCCTAGACTTTCTGCACATTCCTGTGTGTAAAGAGGAGGTCTCACCTGAAGAGGAGAGGAGCTCCAGTCTGGTCCAGGAGGAACCACAACCTCCACAGATTAAAGATGAACATGAGGAGCTATTTCACACAACAGAAGAGGCTGGTGGACAAAGGTTAACATTACTAGCAGTGAAAAGCGAAGATGATGATGAAAACAGAGACACAGAGCCTGTAGCCGGCACCTCAACTGTACACATGAAAGCACAAGCTGATGTAGAGGACTGTGGAACATCACAACCAACTAGTGACAACCAGCTCCTCTCTTCACACTGTTCTGAATCTGACACTGAAGACAGTGATGAGTGGGAGGAGACTAGGGGAGATCAGTCAGCTTTAAACACACTGAAATCACAAAACACACAGCACAAGCTGTCCCAGGACCTGAACTCATCGAAACAAACGGACTCCATGAGGAGTCACACAGGGAAGAAAAGTTTCAATTGTACAGTGTGTGGCAAAATGGTTAATCGAAAGGGGAATTTAAAATCACACATGATGACTCATACAGGCGAAAAGCCCTTCTCTTGTACATTATGTGGTAAAAGCTGTGCTCACAAGGGTGATCTAAAAAGACACATGATGACTCATACAGGTGAAAAGCCCTTCTCCTGTACAGTATGTGGTACAGGCTTTTCTCAGGCGGGTCATCTAAAAACACACATGATGACTCATACAGGCGAAAAGCCTCTCTCCTGTACAGTATGTGGTACAGGCTTTACTCAGGCGGGTCATCTAAAAACACACATGTTGACTCATACAGGCAAAAGGCCATTTCCTTGTACAGTATGTGGTAAAGGCTGTGTTGCCACAAGTGATCTTAAAAGACACATGATGACTCATACAGGCGAAAAGCCTTTATCTTGTACAGTTTGTGGTACAGGCTTTATTCAGGCGGGTAATCTAAAAACACACATGATGACTCATACAGGCAAAAAGCCATGTTCTTGTACAGTATGTGGTAAAGGCTGTGTTACCACAAGTGATCTAAAAAGACACATGAAGACGCATACGGGCAAAAAGCCTTTAGTTTAAGACATAATGATCAGTCAGTCTAATCCAGGTTGACAATGATGCAAAAGAAGAGGAATTACATGTATAATCTGACAATATCAACATGACTGAATAAAATACACATTTATAGTTCCTTGTGATGGAGTTTAATTTTTATCTTGTGTATGGATCTTATTTTCTATTCATAAACGATTCTATTTATATTAACTATCTAGTACAAAATGCAGCTGCCCGTCTCTTAACCGGTTCAAGAAAGTATGATCACATCACACCCATTTTAGCTTCTCTGCACTGGCTGCCAGTTGAATTTCGAATCAATTTCAAAATTTTACTCCCCACATTCAAAGCCAGCCTAGGTCTTGCACCACCTTATATCTCAGACCTACTGCCCCCATACATACCAGCCCGCAGTCTGAGATCCTCTAATAAAGCACTCCTAGCCCTACCAAAGGGGCCCCTGAACTCGACCGGTCGCATGGCCTTTTCCTTTAGTGCCCCCACCCTATGGAACGCTCTGCCCCTGGAAATCAGGCTCGCTGAGTCAGTTCCACATTTTAAATCTCTACTTAAAACTAATTTTTATAGACTAGCTTTTAATTCTGATTTCTCCTGATTGTGTTCTATTGATTGTTTACTCTGCCTTGTATTATTATTTTATTGCTTTGCATTGTTTGTGTTTTTCCTGTTGTGTGCTGTTTACTTTTGCTGTTTCCTTTTGTAAAGCACTTTGTAACGTTGTTTTGAAAGGTGCTATAGAAATAGGAACAGCTCCTTCCTACCTCCGGGCTATGGTCGATGCCTACACCCCTGCCCGACCACTTCGGTCTGCCACCTCGGGGCGACTGATTGCCTCGTCACTCAAGTGTCCTTCTGGCCGATCCACACGGTCACGACTCTTTTCTGTTCTGGCCCCACAGTGGTGGAATGAACTTCCCACTGATGTTAGGACAGCAGAGTCACTGCCCATATTTCGCCGCAGGTTGAAAACCCACCTCTTCAGGAAACACTACCCTTCCTCTCTGCCTGACCTACTTGTTGTTAACTAGTTGTACGAACGCTTGTTTTCTATTGTTGTATTGTTTATTGGATCTTGTTTAGTCGATACACTTAATTGTTTTAGCTCATGCTCATTTGATTTAGCTATTTTGTCTCATCTGTTTAAGGAAATAGGTAGCTGATATATTGCACTTTTACCTTAGCGCTAGGTATACTCTTGGTTGCTTGTTTTTGCAGAAAATGCACTAAAGACTTCTGGTGATAATGATTAGTAGTTTTTGTTCCCTACCTATGTTGAATACACTTATTGTAAGTCGCTTTGGATAAAAGCGTCTGCTAAATGACTGTAATGTAATGTAGAAATAAAGCTATATTTATTTATTTATGTATCATCATTTCATATCAATGCTCTTTTGTCAGGTGTGTGCTGTGAACACAAAGTGTAACTTAGCCTTGTTTCAGCCTTATTTCACATTACCAAACCAGACATTCAAGGTAGACAAGAAAAAAAGGAAAAAACAAACATCAACAACAGCACCATTTATTATATATAGGTAAACAATTGTAGATCTGCTATTCTCACTATTAAATAATGGGTGTTCTTGTACGTCTGGGTCTTGGGGAGACCAATGTCCTAGCAGTGTTTTATCACACTAATGTGTGTGTGTGTGTGTGTCAGAGGCACCTGAGCCAGCAGATTCAAATGAACCATCGCACTGCACCCCCAAAAATATACCCCCCCCGGCCGCCGCCGCCATTTGTTCTAGTTTCCCTGTAAAATAGCTTGAAAACTTATAGTTGCATGTTGCCTTATTGGGCTTAATTGTTTCTGAAGCTTGGTTGCTTATATTAAAAAAAACACAACTTGTAGCAAGCTTCAGTTGAGAGTTGAGATTGAGAATAATGGTATCTATCTAGTGCTATCTGGCCCTAAACAGAGAAACTTGTTTGGCTAACGGCCGATGTAATCTACCTAAAACCGTCCGAAATCCGCGTGTGCACGGTCGATCACGCACGCGTGTGATCGCGCATGCATCGCTGCGTAAAATGCGATATTTTGGGCTTGATTAGAGCTTAAATGAATTGCATTTTTATAGCGCTTTTCCAAGTGCTCAAAGCGCTTTACAATGGTTCATTCATTCATACATTGGGAGGTGAAGCGGCGAACAGTCGACGCCAGCGTCCTCACTTCCCACATTCACACACCAATGGTGGCGAGCTCACACCGACCGATTCATTGGAGGCAATGTAGGGTTCAGTGTCTTGCCCAAGGACACTTCGACATGTGGACAGGAGGAGCCGGGATTCGAACCGCCGACCCAGGGATCATTGGACGACCTGCTCTACCTCCTGAGCCACAGCCGCAGCTTAATTTGACTTAGTTATTGAAATAAACAATGATCGCTTAGCATTCCGGACCAGTCCAAACTAGTCCCGGATGTTGTGATTCCTTAAACCGGAATCGCCAGATTCACTCTATTTGGTCAAAATCAGCATGATGGTGACGTTACCGACACCATCAGGACTGGGTATAATACTATAGGATTGCCGTGTGAGAATGAGTTGGAGTGTGTATATCACAGATTTTTCTATTGGCATTAAAATGACAAATTAAACATATGAATAGTGCAGGCAGAAGGCACAATCCACTGTTAATTAGGCTGGCCATAAGAGGGTTGCACCTTTTATTTATCAAACTGATTTATATTATTCCTCAGTGTGGTTTTTTTGTAGCGACTATAGCACACCAATGACCACACAATTTTAAAAAATACAAAATAAAATAAAATCCCTTCTTCAAAAACACATAAGGGAAGATTTTAATATATTCAAAATGGCGGGTGATCTATAATAATAATGGATTGCATTTTTATGTGCTTACTCAAAGCGCTTACAATGGTCCATTCATTCATACATTGGGAGGTGAAGCGGCTCTAGCGGATCTAGAGGTCAGAGGTCAAAAGTAAGAGCACGAAACTTGTTCGGCATGAGGAGACGCATAGCCTATGTGTATCGATGGTTCATTGCCGACGGTCAAACAGTTCATGAGCTATGCGTGGTCAAAGTTAGCATTTTCAATTGAGTGCTATAGTGCCACCCTTTGGCCAATGGTTGTGGGCTTCGCATCCTCACCGTTTGACATGGCCCTCTACCATATTTCCAAATTTCATGAAAACCGACTGCATGGTTCAGCCAGAACTGCTATTTTTGGCGGAAGGAGAATAAAAAAACTAACAACAATAAAGGACCAAGTCCTTTCAGGACTGCTTGGTCCTTTAATAATAACGTTTTTTTAAAAACCAAGGCTTGTTTTGGTCCAGTATGTTAAAGTGAGTGAATGTGCTATTTTTGTGAATGTGAGTTTTTTTTAACCATGATTTTTGCTGCTCATATTTGATATGCTGTCACATGGTCTAACCTCCTCCTGAGCATCATCAACTTGATGTGACACTGAGTCACTTCCAAATTTCCCACACCTTAATTTTCCTCTTCAGCAGCTGCATGCTGCAGGGGCCCTTCATTAGGCCTGTCATGAGCCTCTAGCTGAAGTCCTCTGATTTGTGAGGATTTGAACCAGGCATTAACATCCTCAATGAGACCATCTGTGTGTTTGTTAACCTTTTTGAACCATTCGTTTTGCTTTCCTTGTTCATCAGGTGGGACAAGAGGCATTAAAGAGACATGCAGTTAATTCAAAGTGTGAGACAATTGTATCAAAACGTCAAGTTGTCCTTTAACCAGTGACACGTTTTTGTCATTTTTCAGTCATTTTTCATGAGCTCTTTGATAGAGGTTGTCAGAGCCTTTATTTCATCCACTTTCCTTTTGCGTTCCTTTTGAAATTATTCGATTTTATTTGCAAGAGCCGTTTCAGTGAGATTTATTTTCCTTTTTTCCTTGTCCTGTTTCCCAACGGGAATGTACAGGCAAATGACACAGTCACAATGAGAATCCAATGCGAGCCAGCCAGCCACATAAAACAGCCACAGCGATCGGCGATTGCAAACAGCAGCGCGCGTTATTATTGTTTGACAGTTTACACACAATAGGAAGCGTTAATTAGCCCGGCGGGCCGCACACACAGTCATCCACAGCGTATTCGACACAATGACAGTTTCCACTCAGTGGCGGAACCAGCTCAAACTGTTCCAAACAAGCCAATATGGGTCAGCAGCAGAACGAAATGGGTCGGGTTGTGTTGTGTTACGTTACTGCTTATCATTTGTGATGCGCTCTGGTCCTTGATGTGTGATCATTCCATTGCTTGCACTTTGCATGTCGACTTGTGCATTGCTCGTTTTCTCCGAGTCCAGACTCCAAAGTGTGACTTATCGGGTCCTTCCGTAGCTCCAATCCTTTCGTTTGTGTCACTATTTTGCTGACAAATGTATGGCGACAAACTTATTAAGCCACCGAGAGGCTAAAAGCGGGGAAATGTACTGCCAGACGCGCTGCATGCCAAGAACTCACTTATCCAGTGTATTGCGTTTTGTTCATTTATTAAGCAAGCCAGCAAGGTATATTAAAACAATTGATTTAGCGACCAGTGCGTTGTGCAAAGTGCAAATAGAATACAGATAGCAGCATGGTGTTGTCTTAGCGTTTGTAAAGCGGTCAGCAAAGTTGGACTTCCCCGTAGTTCACCCTCTCTCCTTCCATTCATGAAATGCCACCGGCGAACAGCTGACTTTACTACCTATCTGAAGTACCACCCAACACCATGTGACAATAGTAACCATAGCAACCCATCGAGCTGTCTAACCTGTCACCAACATTCAGTAACAGGGGTCTTCCTGTCTCTCCAGGTGTTATGTAGCGCTATATTGGATCACTCCAATAGATGATAGTTCCGCCGCCAGGCAGAGCCATCGAGTGGATTTACGGATGATTCCCGTGCTAATACACGGGAAGTGACGTGTGTCGCACGCCTGGCACACACGTGCGTGCGTTATGTGGTCAGTCTGAGCATGACACTGGCAGTGTTGATGTAGGAGTATAAATAGTAACACCTCAAATGCAGCTAAAATTATGATTTACTGTAAATTAAACTTCAGTTTTTATTTAATCCAAGCAAAACAAATTAATACAGTGTTTCTCTGTCACTTGACAGATTGAAATCAGTGAACACTGATTTGATTGATTTATTGTCTATGACTGCCCTCTGCTGGTGTAAAACTGTCACAATATGTGGACCCACTAAAACAAAGCCCTTTCTTTCTTTCTTTCTTTCTTTCTTTCTTTCTCCAGGTGCAGCTGCATTCATTAATGTTGTCGACTACAACTTTTGTCGACTAAAAATGTGTGTCATCTACCTTTTTCACTGACAAAAACTAAATACAAAAAAAGTTTTGACAACAAATAAAAACTATAGACAAAAATGTTATGCGGTACTATTGTATAAGAGATCCAGTAGAAGTAATAAGGCAAGTCATTTTATGCGTGGGTCCACAACACATCACATCGGGCCACGCTGTGAGCTTGTAGATCGGCTATTACAATTTACAATTTAGGCATTTAGCAGACGCTCTTAATCCAGAGCGATTTACATTAAGCAAGAACAAAAAGCATGGGAATATTTTCAGCACAATGCCACGTATAAGTCGACTAAAATCTTATGATATTTAAAACTAGACTAAAACTAAAACATTTCAGATGACTAAAATGTAACTAAAACTAAATAGAAATTTATTCAAAATACTATGACTAAAACTATCAAAAAATATTCTAAATGGCTTTCAACATACTGTCTACAGCAGGGGTGCCGTAGACAGTATGATCGCAATCTACCAGTAGATCACAAGGGCCTAAGCACACTTTAGATTCCATGCGCGGACAGAATAAGCTGTATTTTACGTCATTTCCGAGTTTTTAGACAGCTGGTGGATGGAAAAGAAGCTCCACCCCCACGGCTGACTGCCACGGAGGAGAGCGTTTCCGGGAATCTGGCCGTCACTTTAGCGGCTGTCCGCTAAAGTCTGCCCATGCAGAAAGGCTGTGCAGGTAGATCACATGACATGCCCCTAAAACATATATAATTTAAATTAAAAAATATATAATTTGGCATCTGACACTTAAATTGAATTAAGGTGACTTGAGATTGACATAAAAAATTATCTATTAAGCCACAATAGTATAGAGTGTTGAGCACAAACATCAGTAGCATTACAAAGTTAGACATACAAAAACTATTTCCATTTCGCCCCCTCAGGTAGGCCTACATTTGTTTTTACTATTTTCAGCAATGAGATCATACTTCTTTGTGGGTAGATCTTGTTGAGCTGGCCGGTCATTAAAGTAGCTCTTAAGTCAAAAAGTCTGGGCACCCCTGGTCTACAGTCTCTGAGTGTTGCTTTGGTTCAGTCACAGTGTGTAAAATAAATTATTTATAACATTTAGCACATTACTCTGCAAATAGTATAATCTCATATTTGTGTGGGATGTACATTGTACAATAGGCCTATGATGAAACAAAGCTCCATCATGTCATGATAAACCAGCTGCTATGATCATGCACCTTATTATTTCTATCATGTTTGGATATGCTATGTGTAAATATGTAGACATAATTGTCTCTTTTGCTATTTCTGCTATCTGGCATCTAGAGTTGCAATACCAACCCTTGACAGCCAACAGAAAAGTCTAATCTGATTGTAGGATTAAATGACATGAAACTCATCAACATTGCAGCTGCTGACCAAACTAATACATAGCCTTTTTATTAATTCATTATTATTATTATTAAATCTGTATTTATTTATGTATTTATTTATTCCTATTCTGTACATAGGCCTACATACCGTTTCATATATTTTTATGATATTGTATTTGTGTTATTTTTACTGTCTGTCTGTCTGTCTGTCTGTCTGTCTGTCTGTCTGTCTGTCTGTCTGTCTGTCTGTCTGTCTGTCTGTCTGTCTGTCTGAAACAAGCCCTCAGGCCTTTTATATTATATCCTTTTAGATAATGGTTTTAGATTATTATTTTAGATTATTGTATAACTGTACATCTGTCCTTTCTTTCACAAACTGTTAATAAAGTATTCAATCCGTCCGTCCAGTTACACACCTCCTCCACCATGGGGCGAAAGGCAGAGCCTTTGCATTGAGCAAACGGCCTGGAGGATCCATTGGTGCGCATGCGCTCGAAACACGTTGATCCGGAAACGGAAGTAAAGTGCGTGTTGTTGTTGCTCGGCTCCGTCTTATTGGAAAATCTAGAACTTCCTGTTTGAGAGCTAGCAAATTTAAGACATCCGGTTGCTTTCAGAATAAAAGCGTCGTTAATTAAATAATTATTACATTACATTATTAGTATTATTATTACATTACAGTTATTGTGAAGACACACATTATGTTTCTGTGTAAAAATAAGTAATGAAATAACGTAAAAAAGTTATCTAAATGGATAAATGCTAGGGGTGTGCATCTCTCCCTTACAAGACGATTCGATACGTATCGATACGCATGGGCTACGATGCGATTCGGGGACGATACATTTTATATACAGAACGATTCGATTCGATTCGATTCAGTCCAAATCGATACGATTTCGATTTTGTGGAACTTCATGGAATTTGATGCGATTCGATACGATACGTTGCGATTTGACACATTTAACCTTCTATAGATTTTTTTATTTGAAGCTAGATCTATAAAGAATAGGGTTGGGACTTCATTCAAAAACATCTAATTAATTGGAGGCTTTGTGATTGATTAATTAATCTCAATTAATCACATTTTAATCGCATATCAATAGGCCTATTTGACCTGAGCAGTGAGCTTTTTTGTCAAATGGATTTGGATATGAGTGAATCAATGAATAGTGACTACATAAGCATAGGCAATAAAACAAGTAGTAATAATAATAGTGATAATATTATTCATATAATGCTTCTCTGAGTACTTAAAGACACTTTTCAAGGAGAACATGAGAAAACAAATAAAAACAACTTTATTAGAGAAAAACTAAGACTATGGAATAAAATAAATGAAAGCTATAGCAATATTCCAGAGGTGGGTTTGAATTTATAGGTGGTGGCATGTCTATGAGTTTTGGAAGTGCATAGTTTGACAGGTCTGACTGCCTGCTGTGGACAGTGAAACCCTGACCATTAAACACGGGCAGACGCAACGATACAGTCTATCATTCATTGTTAAAGCTCCAAATGATATTCCCATTCGTCTTTGTGTCTGCCCGTGTAAACGCAGCAGCGAGTGTGAGGGGTTGGGGAACGGATGGAAAGTACATAGTGTTATTAAGGAGGACTCCTTCTAACTATATGGAAGTTAGCTCCCATGCTAGCTACTAGCTAGTAGCTTCCCTCGTCAGACAACAGAACACCACCACAGATCGGGTGGAAGCTGTTGATATCACTGCTTGTGCCCGTGGATGGGAAATAAGATTTAAAAGGCTATGAAAGCGTGGATGAAAGCACAGATGTGTGCAATAAAGTTGTGTCGGATCTGCCTGTGCGTCTGCTGCTCGTGTTGTGAAACTTGTGACTGTCGCTGGCTGCTGATGCAAAGTTAAAGAGCGTCATAAGCATGCGCCCTTCCTGCGCTGGAAGTAGCAGATCTACAAGTTATCTACCCGTCGCAATGCACAGCGCGTTGGGCTTGTACATCTGTGTTTTTCCCGCAGTTAGTTGAATTATATCGATTCACAACTTTAGGATCGAACCAACGTCCGATCCAGACGCTATTTTGACCGATCCAGACACACGTGCATCGATGTAGTCGTATCGTTAATGTTAAAATCGATTATCGATTCATATCGATATTTTTTGACACCACTAATAAATGCCCAAGTCTATGCACTGGAGTGCCCAAGTCCATTCACTGGAGTGCATGGACTTTATAAAGTGGATGCTGGACAAAAATCCCTTTTATGTATCGACTAGTGTGACATATGCACATGTCCGGGGAGACCTCCTCTACAACACCACACTGTCCGCTAAGCAGCAGAGGTGTAAAACAAAAATTGGCACGCCATACAGCGAGGTGAAAGATAAAAAAATATCCCATTTCCAGACTAAAGTGGACACTGGACAAAAATTCCTGCTATGTATCGACTAGTGTGACATATGCACATGTCCGGGGAGACCTCCTCTACAACACCACACTGTCCGCTAAGCAGCAGAGGTGTAAAACAAAAATTTAACAACAGACATTGTAATTACTGGTGTTGGAACACTAATGTCTGCATGAATGGTAATGGTAGTACTTAACTATTACTGTGAAGTACTATGTAGATCGACCATTAACAGTCATAGTTAAGTACTACCACTGGCCTATAACAGACAGACAGATATAACAACAACAAATAAAAAAAGACATCTACTGATATGCAAAGGCTATGTAGATCACTACTATCACACATGTGTGCCATATGTGTGAAACATTGATAGCTCTAAATTAGGGCGTGTTTGACAAGTTGTTAACGGCATGCATGCACACTTGAGTACAGCCATTACTGCCCCCACACACACACACACACACACACACACACACACACACACACACACACACACACACACACACACACACCATGTGCGTATGTCACACTAGTCGATACATAGCAGGGATTTTTGTCCAGTGTCCACTTTAGTTCACTTTAGTCTGGAAATGGGATGTTTTTTGACCTTTCACCTCGCTGTATGGTGTGCCAATTAAAATTTTACACCTCTGCTGCTTAGCGGACAGTGTGGTGTTGTAGAGGAGGTCTCCCCGGACATGTGCGTATGTCACACTAGTCGATACATAGCAGGGATTTTTGTCCAGTGTCCACTTTATAAAGCCCATGCACTCCAGTGAATAGCATTTATCCATTTAGATAACTTTTTAATTACTTATCTTTACACAGAAACATTACTTATTACTTATTTTTACACAGAAACATAATGTGTGTCCTATAGCATCGTTTAAATGCTTAATTTATAGTTTTAATGTGCAAATTAATCTTTTTTTCAATACTCTAGAGGGTACTCTTATTTTGAAGAGATCGTCCCCCGGAAGTCTTATATTTGCTAGCTTAGATTTGCCAGAAAAACAGTGCCTTGTTGGGCTTAATACTGCAGCATGGAGGTTAGCCTTTAGCTCTGTGGTTGTTTTTCATCGTGGTGTGAAATAAACGGATTGTTGCTAAAAAAAACAACAACTCATAATGGAGGTCAAAACGTGTCAAATGGAGTCTGTACGGCTGAAGATATATGAACACATGACGTCGGTGGGAGAGGACATATTGTGTGTTTTGGACAAACAGCAGCAGAGTGGTGGTGCTGATGTTTGTTGTGTGAAGCTTGATGTCAGAGTGTTTGTGTTGGAGCGCCTCAGTTTGGCTGCTCAGGTCATGGTCAACCTCTTCCAGAGAGAGATGGAGACACTAGAAACTCTGCTGGAGAAACAAAACAAAGTGATGGACATTGATGTTGATATGGACATCAATCTACACACTGCAGGTATGTGTGACACACACACAAACACGCGCACACCAAACTAACTACTGCAGGTTAGTAAACTCTGAACAACACCAGCTTAGCTACAGGTAGTATTAAGCTAACTGAACTACATTTTCCAGTAGCTTATTGTTGTCACCAATTGCAGCTGTGTGTGTGTGTGTGTGTGTGTGTGTGTGTGTGTGTGTGTGTGTGTGTGTGTGTGTGTGTGTGTGTGTGTGTGTGTGTGTGTGTGTGTGTGTGTGTGTGTGTGTGTGTGTGTGTGTGCAGTGATGTAAATAGGGTGCGTTTTGCGTCCCAAAACGCACTTTATAGTTATGGGACGCAATAAACCAACAACCTCTGCGTCCTGTGGACGCAACTTTATCCTGGCTGCACTGAAGACTATGGCACTCTCTCGGTCACACACTGTTCTACGTGGAAGTCTAGCACTCTTTCGGTCACACACTGTTCTACGTGGAAGTCTAGCACTCTTTCGGTCACACACTGTGTTGACCGAAAGACAGGGACTCAAGTGACTTCATCCACAATGGCAAGCCTATTTGCATTGTGGCTAAGTACAATAATTGCAACTGCAAACAACTTTTGGTTGGTATATTAAGCTATGTTAAATCCACTGTTGCCCACTATTAGTATTTCTTACTGAGTTGTGCTTGCTAATACTACTAGCCTACATAAAACATATACTGTATAGGCCTATTTGATATTTATATATATATATATATTTTTTTAATAGAAAATGTTTTATTATTATTTTTGAGTGGTGCAACCACTCCCTTACGGAGCTATGTGTGTGTCTGGGTATGAGCACAAAAATAGCATGGTTGTTTTTCACCATCTGTGCGCAACCTAACGCACACACAAACACACACGCACGTATTAGATAGATAGATAGATAGAATACTTTATTGGCAGTTTAAGAAAATTACAGAAAATGACATCATTTTAAAAAACGCCAAATGGACTTAGACACAACAAAGCCTTCGCTTGTTTCCATTGTGGTCCACTTTGTAACATGAAACTATACACAAACATACTGTACAAACAAAACAACCATGGAACATATAATAAATAATCCTTATATATAAGGCTGGGAGCTATATACATAGGACAAGAGGTACCCTGAGAGAATAGTCCAGAGCATGGGAGATGGGCTATCCAGGGTCGGAAGCTAACTATGACCAGTTAGTGTGTAGATGGAGCCATGATTTCAGGTCTTTCCTAAATCTTGCAATAGAATTTAGGGATTTCAGGGCTGGAGGGAGTGCATTCCACAGAGTAGTGGCTGCGTAGTAAAAAGCATTTTTTCCCTTGAGTGTCCTGAAACTGGGGGGAACTAGATCATATGGACTTCCTCTGGTTGAGTACCTGTGAGCATCCCTCACTCTGGGTAGGTAGCCCAGCAGGTACTTAGGAACAGAGGCATCTAGGATCTTGAAGACCAGACACAATGAGAGCTGAGATACTCTCTCCTCCACTCTTAGCCATCCCAGGCTACTAAAGTGGGCAGAGGTAAGATGAGACCTGGGGTTCAATTTTAGTAGTAACCTCACAAGCTTGTTTTGGGAGGTCTGCAGCTTTGTTTTCAATAGCTTGGAGATACCTCTGTACCATGAAGTACAAGCATAGTCAAAGTGGCACTGGATGAGGGCACCGGCCAAGGTCCTCATAGCACTGCTGTTGACATAAGGGGATATCCTGCCCAAGAAACGAGTTCTCTGGTTGACCTTTGAGATCACTTTCATTGCCATTTTTTCACCCGTGAGTTTGTTATCTACTATACAACCCAAGTAAGTGACCTCTTCCCTATTTGTGACCACACTGTCACCCACTCTAACTGTGAAGCCCGGGGACTTGTTGAGGTTATGACTTGAACCAAACAGAATAGACTCAGTTTTCCCAAGGTGCAGTGACAATTTGTTGTCGGAGAGCCAAAGACAGATGCTACCGAGCTCTGTGCTGAGTACTCTCTCGACCTGCGACTTATCTTTGTCCGAGACCAGGAGAGCTGAGTCGTCTGCGAACAAGAACAGATTGCATTTACATGCCGAGTTCATGTCGTTTACATAAATTAGAAACAGTAGAGGCCCTAGGATGCTCCCTTGGGGGACCCCACACTCTACTGGGAGGGAAGTAGACAGGGTACCATTCACATCGACCACCTGTTTCCTTCCCTCAAGGTAAGATCTCACCCAGTTTAACGATGGGCCATCAAAACCGATTGCCTTCAGCTTGTTTAGCAGTATGGAGTGGTTCACAGTGTCAAACGCCTTTTGAAGGTCCAGCATGACCATGCCGCAGTACTTGCCTGAGTCCACCTCACGTCTGATGTTATCAGTCAAGTATAACAGACATGTATCAGTAGAGTGAGATTTTCTGAAGCCTGACTGGAATTCAAAAAGAAGCTTGTTATTAAGCAGATATGAATTTATCTGTTCATATACTAGTCTCTCTATGACCTTTGAGATGGAACAAAGGATGGACACAGGGCGGTGGTTCCCAGGGTCCAACTTGCTACCCTTTTTATAGAGCGGAACTACTCTTGCAAGTTTGAATTCCTGTGGGACATGGCCCTGTCTGATGGACAGGTTTGTAATGTGAGCCACAACGGGGGCAATAGAAACCGCTGCATCTCTGAGGAACCTAGTGGGGATACCATCATGGCCAGTAGCCTTAGTTGGCTGTAAGGCGCTGAGTTTTAATAACACGTCCTCTGTTGATACGGACGAGATTTTGAAGCCGTCCTCAACAGCACCAAGACTTTTGTAAAACGATCGTATATGCTGCTCTCCATAAAGGCCTGAATGGGAGGGCAACTTGTCCACCAGTGTGGAAGCTATGGTTGTGAAGAAACCATTTAGGCAGTTAGCCACGTTCAGCTTATCAGAGATGAGCGAGCCATTTATTTTAATGTTGAGATTTGTGATCTTTGTTTTGAGCCTGTTGTTACAGCCCAGTTCCTTAAGGGACTTCCAAAGTTTTTGGGGCTTTTTCTTGTTTTCTTCAATTTTCTCATTAAAGTAGGTTTGTTTGGCTGTCTTGATCATGCCATTGACCTTGTTACGCAATTGTTTGCAATTGTCGAACAGCTGCTCATCTCTGTTTTTTCTGAACTTGGCATAACTCTCAAACTGTATATATGATGCTTTCGGGGGGTGCCAATACATTACAGTGACAGTACAGTACAGTAGAGGGACCGCCACACAGTAACTCTGTCATTTCTCAACCGTTTCGGACGCGGTGCGGCACGCCAGAACCGGCCCGGCCCCCTCGGCGCATTCCTGGGGGTCTGGAACTCCCCCACCCCCCGCGAACCCCCTCACGGAGTTGCACCACTCACTTCACACAGGTGTGATTTATTTTGGGACTCAGTTGAATGACCACCTGTGCATCCCGGGACCCATTACATTGAAAACCTATTTACATCACTGTGTGTGTGTGTGTGTGTGTGTGTGTGTGTGTGTGTGTGTGCGCCTGCCTGATGGGCCTAATATTGCCTATCATTTAGTTATTAAAACCCTCAGGCATTTTTGTTTTGTTTTTAAATGTGGTCATAAGTGGTATGGTCGACTTGGTACTGTAGCTTATGGGATATTGCTCATGTTATTTTAAAGACTTAAAAATGCATCAGGAAAAGAGACAATGAGTGAAGCTTTACAACAGAAAGCCAACTATTAGGGGGACTAACTATATTAGGGCATTTGAACATTGATGCCTGTCAGTCAAAATGTGGAACAGGGTCCCATTTTGTGGGATGCTTAAAGTCTTGGAAATGAGGGACTGTCCCACGCAAAGGGAGACATCTGGTCTCCGTTCTGTGAAGCCTTCACCGTTTCCATGTGAATCCTGAGATCTACATGTTTCTCACTGTTCTATTATAGCAGCTGGGTTTACTTTTTATCATTGCTGCCGGGCAGAGAAACCTTGTATCTCCATAATTCAGAAGGAGTGAGTGCATATGTTTGTAAACGTTTCTTTTCCCTTTTTACCTCCGTTATGATGAATTCCTGTTCTGTTCTTTGACTATATAGAAGTGTCTATTTGTACGTTTCTAAATGTTTTGATGAACTGAACAAGGTGGACCCTCTTGTAAACAAGTGTAATGCTTAATTGGTTAACTCACAGTTAACAGTCTTTGTATTGAGTTTGTGCTTGAAATGTACTGTAATTCTGCAAACTCTTAATAAATATTTCAATCAATCATTCTCCCACACCGGCGATCAGACAGGATTAGTGGAGTTCCGCGGCAGTGTTGGTTCGTTTCGCGGCCGACGCCGCAACTGCCGACAACAGTCGCGGCTCCCGATATGCGTTGCCAGTTAAAACTCACCCGTGTCTTCCCTTTGAGGTTAGGGTTTTTGGTTGTCAGCGTCGCTGGTTAAAACTCACCTGTGGCTCCCGAAACAGCCGTGTCTTCCCTGTGAGGTTTGGGTCTGGGGTGTGTCAGACTGCTGCCACCGGTGCCAGAAAATGCACTCGCTCTCTCTCACATAATTTAACCTTTAACCTGTTTTTTGTAAATGAATGTCCTAATCATCATTCTACAGTGTCACCCAAAAGTAACCAAAATAGCCGATCTACAAGCTTTTCATTTAATTTTCTGAAAAGTAACAGTTTTGGACACAAGAGGTTTCCACCTCACAGCAACAATATTATACCTACTTGTGTTATCTATTTCAGGATCATTAATATGTTAATAAACTGATTGGCTGTTTCAAATATGCAATGAAAAAATACTGCTTGCTAGATGTTCTTTCATTTTGTTCTTTCATTTAAAAAAAACAAACCAAAAAACATTCCGATTTATAATTTAAATTAATTTAGTCATGTTCAGTTTTACACAGGAGCTGTTTATAAAGTTTAATATCAAAAATACATTATAGTCCTTATTCATGACACATGATCAGCGGCAGCCTTTTTATGAAAGTTATTAATATCACATCAAATTCCTTATTCAATGATGTATTGTATTATTTTATTCCAGACCAGTGTGTGGAGTCCTGTCTACACGTGAAGATCAGTTCTCCAGCCACGACTGTTTATATTAAACAGGAACCTGAAGACCACCTTAAACGGGAACCTGAATACCACCTTAAACAGGAACCTGAAGACAAACAGGAACCTGAAGACCATCTGGCTCTCAGTAAGTTTAAATTACTCTCTTTATTTGTTTTATTGGTGAAAGTGGGTAATACTGAGAGTGCAAAGATGAACCGATATGACCCGGTTATCGATTTTAGCATTAACAATGTGACTACATTGATGGTATTATAAATGGGACGACGGTTCGGCAGTAAAAGTATGAATGGGTTCACTGAAGCTTTGCAGTTAATTCGACTTCAGTATTAACTAACCTGCTGAAGAAGACTCACTGACCTAACATTCGGCTCGTCTCACATCTTCTATGAGAACACTACAATGTCAACAAAAGGCCATACAGCACAGAGCACAGTCAGCGCACCATCATCAAAGTTCAATTTAGGAAATTGTGGCCAAAGAGTAATTTGTTGATACTTTTTCCATCCACTACTCCGCACTGAGGTACAAGATTCAAGTCTTTGTATTTTTTTCCTAGACTTTCTGCACATTCTTGTGTGTAAAGAGGAGGTCTCACCTGAAGAGGAGAGGAGCTCCAGTCTGGTCCAGGAGGAACCACAACCTCCACAGATTAAAGATGAACAAGAGGAGCTACTTCAAAGACCAGAAGAGGCTGGTGGGTCAAATACGCAATAAATAATACTGCTTAACGAAATACTGCTTTAATAAATACTTTTACATTTTGAAATACATTTTGAGTAGGGCTGTCAAATGGTTAAACATTTTAACCAGATTAATCTCAGTTTAAAAATATATTAATCACGATTAATCAGCATTCAAACTATGTCCAAGATTATGCCATGTTTTACAAGCTCACGATACCACACATTATGCAATGAAAAAATACTGCTTTAGTTTCTACATATGCTTTCATTTTTAACTGGTGCAGCCACTCCAATGCACAGCAATGTGTGTCCCTGACTTCCTGGCTGGGTCTGTCTGTTCGTCCAAGCACAGAAATAGAGTTATAGCGTTTGTTGACTACCAAGTGTCACTGTTGCGCAGCCTAACACACACACACACACACACACACACACACACACACACACACACCAGTACAGTACAGTACTACAGCACGAGTACAGTACAGCGCCACTCTGTTCAGAGTGGTCTGATTTTCATTTTTTTTTATAGGTAAATCATTCTGGTTCATAATATAAATAAATTTAGTCAGGTTCAGTTTTCTACAGGAGTGTTATGCTGTTTATAACACATGAACAACCTTATTATTACATTTGTTACTAATGTCACCTTCATTCCAGACCATTGTGTGGAGTCCAGTCTGCAGGTGAAGATCAGTTCTGCAGCCACGACTGTTTCTATTAAACAGGAACCGGAAGACCACCTTAAACAGGAACCTGAAGACCACCTTAAACAGGAACCTGAAGACCACCTGGATCTCGGTAAGTTCAAATCACTCTGTCTTTATTTGTTAAAGTGGGTCGGTACTGAGAGTGTAAAGATGAACCGATATGAATCGGCAGTAAAAGTATTAATGGGTTCACATAAGGCTTTGCAGTTAATTCTACTTCAGTACCAGTAATACGCCTGAGGGCGAGAAGCAACCTCAGGTCGCGTGCACGCATCCGCCAGGGTGACAGCAGACTGCTGGGCAAGCCGCTGCACTGGCACTTTGGTATGGGGGGGTAAGATCTTAATTTTCAGGGCCTGTTAAGAACTCTAGTCTCCACCGGCTGCCAGGCGTGGCTGCACTAATAACTTTGGGGCAGGCCCGTCTAGTTTAAATGGACAGGTATCAGTCAAAAGGGAGACCTCGAAGAGGAAGGATGGATGGGGAAGGATCAACATATGGCATGTCAGAACGGGTCAGCTCCATATATGGAGAGGTTTGGGGTTGAGGTTTGAGGTCAGAGTTGCTGACCAATATTGATGACATCAGGGATCTCCATATATGGGCTTAATAATAAATATTGATGACACCAGGGATCTCCATCCCTGATGTCACGTGATGTCACACGTTCTCTCACCCCGACCACCATATATGGTGCCGACACCAACTGACAGGAAATGTGTGATTCCATAGTTAACAACTAACCTGCTGGAGAAGACCTAACATTCAACTAATGTGATTAGTCCGTTCTCAAATCTTCTATTAACGGCTAGGTGTGCTGTCATGCTCATTTCAACCAGAAGAACTACCTGTAGTAATGTAAATATTTCATTCCACTTTTGTCTTTTTTCTCCTTTTTTGGGGCGACTCCTCTGTGTACCACCAGATGGGGGCTCAAGTACCACCAGTGGTACTAGTACCAGTGTTTGGGAACCTCTGATTTACAGCACAGAGCGCAGTCAGCGCACCATCAAAGTTGCATTTTGGAAAATGTGGCCAAAATGTAATCTGTTGATACTTTTTCCAGCGACTACTCTGCATTGAGGTACAAGATTCAAACCTTGATAGTCTCTTTGTATTTTTTCATAGACTTTCTGCATGTTCCTGTGTGTAAAGAGGAGGTTCCACCTGAAGAGGAGAGGAGCTCCAGTCGGGTCCAGGAGGAACCACATCCTCCACAGATTAAAGATGAACAAGAGGAGCTACTTCAAAGACCAGAAGAGGCTGGTGGGTCAATGACTGTTGACATTTTTCAAATGGGTATTAAAAAATACTGCTTTAAGAAATACATACTAGCTCTACTCATTTTGAGTAGGGCTGTCAAACGAATAAACATTTTAATCAGATGCATCTCAGTTTAAAAATGTATTAATCATGATTAATCAGCATTCAAACTATGTCCAAGATTATGCCATGTTTTACAAGCTCACGATGCCACATGTTTTGAGCATCTTGTAGATTGGCTATTTGTGTTACTTTTTGACTTCTTTCCCTTTTACAAATTCAATATACAATGTATGTTCACCTGATGTTTAAATCGGGATGGGGACAATTATTTTAGCACTCGAACAACTAGTGACTGCTCCTTTATACTGAACAAGACAATAGACTTGGTAAAGTTTGATTTGAATATTGTAGTATAATGAAAGGTCTTTCTACTGGTGATTTTCACAGAGCACCACAGGGAGAGGTCTACAGTGTCTAGAGAGATGGCCTCCAAAAGACATTCAACGTTGTCAGAGGAACAGCCAGAGATGGACCAGAGACATGGACTGTTTGATGCAAGGATGCAACCTGTAGTAAAATTGTACAAGATAGGTATGTAGTGTTTTATTTACTGTGGTTTAAACCTGTATAGTAAGAGAAATCTATGAAAATCTGGGAACTAAATCGTTACCAAGAAATTTCTTCACCAATGTGTTTCTAAAGGTGTCTAATAACATGTACTAAAAGTTTGAAATTCAACTCCTGTGGGAAATTGAGTTTATTAGCATAATATGTGACCATACCCATAACATCCTATATAAGGCAAAAAAGTCCAAATTTCATCATTCTTTAAGTAACATGTGACATATGAAACTAGGGTGTTTGCATGATTCTGAATCCATTCCAAGCATTAGTTTTGCACAAAAACACTCCTTGGGAGGAAAACGGCCACACAAACGTGATGAGGTCAGCATATTTGGTCAAGTGGATATGATCTAATTTAGCCCAAGGAGTGTTTTTTGTGCAAAACTAATGCTTGGAATGGATTCAGAATCATGAAATCACCCTAGTTTCATATGTCACATGCTACTTAAAGAATGATGAAATTTGGACTTTTTTGCCTTATATAGGATGTTATGGGTATGGTCACATATTATGCTAATAAACTCAATTTCCCACAGGAGTTGAATTTCAAACTTTTAGTACATGTTATTAGACACCTTTAGAAACACATTGGTGAAGAATTTTTTTGGTAACGATTTAGTTCCCAGATAGGTCAAATACCTGATAAAATTCCCTTACTAGTAGTAAAGTTGAATACAATTTACAATTTAGGCTTAATCCAGAGTGATTTACAGTAAGCAAGAACAAAACATGGTAATGCATCAAATACATAAAAACAATTCACCTTTAGCAAAGCCCTCTCCCACTTAGACACTCCCACTTGGACACTTTCCAGCCAGGCTCATTCATTCCAATGTAAATATCATGGATTTTACACATTAAATACTGGTTCATTTTTGGAACCAGACCTTCAAAATCTCTTCCAAATACGTCAACAAGGCCTGCCATATAAACTGAAAAATATGTGTGCAACATTTGTTTTTTAAAACAATGTTTTATCATATAGGGAAACTATTGGTGGAGAGCTTTGTTTAACCCATGTTATGCTTAGCTGTGATTGGACCATAGCAGTTTGAGGAGGGGCTTAGCTATAGGTCAATTGTCATCAAGAATCATACGTAAGCTTCTAAGAACCTAACAGTGGAATATCTATACAATGAAACGTGTGTATGTGTATACACTAGGGCATTCACTTCTAGTCATTTTTACTAGTTGCCTAGTTGCCTAGTTTACTAGTCGACTAGTTGCTTAACTACCTATTATGTAAAAAATAAAATAAATTAAAAAAATAAACTTTTTTTGTTTTTGTTTTAATAAATATTTGTACATTGAAAAACTGTGTACATGGTGACTATAACTATACTCTACCTGATCTTGAGGCCTACAAAATCGGGAAAACTAGTACCAACAAGGTCGACTAGTGGATTTACTAGTCGACTATTAAACTAGTCGACTAGTTGCTTAATGCCCTAGTATACACTATAGAGTGCAATGTCAACATAAAATGCTATCTAAGTTACGTCATTTTTGGGTCTTTTCTGCCTTTATTGATAGATTTACAGTAGGTAAACCAGCTCAGTGGCCTTGTGGTTAAAGTGTCCGCCCTGAGACTGGGAGGTCGGGGTTCAATCCCCGGCCGGGTCATACCAAAGACCAAAGAAAAAATGGGACCCAGTGCCTCCCTGCTTGACACTCAGCATCAAGGGTTGGATTGGGGGTAAGTCCCTGCGACATACTAGCGTCATGTCCAGGGGGTGTACTTGTACATCAAGCTGCCTCACGCTACAGAAACAGGAGATAGGCTCCTGCCCTATGGGCCTCATGGCTCGGCAAGGCTACTTATTTAGACAGGAAACAGGGAGAGGGATGGGGGAAGACAGACAGTAAAGTTTGTCGGGATCGGGACTCGAACCCGTGGCACACTGTCATGCTGGATTACCAGCCAAGGTGCCTGGACCGCTAAGCCTGCCCAGGCCCATTCCATAGTTTTGGAGCCAGAAGGGAGAAGAGTTTGGGATGTGTGGAGCGCTGTCCCGGCATTTTTGAGTGGTGCAAACCACTCCAACAACCAGCTTTGTCTGTATGTTCGTGTACCTGTCCACTCAAAAAAGGAGCATGGTTGCTATGGTTAGTGTGTGACGTCACTGTTGCACCACTCAGTTCACACGGGTGTGATTTTAGTGAACTTCCAGCTTCCCTGCGTTGACTGATCTGAGCACGCGGGATGGTTTGTAGGGTCCGATAACAAGAATACAAGAACGCAAACCCCCCAAAAACATGCTCACTCCGGGTGTGGTAGGCCACTTAGGTGTGTAATCATGAGTCATAATTTGCAAGCAGTGGTTTTTGAAATGCAACAAAATTCCAGCCACCAGACCACAAACATATCAATAACGCAAAGGCTATACTAGTGCAGCACCATATCAACATCATTCAAAATCAGGCGTTTAAGTGTAAATGACAAATATGCTACATTTGATAATATGCCGTCTCGTTCTTACAACTGTGTTGCATTACCTCAAACGACAGTCATGACCGAACTGAAGAAGTTCTGACGACAGTTTCGCTCTGCCGAAAGATAAAGTCCACAGTGTGTCTCATCACAACGCACTGTGAGCTTGCTTGTAGGTCAGATACTTTCAGCGAGCAAACTCCGCCATAAGGCAAAATATAATGCCTGAAGTGTAAAGCCAAATGTATCCTTTGCACCGAAAATAGCCGCTCTACAAGCTAATCTGGATGTCTTTTTGAATACATTGCAGGGCCTTTGCTCCTAGACCATATAACACATTGTATTATGTTTTTGTAGACTTTCTGCACGTCCCTGTGTGTAAAGAGGAGGTTCCACCTGAAGAGGAGAGGAGCTCCAGTCTGGTCCAGGAGGAACCACAAGCTCCAGAGATTAAAGATGAACATGAGGAGCTATTTCACACAACAGAAGAGGCTGGTGGACAAAGGTTAACATTACTAGCAGTGAAAAGCGAAGATGATGATGAAAACAGAGACACAGAGCCTGTAGCCGGCACCTCAACTGTACACATGAAAGCACAAGCTGATGTAGAGGACTGTGGAACATCACAACCAACTAGTGACAACCAGCTCCTCTCTTCACACTGCTCTGAATCTGACACTGAAGACCGTGATGAGTGGGAGGAGACTAGGGGAGATCAGTCAGCTTTAAACACACTGAAATCACAAAACACACTAAATGTGGGAGGACAGCACAAGCTGTCCCAGGATCTGAAATCGTCAGAACAAACTGACTCCATGACGAGTCACACACGGAAGAAAGGTTTTAATTGTACAGTGTGTGGCAAAATGTTTAATCTAAAGGGGAATTTAAAATCACACATGATGACTCATACAGGCAAATGGCCATTTTCTTGTACAGTATGTGGTAAAGGCTTTCCTCGCAACAATGATCTAAAAACACACATGAGGATTCATACAGGTGAAAGGCCATTCTCTTGTACAGTTTGTGGTACAGGCTTTACTCAGGCGGGTCATCTAAAAACACACATGATGACTCATACAGGCAAATGGCCATTTTCTTGTACAGTATGTGGTAAAGGCTGTGTTAACACAAGTGATCTAAAAACACACATGATGTCTCATACAGGTGAAAGGCCATTCTCTTGTACAGTTTGTGGTACAGGCTTTACTCAGGTGGGTACCCTAAAATCACACATGATGACTCATACAGGCAAAATGCCATTTTCTTGTACAGTATGTGGTAAAGGCTGTGTTAACACAAGTCATCTAAAAACACACATGATGTCTCATACAGGCGAAAGGCCCTTCTCTTGTACAGTTTGTGGTACAGGCTTTACTCAGGTGGGTAATCTAAATAGACACATGGAGACTCATACAGGCAAAAAGCCTTTAGTTTAAGTCATAATGATCAGTCAGTCTAATCCAGGATGACAATGATGCAAAAGCAGAGGAATTACATGTATAATCTGACAATATCAACATGACTGCATAGAATACACATTAATAGTTCATTGTGATGGAGTTTAATTTGTATCTTGTGTATGGATCTTATTTTCTATTCAACATGATGGAATTTTATTTTTATTTTAGGTTGCATTATTGCATTATATACTGGGTACATATTAAACAAGTAAGACGCGCGAACGCGGCTCGTAAATTGCAATAACAACAATTAGAATAAATTACGTACTTTAAGGTTTTTTTTTTTAGTTCTTTTATTTTTTTTATTTTTTTTTATTTTTTCTTTAAAGTTTTTTCTTTAAGTTAAGTTGTTTTTTTTTAAAGTTTTTTCTTTAAGTTTTTTCTTTAAGTTTTCTTTTTAAGTTAAGTTTTTTTAAGTTAAGTTTTTTTAATATGTTAAGTTGTTTGTGTGTGCATGTGTGTGATACAGCTGCGCCCTCTGGTGGCGGGCGGCTGGTGTTACAGCGTGACAGACAGAGACATGATCTGCTGGGTCTCATAGTAAATGCTCACTGCGTTCGCAATAAATTGCAGGTAGGCAACCATGTGCATGGGCGAACTTTGGCACGGAGGGTGATAACTGGCACATAGAGTAAACATTTCCCATCAGTTAACCCAATCAGACCTGTGATTTTTCAAAAAATAGCAGGCGTATTGCCCTGAGTTACATCCCGAAATAAAATGTTTCTGTAAAATCAGTTGGAAATATAATGAAAACATGGCACACTATAAAATGAAAACATGGCCTTAACCCATTTTGGGCGGGAACCCCTTTTGGTGTTTTAGGCATTATGTTATACTTAGCTATTGAAAAATAGGTCTGCTTTTTTTTGAAAAATAGCAGATCTACAAGCGGCACTGAGTGCTGCGCTGTGAACTTGTAGATCTGCTATTTTTGAAAAATAGCAGACCTACAAGCGGCACCGAGTGCCGCACTGTGAACTTGTAGGTCTGCTATTTAAAAAAAATAGCAAAATCTGCTATTTTTCAATAGCTAAAGCATAACATAATGCTAACACCAAAGGGGGTTCCCACCCAGAATGGGTTAATGTCAAGGTTCCCAACGCGTGAATCTTTTCTACGGCCGAGCATAGACATGGTAACGCCCTGCCTGCCTCTGATTGTCCTACCAACACTGCACGTCTTACCAGACTTTCCTCCGAGGTGGAGGAAACATACTGGAATCGCTGGATAGTCTGCCGCAAGGTTACTCCGTGGTGGGAAATAATACAAGTACAATATAATACAAGAGAATGACAGCTTGGCACATGCAACAGTAACTTATTTTTGTAGAAGAGGCAAACTAATATTGTTTATGCCGTTTGTTTTGATAGAATAATTGATTGTGTGTTCTAAATAAAGTGCGTTACTGTTGATTATAGTGTAATTTGCATGTGTAAACTTGAAACATTATTGTACTGTACTGTACTGTCCCTCGATATTCTTTAGTATAATAGTATTAGTTTACTATAATTATTAGTCAATCGAAGCAAACGGCATAAACAATATTAGTTTGTCTCTTTGTCTCTACAAAAATAAGTTACAAAGTTAGTTACAAGGCTGCAGCCTGTCGTGCAGCTGTCATTCTCGGAGGACACTCAAGAGAGACCATGATGGGACAAGATGGACAGTGTTGGTAGGCCAATCTGAGGCAGCGGGGCGTTACCATGTTCGGACGTAGAATAGATTCACGCGTTGCCAACCCCTGTACAAAATAACAGGGAAACTGTCCAATTCAACCTGAAGTGCACAGGAAATACACAGGAAAACAAAAAAAAACAGGGACAATTATTTACATGGCCTTCTTCTCAACTTTCTTGCACACGAACGCCAGATTGTTGCACTTCTTCCTGATGACGCACCTCATGGCTTGAATGGCGAGGTCAGGATACTTCGCCTGGACATGACCTGTGAGGGAAAACACAGAAAATAAAGCATTTTTTTTGCCGTCACCCCATATTATCCACCATCCATAATTAACACCACAAAGTGGGGAGGGGGTGATTTTGATAAGCAGTGTGTGCGAATAATTATGGTTTGTCCATATTGAAAGAACTCACCAGTAGCCTCAAGCTTGCTAGGGTCTAGTGGTGGCTTGGACTCCAGGTCTTTGTGCGCCCCCGACTGCTTCCCGGTCAAACTGGAATTGGCCAGCGTTTCCCTGCCAAAGACCAGGACGGCTAGATCCCCTGTGTACACGGATGAATTTGCAGTCCGCAGAGTCTTCAGTTTTCCGTTTTACGACGGTGACCTCAGACCCAGGCATAAGAGGCACCTAAAAAATAAATAAAACATGCGTTACTCTCAAAGACTCACATTATATTCATCTGTGCAGTGAATATTTATAGAAGAACATCTGAGGCATCATCCCATTTCCCAATGAAACTTTTAAGGAGACTGCACATACTATACAACTCTACCACAAAGTTTGTGAGCGTGCTTTCTTTCCAGATTTTACACATTAAGTCACAGATCTAGAAAAATACAAAAAAAATGCCTTATGGCATACATGGGCAACTGGCGGCCCGGGGGCCACATGCAGCCCCCACCTTCAGTTAATGCGGCCCGAGGTCAATATCCGAACATTGATACATTATTGATTTCAGCTAATGACTAGTATTAAAATGTTATGGTCTTTAGTTCATAAAGGTAACATAACTATAACTAAATGCATTTTAAATTACATAAAAATGTTAGTTTTCAGGATTCCAATTCAAAAATAGCAAAACATTATTCAGGATTTCAATTCAAATATAGCAACAATAGCATAAAATAGCTGATCTACAAGCTCAAAACGCGTCACAGCGTGACGCGTTTTGAGCTTGTAGATCAGCTATTTTTGCTACGACAGTAATATGCAATGTGGCCCTCTGGAGTGCGTGTGGAAATATTGTGGCCCTCTCCATCGTCAAAGTTGCCCACCCCTGCCTTATGGGGTAGTTACCATCTCATCAGACACCGCTTGAGTGATGGCCGCAGACTGTGACATGCAGGTGGATGCAGATGGTGTGGGTGACATGCAGGAGGATGGTGTGGGTGACATGCAGGTGGATGCAGATGGTGTGGGTGACATGCAGGAGGATGGTGTGGGTGACATGCAGGTGGATGCAGATGGTGTGGGTGACATGCAGGAGGATGGTGTGGGTGACATGCAGGAGGATGGTGTGGGTGACATGCAGGAGGATGGTGTGGGTGACATGCAGGAGGATGGTGTGGGTGACATGCAGGAGGATGCAGATGGTGTGGGTGACATGCAGGAGGATGGTGTGGGTGACATGCAGGAGGATGGTGTGGGTGACATGCAGGAGGATGGTGTGGGTGACATGCAGGTGGATGGTGTGGGTGACATGCAGGAGGATGGTGTGGGTGACATGCAGGTGGATGCAGATGGTGTGGGTGACATGCAGGAGGATGGTGTGGGTGACATGCAGGAGGATGGTGTGGGTGACATGCAGGAGGATGCAGATGGTGTGGGTGACATGCAGGTGGATGCAGATGGTGTGGGTGACATGCAGGAGGATGGTGTGGGTGACATGCAGGAGGATGGTGTGGGTGACATGCAGGAGGATGCAGATGGTGTGGGTGACATGCAGGAGGATGGTGTGGGTGACATGCAGGAGGATGCAGATGGTGTGGGTGACATGCAGGAGGATGGTGTGGGTGACATGCAGGAGGATGGTGTGGGTGACATGCAGGTGGATGCAGATGGTGTGGGTGACATGCAGGTGGATGCAGATGGTGTGGGTGACATGCAGGAGGATGGTGTGGGTGACATGCAGGTGGATGCAGATGGTGTGGGTGACATGCAGGTGGATGGTGTGGGTGACATGCAGGTGGATGCAGATGGTGTGGGTGACATGCAGGAGGATGGTGTGGGTGACATGCAGGTGGATGCAGATGGTGTGGGTGACATGCAGGAGGATGGTGTGGGTGACATGCAGGTGGATGCAGATGGTGTGGGTGACATGCAGGTGGATGCAGATGGTGTGGGTGAAATGCAGGAGGATGGTGTGGGTGACATGAAGGTGGATGCAGATGGTGTGGGTGACATGCAGGTGGATGCAGATGGTGTGGGTGACATGCAGGAGGATGGTGTGGGTGACATGCAGGAGGATGTGTGGGTGACATGAAGGTGGATGCAGATGGTGTGGGTGACATGCAGGAGGATGCATATGGTGTGGGTGACATGCAGGAGGATGGTGTGGGTGACATGAAGGTGGATGCAGATGGTGTGGGTGACATGCATGAGGATGGTGTGGGTGACATGAAGGTGGATGCAGATGGTGTGGGTGACATGCAGGAGGATGGTGTGGGTGACATGCAGGAGGATGGTGTGGGTGACATGCAGGAGGATGGTGTGGGTGACATGCAGGAGGATGGTGTGGGTGACATGCAGGAGGATGGTGTGGGTGACATGCAGGAGGATGGTGTGGGTGACATGCAGGAGGATGGTGTGGGTGACATGCAGGAGGATGGTGTGGGTGACATGCAGGAGGATGGTGTGGGTGACATGCAGGAGGATGGTGTGGGTGACATGCAGGAGGTAGAGGCAGGAGTTGAAGACGTGAGTTTCTTGATGACGTGCTTCAGCTGTGCAACCACTACTGGAAGCTCTATACAGGGTCAGGGAATGAAGATGTAAAGACAGGGGAATGAAAGCATTAACCAGAACAACTACAGTATGAAAGGAAAACAATGCACAAATGCATAGAAATAGTAATCTAGGATCATAGGTAAACCAAGAACCATCGGGCAAAACATATATGACTGTAGAAAACCCCACCACTCTATAGCTGAGAGTGGGGTGGAGTAGTAGGAGGTTGCCTTGCTGGTGGTGGGTGGGGCCACCAATTGGCACACCTGGGGACTATATAGGCAAACTAGAAGCCACAGACAAACATTTGTACCTTACTGGAGAGGTGCTGGTAGCACCTCTGCTCTGTGCCTATACTGATGCATTACTTGTAAGTTTCCTTGCTATTTGCCAAATGCCCCTTTGAGTATTTGATTGGCTTAATGTGTTTATGCCTATGTTTGTTTGTAGTTTCACTTGTATATATCTAAGACTGTTTGCACTACTGATTGCTACTATTTCTCTTCTTGTTCAGTTAAAATCATCAACCATCATCCGTCATTCACCATTGCCATCATGCCATATCTGCAAAGCCTGAATAAATCTCTGTGACATGTCAATACTGTCTGGTTCATGATCCATGCTCTAACAGGCATGCTGGTGTAGAGGTGCACAGGTACTAGCCGCAATTTGCAACTCTAGATTTTTTTATAATGGGATGAATCTAGAGTTGCAATACCCTCCATTGACTCCCCACTCATCATTTTGCGTTTGTGATCTGCTTGTCTTAAACAACGTTAAACTCACCAACATTGCAGCTGTAGTCCAAGCTTGAATTATTCTCTTTCAATCTGCAAAGCTTGTTTTTCATAAAAATCCCCCGTAGACATGTTATGAGCTACTTTCTGTCAAGAAATTCTGTGCAAGTGATTCTTTTTCTAAGTGCTGGAGTTTGGAAGCGCTCGTCGTAAGTCACTGAACGTCCCTGCATGCATCTGTTTCGCATTTGCACATAATGCAGGAGGCAGCAGCGCGACCCCTTAATAAAAACGAGCGCTTCCAAACTCCAACATTTCTTCTTCTTGACAGAAAGTAGCTCATAACATGTCTACGGGGGATTTTTATGAAAAACAAGCTTTGCAGATTGAAAGAGAATAATTCAAGCTTGGACTACAGCTGCAATGTTGGTGAGTTTAACGTCGTTTAAGACAAGCAGATCGCAAACGCAAAATGATGAGTGGGGAGTCAATGGAGGGTATTGCAACTCTAGATTCATCCCATTATAAAAAAATTGCGGCTACACAGGTACATAGCCAGCAACCTCCTCTTACTAGCTAGAGAGAATACTTCATGGTCCTTCGAGCAGGAGCACCCCGCCACCAGATACGGACCACAGTAGGCAGATGGAAAATGACGAGGCACTTGGGAAAGGAGCGAGGCAGAAGACGGCGCCAACACATCTGAGGGACTACGACCACTATCAAGCCACCGCCCGCCCTTATCCCCCAACACAGGATCAGTCCACCTCAATTATGAGCGACAATGGTGCAAATGGGAGCGATGTGTTCGAACTAGAGTCGGTCTCCGTCCATCAGTCTCCAGAGCCCCTCCTGGACCCCGAGCTTGATTTCACTCATCGCCTGCCCGGAGCCAGCCACCACCCGGGGCCCCCCCTCTCAGCAGCAGCCCCCTCCTCAGCAGCAGCCCCCCCTTCAGCAGCATTCCCCCCTTCAGCAGCAGCCCCCTCCTCAGCAGCAGCCCCCTCCTCAGCAGCAGTCCCCCCTTCAGCAGCAGCCCCTCCCCCTCCAGCAGCAGCCCCTCCCCCTCCAGCCCCCTCCCCAGCAGCCCCCTCCTCAGCAGCCCCCTCAGCAGCAGCCCCCCCCTCAGCAGCCCCCTCCTTTGCAGCCCCCTCCTCAACAGCAGCTATGGGCCCCAGCCCCCCCGCAGCAGCCCCCTCCTGAGCAGCAGCCCCCTCAACAGCAGCCCCCTCCTCAACAGCAGCTATGGGCCCCAGCCCCCGCGCAGCAGCCCCCTCCTCAGCAGCAGCCCCCTCCTCAACAGCAGCTATGGGCCCCAGCCCCCCGCAGCAGCCCCCTCCTCAGCAGCAGCCCCCTCCTCAACAGCAGCTATGGGCCCCAGCCCCCCTGCAGCAGCCCCCTCCTCAGCAGCAGCCCCCTCCTCAAGAGCAGCTATGGGCCCCAGCCCCCCTGCAGCAGCAGCCCCTTCCTGAGCAGCAGCCCTCTCCTCAGTAGCAGCCCCCTCTTCAACAGCAGCCCCCTCCTCAACAGCAGCTATGGGCCCCAGCCCCCCCGCAGCAGCCCCCTCCTCAGCAGCAGCTATGGGCCCCAGCCCCCCCGCAGCAGCCCCCTCCTCAGCAGCAGCCCCCTCCTCAACAGCAGCTATGGGCCCCAGCCCCCCCGCAGCAGCCCCCTCCTCAGCAGCAGCCCCCTCCTCAACAGCAGCTATGGGCCCCAGCCTCCCCGCAGCAGCAGCCCCCTCCTGAGCAGCAGCCCCCTCCTCAACAGCAGCCCCCTCAACAGCAGCTATGGGCCCCAGCCCCCCCGCAGCAGCCCCCTCCGCAGCAGCAGCCCCCTCCTCAACAGCAGCTCCCTCCTCAACAGCAGCTATGGGCCCCAGCCCCCCGCAGCAGCAGCCCCTTCCTGAGCAGCAGGCCCCTCCTCAGCAGCAGCCCCCTCAACAGCAGCCCCCTCCTCAACAGCAGCTATGGGCCCCAGCCCCCCCGCAGCAGCCCCCTCCTCAGCAGCAGCCCCCTCCTCAACAGCAGCTATGGGCCCCAGGCCCCCCGCAGCAGCCCCCTCCTCAGCAGCAGCCCCCTCCTCAACAGCAGCTATGGGCCCCAGCCCCCCCATCTCAGTAACTATGGGCCCCAGCCCCCCTGCAGCACCCCCCTCCTCAGCAGCCCCCCCCCTCAGCAACAGCTATGGGCCCCAGCCCACCCGCAGCAGCCCCCTCCTCAGCAGCAGCCTCTTCCTTAGCAGCAGCCTCTTCCTCAGCAACAGCCCCCTCCTCAGCAACAGCCCCCTCCTCAGCACTGGCTATGGGCCCCAGCCCCCCCGCAGCAGCCCCCCCCTCAGCAGCAGCTATGGGCCCCAGCCCCTCCGCAGCAGCCCCCCTTCAGCAGCAGCTATGGGCCCCAGCCCCCCCACAGCAGCCCCACCCCTCAGCAGCAGCTATGGACCCCGGCCCCCCTTCAGCAGCAGCTATGGGCCCTGGCCCATCCTCAGCAGACCCCCCCTCAGCTGCAACCTTCCCCCTCAGTCCCCAATCAGCAGGCCCCTCCTCAGCAGCAATCATGGGCCCCAGCATCGCCTCCAGCACCCTTTGCATGGTCTCACCCAGCTCTTCCTCAACCGCAACCATGGACCCCCACACCATCCCAGCTGTCCCCAGTGACCATCCCCTACCAGGTACCTCCCACCTCCTTCCCACCACAACAGTGGACTCACTCAGTACCTCCCCCCATGCAATGGCCCTCAGCTCCAACGCATAACCCACAAACTTATACAGGCCCACCATTTGGCCACAGGCCCTCTAGGGTTGAGGGACCTACATTCCCGAACCTTAATGAAGAAGACCCTCATGAATACACAATGCTTAAGATGGCCCTCCTAAATCTACTGTCTCCCTGGGAAACCGAAACATACAAGTACCACATCCTGCTAGATCACCTCAAACTACCCTCAGCACGGCATATAGCGCTGGCATATGCCCACGACCCCCAGCTCTATACCAAGGCCTTAGCCGCATTAGACCAACAGTACGGGCAGCCCCACCACCTGGCCATGAGCGAAATTACAACTATAACAAACCTCCCAAAGGTCCAACCTGGTGACTCCAAAGCCTTCCATGCCTTTGCAGTTAAGGTTCAGTCCCTGGTGGGAATGCTACAGGCTATGGGCCAGAGCGAGGGTGCTGCTGAGCTGGCCTGCTCGTCCCATGTGCAGCATCTTCTGAGTAAGATACCAGCCGATTCTGTTGCTAACTTCATTCGCCACACCCGTTCAAGCCGACCAGGTGCCCACTACACCCTGGTTGATTTTGCTGCATGGCTCCAAGGTGAGGCTGAATGTCAGTCGGTAGCGGCCCAAGTTCAGAACCTGACTACCCCTATACCAGTCGGGAGATCAGTGCCGAAGCTTCCCCCTTTTACAGCCACCATATTGTACGGGACCAGCTCTGAGGCCCCTCCAGTACCCTCCACAAGTAACCAGAGTAAATCCAGAGCATGCCAGTATTGCAATTCCCCCGTTTTTTATATACATATTCCTGTGTTTATTTATCAAATAGATATTTGATGGGGCGGCTGTAGAAAACCCCACCACTCTATAGCTGAGAGTGGGGTGGAGTAGTAGGAGGTTGCCTTGCTGGTGGTGGGTGGGGCCACCAATTGGCACACCTGGGGACTATATAGGCAAACTAGAAGCCACAGACAAACATTTGTACCTTACTGGAGAGGTGCTGGTAGCACCTCTGCTCTGTGCCTATACTGATGCATTACTTGTAAGTTTCCTTGCTATTTGCCAAATGCCCCTTTGAGTATTTGATTGGCTTAATGTGTTTATGCCTATGTTTGTTTGTAGTTTCACTTGTATATATCTAAGACTGTTTGCACTACTGATTGCTACTATTTCTCTTCTTGTTCAGTTAAAATCATCACCCATCATCCGTCATTCACCATTGCCATCATGCCATATCTGCAAAGCCTGAATAAATCTCTGTGACATGTCAATACTGTCTGGTTCATGATCCATGCTCTAACAGGCATGCTGGTGTAGAGGTGCACAGGTACATAGCCAGCAACCTCCTCTTACTAGCTAGAGAGAATACTTCAATGACCGTTGGCCTTTATCGTTTTCTGCAGACATGGCAAGATTATTCGTTTTTTATTTAAATACCGGTCATAGCATCTAGGATACGTTTCACGTTGTCTTCCTCTGTTTTCCCTCCCAGGGCTTTTATTTTGTTTCGAGCTGCGCTCCAGTTCCTGGGCAGCTCCTCATCAGAATCTTCATTTGAGTTAGTTAACTACACCAAAACACAGAAAATCGAATAATCAGTCTCCTCTGTTGCAGCAAAATTCACAGGAAAATTACTACATCAACTCAAAAACACACATCAAATCTCAAGTTTCTAAATAGTCAATTATATTTTACCTCTGAAGATGGTGAATATTTTCCTTCCATTTGCCGTTTAAGTTCTTCAATCATCCGGCTGGATGCCTCTTTTTCTGTAGATCCTTTTTGGGCCTTTTTCTGTGAAAATAATACATGTTTCAATAACAGGGCAATGTTATACATTCAACTGCACCACTGGTAGATCCTACCCAGCTCCATAATTTTGTAAATCAAAACAAATATGTTCTTGAAGTGTGATCTGTGCACTTTTTAAATATATTTAATGGTATTTTTAATTATCTGCCGATATAGCAATTCAGCTTACAGACAGTTCCAAATTTGTTAAAGAGGCAAAGATTGTATTTTGTATTTTTGACAATATAGTTGAACCTTGCTATTAATTACCTTCTTTGGTGGAACTTCCTCCTCCTCCTCCATGAATTTGGTGTTTGGCTTAACCTTCAATTTAGGCATTTAGCGATTTACAATAAGCAAGAACAAAAAGCATGGCAATACATCACATACATAAAAAGTAGTTATCATGAAACATGCGTAAGCTAAGAACGTAGCAGTGGAATATCATTTTGGGGATCACACATCTACCCAGAGCTTAGGACAAGATGCCAGGAGGCAAAAGTGAAGGGAAAAGTATGACCAACTACAATTCATTTAATGTGTAATAAAACTTCACCAAGTGCTAAATGTAAAAACTGTAATATGCATGTACTTCAAATGAAAACTTTTATTGAACAGAACATTTCAGTTGGTGTGTGTGTGTATGTGTGTGAAAGAACTAATACAAAAATCTGCTACATATATTTTCCTTCATAGGAGCCAGCACTCAGGCAGTGAAGCTGACACAGGTATTTAGATGTCTGTACATCATTTTATTAAGCTGGTACAGTAGCAACATAACATTTTAACATCAACTCAAATATCTGTGTAAAAACATGTTCTCAAAATGAATGCACCACACTCCCACTCATGTTCACTAAGGCTGCACAGACATGGACAATTTTGTCAATCATTGTGACTTGTCCGTCCTTCTCCTCTTTCAGGGTCTTCACAAGGCGAAGTGAAAGGGGGCCATCCAGGATTCGGAACCGGCCTTTCAGGACACCAATCACCCGTTCTGTTCAGAAATTAAAGAGTAGAGTGATACATTAATTTAAGTACAAAGAAAATATATTGCAGCAAAACTTGCCATGCATAGCCTACAGCAAGCAGCATTTTTCTGTTCAGTTTCTTTCTTTTTTTGCATCCATGCGATGTATTTTTAGTTATAGTTAAAAGTTCTGCTGTCAAACAATTTTGGCTCTGAAAAAGTTTTGAGCATCAGGCAATAAATTATTGGCATTTACATACCAATGTGAATCCGAACATTTGACTTGACTCTTGACTCTTCCACTTCTTTGCCAGAGAGTTGCTTGCAGCTGACACATAACAAAAGCCACACATTACTGAACAGAAACTGCAGATATTGTGCTGACATGGTAATAGCTCTCAGGTGATCAACAGCTGAAACATAACAAAAGCCACACATTACTGAACAGAAACTGCAGATACTTTGAGACTGAGACATCGAGCGCGCGTCCGCAACTGGCTGTGGCCCCCATCAAGTGACCTTTTGACCAATGCAGCCCTCACCCCAAGTTGAGTTCGACAGGCCTGGTTTATAGGGTCTGTGCTTAACTATAGCTCTTGAAGCAGCCGATTCGACTGGTATCACCCCATATAATCGGCAAAATCATCTGTTATCAGCACGTTTGAATGGGGCCAGAATGTCCATACTGGCATCCTCACCACATAGCCTGGTCAAGGTTTCCCCCTGGTGGACGTGTCATTTTGGTGCATGATGGAACTAGGAGCTACTAATATATACTATTCTCTGTCTATCAGGATGTAACTCGAACGGCGCTGAGTCGGGTCTGGTGGCCTTCGCACCGCTCGGCACGGCGACTCGCTCGGCTAGCGCCTCGCTCGGCGGTGCCTCACGTAGCTCATGGCCACCAGACACGGCGCGCCTCCGTCAGGACATCAGTGATAATGACAATGCTACAATCGCAGATAATGACATACTGAACAGTGAGGATGCCAGTATGGACATTCTGGCCCCATTCAAACGTGCTGATAACGGATGATTTCGCCGATTTATATGGGGTGATACCAGTCGAATGGGGTGCTTGAAGTTGGCATACCCATTTTATGTTCTGGATCATTTTCCACATTGCCATTCGATTGACTCTGTAGCAGATTTTAACTTGTGAAGATGAAGATATGGATAAATGATCCAACTGGTATGCCAACTTTGAGAACCCTGGGATTAAATTATAGCATCAGATTCCAGATGACATGACTTTACCTGATCCCCATGATGATGGTAGTTGGGGGAAAGAAACCCACACTCTGACGATTTTCACGTCAGAGGCTCTCCCTCCCCATCCAGTGCTAACAAAGGTGATGCTCCCAGCTGGACTGCACGCTATAAAATATTTTATAGTTGTGCTCTTTTTATAATTAGAGTAGGTTTGGGCCCTGTTAAAGTAAACACATTGGATTAGTAGTTTCTATTACAAGTATTGAAATCATGCTTAAAAGTTTCCATAAAGGTTGAGTTTATAATGTATCATAACTCACAATTCCAAAGCAATGCATTTATAAGGCTGAAGCCTTGTCCCACATGCCCCAATCCATAGTACCTACCTAGCTTTAAGATTTTTCGGTGATTCAATTCTTATTTCAAAGCAGTCCACAATACAGGTGAGCTTTGGAAACAGAGCTTTCATAGCTGGGGGTGTTGTGGTGTGAATGCACTCCCTGTCTGGCCAGTGTATCAGAAACTGAATTTTTGCATAGAGCAGGTTGATCCACCTGGAAAACATGTCCCGTATGGTTGACTGTCCAATGTTGAGTGTATGGCTAAGAAGTGATGTGGCCGGACTTAGTCTCAGTTTAAGGAGGACAATGAAGAGCTGATCCTCTGGGGCAAGTTTACTCTTGCTGACCTCAAACGGCATCAGATAATTACACAGACACTGAAATGTAGTCCAGCTCAGTCCTGTTAGATCTCTGCAGCGCACATCATCTCCCCTCACACTCTCGGCCTTTAAATTGCAGAGCCATGCTGCCTCTCTTTCAATTTTGAGTGCATTGACCTGCCTCCTCAATGCCTCAATCTCACTGGCCTGGTCCATTTCCTCTCCATCCTCACCACTGGCCTGGTCATCGTGGCCCATTTTTGCTCCAGCCAGGCCCTCCAGGCCCTCCTCTTCACGGTCACTGGCCTGGTCATATTGGTCTGATCCAGACAGGAGGCCCTCCTCATCACTGGTCTCATGTCTTTGCCCTGTGTCCTCTCCTCTCATCTCCTCCTCCTCCTCCTCCTCCTGTCTCCCCTCCTGCTCTTGTCTCCTCTCCTCCAGTCTCTGTCCCCTTTTCAATCTCCTGGTGGTTTCTTTTTAGGGAATTTTCGAAACGCCTAATCTGTAATTCGGGTGTGGTTCTGGGAGGACGGGAAGGAAATTTGGATGGAACATAGTCGGGGTGGGCAGGGTTTAGACTTTTCTGTTCTACAAAAGTAAATGGAAAAAGCAGATGAAAAACAGATGTAACTTGCATAATAATGGGTTAATAAAAATGGAAACATATTAATTACCCCTTTGCATATGCAAAAGAATAAAACATAATAGCAAAAAATGCAGTGAATGAGGCATGAATAAGAAATAATTAAAAATCAACTAAAATAAATTCATGAACATGCCAACAGGTTATCAAGGTTTGGCATTAAACGTATTTAGATAGCCCGTTACTTACCAGTGATGAAGTGCTTCTGACACACGTAAAATAATTGTGAGGTTGGACTCCAGGGTCTTCCCTTATCATCCTCCCTGCGGATCGCCTGCAGCCATTTCTGTCTCTTTTCATGATCAGCTGGAAGTTGATGAAACATCAACTCTGGGTTTTTTTCTTTGTTGTTTTTACAAAGAGGAACGCAGCACACTTTAGGCATTATGAAGACTGACCGTTTACAACGCTGGACTCTGTCACGCTCGTCGTGGTCGCTCGATCCGTCGCTGGGGAATGCCGCATCTAGCGGTATTTATAAGGATTAATGCGTGACGTATATATCATACGTCAGGGAAACTTCAATATCTCCGATGCTAGCAGTTTTTACAATATTATGGAGTATATTATAGTACATTGTGGGTTGTATATTGAGATGGCAGGTATATGACATTAAAAAGGACAAATAAAACATATGGAACACATTATTCGAACACAAAATAAATCGCTACAGCCTCAGTAATGAACCAGTGAAATAAGGGTATTTTATGATGCCTCTCATAGGGATTGTATTGACAGCTGCAGTACACCCTTGAAACGGACCAGAAGTGGGGACGCTGTCTCATTTGGGGGCGTGGAATTTGTAGTCCCCGTGTGTCTCTATGCTTGAGACCTTTGACTGACAGTAGCTCTGACCAATTGCGTCAAAGAGAAAATGTTTGAACCCGCCCCCCGGGAAACAAGATCCATACACAGCATCTCCAGACTCAAATACCACACGACAGTGTGATTTGAGTCTGGCTTATTAGCCAGGCTATCGGGCACCTGCCTCGATACTGTTGTTAAGCAGGACAAACAACCACTGCTATCAGCGATCCTCCATTGAGGACCGTGTTATGTCGGCATTTTTCCGAAGAGGAATAGAAGCATTCCTATCACCAACATTCATACTATAATAACGCCATGGTGAAACGTTGCTGTTGGGCGTCCTGCAACAGTGCTTCATAAGTACCCAGAACGTTTGGGGCATTTTCTTTTTATTCCTTTCCCCGTGGGTGCGCACACGCACATGTCAATGTTTACATCTGGAGGAGGAGGACGCGGCGGTCACTCATTCACCCTCCCTGCTACTAAATCATACTATTAACGTCAACTTTTACTAAACAATGGTTAAATCAATCGTCTAATAAACAACAAACAACTTACCTTGGAGCAAATGGTGTGCTTTGTAACTTTCTCCACGCTCAGTTGGGTTCTGGGCACTGTAGGTTCAGGGGGCCTAAAGCCATATTCATAGTCCAGATTTAGGTGAAGAGGTGGTCACCTATTCGGTGGTCACCTCTTTTATTTCATAATGGTCCTTTTCTGTTCCTTTCCTATTCTATTTCTGTCACTGTCTCTATTATTTCATCCCTTTGTTCTGTCGTTCTCCCGCTGCTCAGTTTGTTTTTACGTCGGGAGCTCAGCAAAGCCGCACTGGGCAGTGCTGTAGACTCCTGTGTCCTCCTGGCCGTGACGGATGTCTGTGTGTGTGGAGATAGAGGGACGCGGGGGAATGGGAGGCGCTATGAGAGGCAGTGTAGGAAAACAAGTTTGGACTATGACTATATAGGCCTTTAGGATTCCCATTAGTCCGACATACGCTTTGCCGCGTGTCTTCCCCCCATCTTTCTCCCCATTTCCTGTCAGTCTACTATCAATCTATCAATACATGCAGAAAAAGAATAATAGCTGCATATGATGCTGAATAATAACCCACCTTTTGAATAGCATTTAAAAAAATGAGGGAAAGAGTGGCACCAGGTGAAGAGATGGTCAGTCTCCTATTGCAGTGGTTCCCAAACCTTTTCATGTCAAGGACCCCCAAATTGACACTAATTAGCCTGCGGACCCCCATTTTGAAAAGACATGCCAGGGACCCCCATAAGATAAGTTTTTTACGGCTCTAGCAGTGATTCTCAACCCGTTTTATTTCAAGGACCCCCAGTTTGACATGCATTAGTCTACGGACCCCGATTAAATGGCATTTCTATCTCTGGGACCCCCAATTTATATTGTAAAATCAATGTTAATTTAACTCTGAGAATTTAACTCAGAGTTACAGACCCACAAGGGCCCATTTTGTTCCAAACTATCATTTAGCTGGGGACCCCCTGGAACTCCCTCAAGTACCCCTGGGGGTCCCCGGACCCCACTTTGGGAACCACTGTCCAATTGGTCATAATAAGTACCACAGACGAAAAACAGTCTAAGTCCAAATTTCAGACTGACCCCTCCACGAAAAGGCCTCGTTGTCCTGAACCCTTATCTATCATTTATATATTATGGATCAATAGTGTGGACTTAGACTGTTATTCGTCTGTGGTACTCAGTGGTGCACCTTAATAACCTTATTGAGGTGCACCTCAATAACCTGGCTCCCCCCTACCTCTCCGATCTTCTCGAACCATATGTCCCCCTCCGCTCCCTCAGGTCCAGTGAAGCCAACCTCCTGAAGGTCCGCAAGGCCAAGCACCGCACCTGGGGGGACAGGGCCTTCTCTGTTTCGGCCCCCAACCTCTGGAATGAACTCCCCAACCATCTCAGAGCTGCTCCCTCTCTCCTCTCATTCAAAACCTCACTCAAAACCCACCTCTTCAGGATAGCTTTCCCCAGCTGAGGTCTGGATAGGATGTCCTTCCCTCGTTTATCCTTTTATCTTTTTAACCCTGTACTGTTGTTGTATCTGTTATGTTTTGCTTTGTTTTTTCTTTTTTTCTTATTAAAGTCTGTTCCTAGTGTTCCTATGTAAAGCGCTTTGGGTATTTAGAAAAGCGCTATATAAATTTGAGCTATTATTATTATTATTATTATTATTATCCTATGTCTCCTATTAAATATCCATATTGGTTTACATAAAAGTCAGACTTTTAAAAACGTATTCTGATGTGATAAGACAGACTACATCACAAATGAATCACCCACCTCAGTGGAACATTGTCTGTCTGTCTGTCTGTCTGTCTGTCTGTCTGTCTGTCTGTCTGTCTGTCTGTCTGTCTGTCTGTCAAACAAGCCCCCAGGGCTTTTATGTAATCCTTTTAGATCATTGGTTTTAGATTATTATTTTAGATTATTGTATAACTTCTACCTCTGTCCTTTCTTTCACAAACTGTTAATGAAGTACGTATTCAATCCGTCCATCCAGTTACACACCTCCTCCACCAGGGGGCGAAAGGCAGCGCCTTTGCATTGAGCAAACGGCTGGAGGATCCATTGCTGCGCATGCGCTCGGAACACGTTGAACCGGAAACGAAAGTATGTGCGTGTTGTTCCTGTAAGAAGCATGAAGGCTAGCCTTTAGTTCTGGTTGTTTTTCATCGTGGTGTGAAATAAACGGAGTGCTGCTAAAAACAACATCTCATAATGGAGGTCAAAACGTGTCAAATGGAGTCTGTATGGCTGAAGATACATGAACACATGACGTCGGTGGGAGAGGACATATTGTGTGTTTTGGACAAACAGCAGCAGAGTGGTGGTGCTGATGTTTGTTGTGTGAAGCTTGATATCAGAGTGTTTGTGTTGGAGCGTCTCAGTTTGGCTGCTCAGGTCATGTGCAACCTCTTCCAGAGACAGATGGAGACACTAGAAACTCTGCTGGAGAAACAAAACAAAGTGCTGGACATTGATGATGATATGGACATCGATCTACACACTGCAGGTATGTAGGCCTATGTGTTACACACCCCCACCCACGCACCCACCTACATACTGCATGTTAGTAAACTCTGAACAACACCAGCTTAGCTAAAGGTAGTATTAATCTAACTGAGCTACATTTTACAGTAGCTTGTTGTCACCAATTGCAGCAGCATGAGTGTGTGTTAGCTCCTTTCGGAACCCTACGTTAAAGTTTCTGACATTTTGATGACTTTACGTAGGGTTCCTTATCATCGACTTCAAGCGACATGGGATGCAATCTGACTTCCCCTTCTCCGACGGATCTCTGCGCTGTGGATATGACGCTGACATATTCCAAAAGAAGCATATAATAGCTATAGGAGACAACGAACCCTCTGACCCCCCCCCGCGAACGGCGGAGAAGCCGTTAAGTATTTTTAATGTTTGTTAGACCGTTTTGGCAGCTCTCTTCCTTCCTTCCTTGACTTCCTTATTGACATCCTATTGTACCGCCTCCATCACCGTGGCTGGCTACCTGCGACAGAGGCAGGAACGCGCAGATAGCCAGTTCCGGCGCTCTGTCGATGATACCGGACCCTACGGGTTAGGGGTCCAAAGGAGCTCAACCCGGGGGGTCCGGAGACGGGCTAGAGTGTGTGTGTGTGTGTGTGTGTGTGTGTGTGTGTGTGTGTGTGTGTGTGTGTGTGTGTGTGTGTGTGTGTGTGTGTGTGTGTGTGTGTGTGTGTGTGTGTGTGTGTGTGTGTGTGTGTGTGTGTTAGGCATGTGAATCTCATCACTGTGCCCGATTCGATGCGCATCTTGATGCACTGCCAGCGATACGATACTTTAGCGATACATGGAATCTTCTGGCGATACGATTCACCCCTCTTCCGATACGATGCGATTTGATGGCGATTCAACACAATATAAAGGATTTATATTAAAGCTCTGTTAATTTCCCAAAACATGTAAAAAAAAATGCATTACATTTAAATTAAAGCAATTTATTGTTTTACTGTAGGTTAGTATTATAACAAACAACCCAACTTATATCATTATGTAAGTAAACAAGGGTCTGCTCTCTGCTGGTTACTGTGGTATTGTTAGATTACTAATCATAGGCTATAGTATATAATTAATATATAGGCCTACTGTATACCATAAAGGTCAATTTGAGGTTTTGAGTATAGAGGGTTTAAGAGATTAAAATGTAATAGCCTATTATATGTTACTAACATATAAATAGAAAAGAAACAAATAAACAAAACATTAATTTACAGGTCACACTGGTAGTGCTGTCAAACAAGTCTATATGTCTAGTTTGTCTGCAACACAGTTTTATAATGTAATAGCCTATGTATAGTGGGGGGTCCCTGCTTGATCTATCTCTCACTCTCAGCTAAGGGGTCCTTGGCTTGACCTGAAAAACATTGAAGACCCTGGCCTGCCTGTATTATTAACGTTTTAAATAAATAGCAGGTGCAGATCTACAAGCTCACAACGCGTCGCATCCACTCCGCGCTGTGAGCTTGTGCATCTGCAATTGTATGCATGCGACACCGTCGTGCTGCAGAATATAAATGAGGCTTCTATCCCAGAGAACAGGGGAAAGCTGGACAGTGGAAAGTTGTGAAACGGTTGAAAACGACTATAAACGCAAGCAGTACACCCAGCTGTGGCGTTGTTGTTGTACACGTGTGTGCAGAAGCTTTCTTTAATTACAAATTGATGATCGCGACGCAGATTCGCATTTGCGTCGGAGAATCAGCGAGAACAGATGTGGAGTGTGGATCATTACCAGCGCTCAGCACTACAGTGAAAAGTCAACAACTGATCAACGTACAAAGCTCGGACAGCGATTTTATAAAGCTAAAGGTGTTGCTTCTCTTGTTTAATGCGTGGGGCTCACTTCTGTTAGTCGCGGGTGCTCTTTATTAGTCTGTTTGTTGTCTCAACGTGTCTACTCTGCACCGTCGTACGGCAGCTTCTGTTCACTGACTGTGCACTGCAGCGCGCAGACCTTTTTTTTCTTCCTTTACATTTACAACATGAAAAAACCGGTGCAAGTTGTGCAACCATGGATTTTACCGATACAAGCACTCCGCGAACGTTGCATCGAGATTTCACCCGTCAATTGTATCCGATACACGGTGAATGAACCGATGCACTCGCATCTGAGACAGAAAGTCATGTAAACCTTTTTTTTACAGTTTGGTCTGTAAACTTCTACTGTAATAATAAAAATCACACCCCTGTGAAGTGAGCGGTGCAACTCTGTTCTCTGCTTATACAATACAGCTCGCTATATACGGACTGAGGCAGAAAGTCATGTAAACCTTTTATTTACAGTTTGGTCTGTAAACTTCTACTGTAATAATAAAAATCACACAGGGGTGTGAAGTGAGTGGTGCAACTCTGTGGGACAGAGTTGCACCACTCACTTCACAGGGGTGTGATTTTTTTATATTTTATTTTCTGAAAAGTAACAGTTTTGGACACAAATAATTCTGCTTGCTAGATTTTTCATTTTGTTCTTTCATTTTTCATTTAAAAAAAACAAACCAAAAAACATTCTGATTCATAATTTAAATTAATTTAGTCTGGTTCAGTTTTATACAGGAGCTGTTTATAACGTTTAATATCATACATATATTATATGTATATATATATGATCATGTGTCATTATTCATGACACATGATCAGCGGCAGTCTTTTTATGAAAGTTATTAATCTCACATGAAAATGCATTATTAAATTATTTATTGTATTCCTTTAGGCTTTATTCCAGACCAGTGTGTGGAGTCCAGTCTGCAGGTGAAGATCAGTTCTCTAGCCACGACTGTTTCTATTAAACAGGAACCTGACGACCACCTTAAACAGGAACCTGAATACCACCTTAAACAGGAACCTGAAGACAAACAGGAACCTGAAGACCACCTTAAACAGGAACCTGAATACCACCTTAAACAGGAACCTGAAGACCACCTGGCTCTCAGTAAGTTTAAATTACTCTGTCTTTATTTGTTTTATTAGTGAAAGTGGGTCGGTACTGAGAGTGTAAAGATGAACCGATATGACCCTGTTATGGGACGACGGTTCGGCAGTAAAAGTATGAATGGGTTCACTGAAGCTTTGCAGTTAATTCTATTTCAGTATTAACTAACCTGCTGAAGAAGACTCACTGACCTAACATTCATCTCGTCTCACATCTTCTATGAGAACACTACAATGTAAACAAAAGGCCATACAGCACAGAGCGCAGTCAGCGCACCATCAAAGTTCAATTTAGGAAAATGTTGCCAAAGAGTAATCTGTTGATACTTTTTCCATCCACTACTCCGCACTGAGGTACAAGATCCAAACCTTTTATAGAGTCTTTGTATTTTTTCCTCGACTTTCTGCACATTCTTGTGTGTAAAGAGGAGGTCTCACCTGAAGAGAAGAGGAGCTCCAGTCTGGTCCAGGAGGAACCACAACCTCCACAGATTAAGGAACAAGAGGAGCTACTTCAAAGACCAGAAGAGGCTGGTGGGTCAATGACTGTTTTCAAATACGCAATAAAAAATACTGCTTAAAGAAATACTTTTACATTTTGAAATACATTTTAAGTAGGGCTGTCAAATGATTGAACATTTTAACCAGATTAATCTCAGTTTAAAAATATATTAATCACGATTAATCAGCATTCAAACTATGTCCAAGATTATTCCATGTTTTACAAGCTCACAATACCACACACGTTGAGCAGCTTGTAGATCAGGTATTTGTGTTACTTCTTGACTTTTTCTCAATATAATTTTCATTTTCACCTGATGTTTACATACTATAGAGAGATAGATAGATAGATAGATAGATAGATAGATAGATAGATAGATAGATAGATCTTTATTGTCATTGCTTGCACGAAACAATGCAAGTTGAGCTGCACCACTGGCATACAAATAAACGCACTGTAATACATAATACCCAAAGTGCAACGTAATAGTGCAGTGTAATAATAATATAGTTCAGCAATGCAAAGTTTAATGCATAGTCCAAGTCCAGTACAGTACACGTATAATACTATAGAGGAGGGTCAGGGATGGGGTAGGCGGGGGGCAGGTTGTTCATTCAGCCTGCTGGTTCTGGACCAGATAGATCGGTATCTCCTACTAGAGGGCAGACGTTGGATAAGATGGTGTGCTGGGTGGAACTGGTCCTGTAGGATGTTATTGGCACAGCGTAGGCAGTGGGAGGTGAAGACTGTGGAGATCTCTGGGAGGCTGGTCCCAATGATCCTCCCTGCAGCCTTGACCACTCTGTGGAGGCCCTCCTTCTCTGCCCTGGTGCAGCTGGAAAACCACACCAGTTGATGAGCACACTCTACTGCACAGTGGTAGAAGTTGATCAACAGGCTCTGTGGGAGTTTTGGCCATCTAAATTTCCTTAGAAAGAAAAGGCGTTGCTGTGCATTCCCCACATCAGAGGTGATGGTGGTCCTCCAGGACAGGTCGTCGGCCACAGTCACGCCCAGAAACTTAAAGTTAGAAACCCTCTCCACCTCCTCATTTCCGATGGAAAATGGCTGAGATGTCCGGAGACCTGCATGAAAACTAGACTTAAGAAGTCTAGTTTTCGCTGGCTGCTGGGCGCGGCTGCACTAATAACTTTGGGGCAGGCCCATCTAGAGTTTAAATGGATAGGTATCTGTCAAAAGGGAGACATCGAAGAGGAAGGATGGATGTAGGATCAACATATGGCATGTCAGAACAGGTCAGCTCCATATATGGAGATCTTAGGGTTTGAGGTCAGATGTAGAGTTACTGGCCAATATTGATGACATCAGGGATCTCCATTTACAGTATGGGCTTAATATTGATGAAATCAGGGATCTCCATCCCTGATGATGTCACACGTTCTCTCACCCCTACCACCATATATGGTGCCGACACACCAACTGATGGGAAATGCGCAATTCCATAGTTAACAACTAACCTGCTGGAGAAGACCTAACATTCAACTCGTCTCATATTTTCTATGAGAACGCTATACTACGCAGTCAGCGCACCATCAAAGTTCAATTTTGGAAAATGTGGCCAAAGAGTAATCTGTTGATACTTTTTCCAGCCTCTACTCTGCATTGAGGTACAAGATTCAAACCTTGTATGGATAGTCTCTTTGTATTTTTTCATAGACTTTCTGCACGTTCCTGTGTGTGAAGAGGAGGTTCCACCTGAAGAGGAGAGGAGCTCCAGTCTGGTCCAGGAGTTACCACAACCTCCACAGATTAAAGACGAACAAGAGGAGCTAATTCAAAGACCAGAAGAGGCTGGTGGGTCAATGAATGTTGACATGTTTCAAATAGGCAATACAAACAAATACTGCTTAAATAAATACTTATTTTATTTTGAGTAGGGCTGTCAAACGATTAAACATTTTAATCGGATGCATCTCAGTTTAAAAAATGTATTATTCACCATTAATCAGCATTCAAACTGTGTCCAAGATTATGACATGTTTTACAAGCTCACGATTCCACACATTTTGAGCAGCTTGTAGATTGGCTATTTGTGTTACTTTTTTACCTTTCTTTCCCTTTTACAAATTCAATAAACAATTTATTTTCACCTGATGTTCACATCAGGATGGGGATAATTATTTTAGCACGTGAACAACTCCTTTATACTAAACTAGATATGATAAAGTTTGATTTGAATTTCTACTGGTGATTTCCACAGAGCACCACAGGGAGAGGTCTACAGTATCTAGAGAGATGGCCTCCAAAAGACATTCAGCCTTGTCAGAGTAACAGCCAGAGATGGACCAGAGATGTGGACTGTTTGATGCAAGGATGCAACCTGTAGTAAAATTGTACAAGATAGGTATGTAGTGTTTTATTTACTGTGGTTTAAACCTGTAGTAAAGTTAGACAATTTAGGCATTTAGCAGACGCTCTTAATCCAGAGTGATTTACAGTAATCAAGAACTGTCTCATGGACTAAAAACCTAAAAGAACCTTAACCGGTTCCCATTGGGAACGAACCGGTGAGAAAGGGGGTCTCTGAGCTTGCTTATAGGTCAGATACCTTCAGCGAGCAACGCCGCCATAAGGCAAAATATAAATGCCTGAAGTGTAAAGCCAAATGTATCCTTTGCCATATGACGGGGTCCCGCAGCGAAAATAGCCGCTCTACAAGCTAATCTGGTTGTCTTTTTGAATATGTTGCAGGGACTTTGCTCCTAGACCATAAGGGTCGTAACACATTGTATTGTTTTTGTAGACTTTCTGCACGTCCCTGTGTGTAAAGAGGAGGTTCCACCGGAAGAGGAGAGGAGCTCCAGTCTGGTCCAGGAGGAACCACAAGCTCCAGAGATTAAAGATGAACATGAGGAGCTATTTCACACAACAGAAGAGGCTGGTGGACAAAGGTTAACATTACTAGCAGTGAAAAGCGAAGATGATATTGAAAACAGAGACACAGAGCCTGTAGCCGGCACCTCAACTGTACACATGAAAGCACAAGCTGATGTAGAGGACTGTGGAACATCACAACCAACTAGTGACAACCAGCTCCTCTCTTCACACTGTTCTGAATCTGACACTGAAGACAGTGAGGAGTGGGAGGAGACTAGGGGAGATCAGTCAGCTTTAAACACACTGAAATCACAAAACACACAAAATGTGGGAGGACAGCACAAGCTGTCCCAGGATCTGAAATCATCGAAACAAACTGACTCCATGACGAGTCACACAGGGACGAAAAGTTTTAATTGTACAGTGTGTGGCAAAATGTTTAATCTAAAGGGGAAATTCTAAATCACACATGAAGATTCATACAGGTGAAAGGCCATTTTCTTGTACAGTATGTGGTAAAAGCTGTGCTCACAAGGGTGATCTAAAAAGACACATGATGACTCATACAGGCGAAAAGCCATTTTCTTGTACAGTTTGTGGTACGGGCTTTACTCGGGCGCATCATCTACCAACACACATGATGACTCATACAGGCGAAAAGCCCTTCTCCTGTACAGTATGTGGTACAGGCTTTACTCAGGCGGGTAATCTAAAAACACACATGATGACTCATACAGGCGAAAAGCCCTTCTCCTGTACAGTATGTGGTACAGGCTTTTCTCAGGCGGGTACTCTAAAAAGACACATGAAGACTCATACAGGCAAAAAGCCTTTAGTTTAAGTCATAATGATCAGTCAGTCTAATCCAGGATGACAATGATGCAAAAGCAGAGGAATTACATGTATAATCTGACAATATCAACATGACTGAATAAAATACACATTAATAGTTCCTTGTGATGGAGTTTAATTTGTATCTTGTGTATGGATCTTATTTTCTATTCAACATGATGGAATTTTATTTTTATTTTAGCTTGCATTATTCCCTCCAGCTCATAGGTTACTGGTAGTACAATATGAGCATCAGTGTGTGTGTCCACATTTATCAGTATTTAACAAGTCTTATGCAGTAAATGATGGTGCAGTAAAGTGCTCACAAGCTGCTGGGTTTGTGTAGATCAGGGTGTTGCTACATCTTACATAATGTACCTACAGACCATAACAGCCACATACATGTATGCATTGCAGTTAAACAATTCTATTCGTATTTTACTATCATCATTATTTAATTTCAATGCTCTTTTGTCAGGTGTGTGCTGTTAACAAAAAGTATAACTTAGCCTTTTTTCAGCCTTATTTCACATTACTAAACCAGACATTCGAGGTAAAGTAAATAAATAAATAGCCTTTTTAATTGATTCCTTCAGAATGACACAACAAGGAACAATGAATCCTGACAAATTATACTCTGGGAAATGCCCAGGTTAATGAAAAACACTTTGGGCGCCCGCTGGCCTAGTGGTCCAGGCCCATGCCACATATAGGCTCTGGTCTAGTGGTCCAGGCCCATGCCACATATAGGCTCTGGTCTAGTGGTCGAGGCCCATGCCACATATAGGCTCTGGCCTAGTGGTCCAGGCCCATGCCACATATAGGCTCTGGCCTAGTGGTCCAGGCCCATGCCACATATAGGCTCTGGCCTAGTGGTCCAGGCCCATGCCACATATAGGCTCTGGCCTAGTGGTCCAGGCCCATGCCACATATAGGCTCTGGCCTAGTGGTCCAGGCCCATGCCACATATAGGCTCTGGCCTAGTGGTCCAGGCCCATGCCCCATATAGGCTCTGGCCTAGTGGTCCAGGCCCATGCCCCATATAGGCTCTGGCCTAGTGGTCCAGGCCCATGCCTCATATAGGCTCTGGCCTAGTGGTCCAGGCCCATGCCACATATAGGCTCTGGCCTAGTGGTCCAGGCCCATGCCACATATAGGCTCTGGCCTAGTGGTCCAGGCCCATGCCACATATAGGCTCTGGCCTAGTGGTCCAGGCCCATGCCACATATAGGCTCTGGCCTAGTGGTCCAGGCCCATGCCACATATAGGCTCTGGCCTAGTGGTCCAGGCCCATGCCCCATATAGGCTCTTGCCTAGTGATCCAGGCCCATGCCACATATAGGCTCTGGCCTAGTGGTCCAGGCCCATGCCCCATATAGGCTCTGGCCTAGTGGTCCAGGCCCATGCCACATATAGGCTCTGGCCTGACAGTGCGTTGTGTGTTTGAGTCCCGCTCATGACTACCTTTGCTGCATGTCTCTCCCCTTCTCTCTCTCCCTCTTTCCTGTCTATCTTCACTTGTAATTATCAATAAAGGCAAAAAGCCAAAAACAAATCTTAAAGAAACAACAACTTTTCCTACTTACAGCATACCCGCCCATGTATTCAAGACCGTATCCCCAGAGAGGTGATGCTTTCTAACTAGCTAGAGACCCAAAAGACCACTAGATGGAGCTATTACATCTCATCCCCTCATCTAGAAAACCCAAAGGACCACTAGAGGCAGCAGATACACCTCGTAGCTAGAAACCGAAGGACCACTAGTTGCAAAAGTTGCAAAGCATAGTATACTACCCTGTAAGAATTATGGAGGACTCTACTTTTTCTATGGGGGAAGACAGAGCAAGTGGAGGAGACAACCCCTACTGGAGGACCCATGAGAGCCTGAGGGCCATGGATGAGGATCCATGGATGTACACCAATCCACCCCGGTTCATGGCTGGCGATGACGATAATGGATACGGTGAGATGTCATTCTGGAGCTCACCTCCATCATCACCTGTGTATTCCTATGATACGCGTGACTCACCCTTCGTCTGGCCATCACCCATACATTCACCTGAGTCCCATGACAATGATGACACTTCAACTGCAAGGCCTTCACCATCACCATCCATAGTGAATTTACCCCTGGACCATACTGATGGGTGCTCAGTACAAAATGTATAGATATTATCAGAATATGTGTTGTTAAACTACTCCAAAATGCTATAACTGAACAGATGAGAGTAGGTTGCAACGGCTGCCATATAAACCATTCTAGCCAAACCGAACACACGTGTTTGGGTGCTACACCTAGATATTACTTCTACATTCATTTTAAAGATTTAATGAACAAGCTATGGACTGATGAATTTCTACCAGGACTCGTGCGGGTGTTGGAAACTCACGGGATTGTAGCATCACTGTCAAGAATCCGTAAAATCTGTGAATCGCACCTAAATGAGTTGAAGGATTTACCCTATATACCTGCAAAAATCTTTACTTTACTTTAAAAAATGATTTTAAAAATGGGTTTTTGTTGGGTTTTGTTTTTCATTGTAGCTTACCTTATGGAATGTAGTGGAACAATACAACTCAAAAGATATGTTCAGAGATTTTGACAGGCATCTTTATTGTAGCCATCTGGGTCACTGGTGGGGGTGGTGGTAGAGGTCGGGTCTTTGGCGACTAGTTTTGTATAAACGCCAAAAAACTTGTTTTGTCTATACAGATGCCCTCAGGCTCAGCTGCATTTCTCTTTTGTTCCTCTGCCACTCCTGCCTCTCTCCTTACCTCACTTTCCTCCACTCTCTTCACTGCTTCGGCATAGGACATGTCCCTCTTTCCAGTTCTAACCTTTTCCACTTTGATTTCCTTTGCCTTCTTAGGACACTGCGCTGACCCTGTATAGTGTTCTCCCCCACAATGCAGGCACTTTGCTGGTTTTTCACTGCAACCCCCGCAGTTTTCCTCACTGCACCTCGGGCATCTTTTAATCCCCCTACATACTGCCGCGACATGTCCATACATTTGACAGCAGAAGCACCGGAGTGGTGCTCTTTCAAACAGCCGGACCCTGTAGCTCAAGTAATGGCAATACACTCGCTCTGGAAGCATGTCCCCTTCAAAAGTTAGGCAAACAGACTTGGTCTCTTCTCTTTCCCCATCTCTAAACCGTGTGAGCCGCTTTGCATCCCGTACTCCTTCAACATCAAGAAACTCGTCAGACTTTACTGTAAATGGAACGCCACTGATCACTCCCTTAATTCTCTTTTTTGCTCCTCCCAACCTCATAGTAGTCACTGGACATCCACGGAATGCCCTAGTACGTAGAGCTTGCCTCATCTGATCAGCGTCCGTGCATTCAATTATTACGAGTCCTGTTCTGGTGATCCTCACTGACTTGACTTTTCCAATATTCCGCTCCACGCTCTTTGCCACAACTTGTGGCTCACTGAAGATGCCGTCTAGCTGCTTCCCTGCTCTCAACCCGACAACAAAATCCCCCTGCTCTTGGTCACTTTCTGAAGATATCCTCCTTTTCCTTTTGTTTTCACTTCCATGTTCTTTGTCCCTATCTGGATCAATTTCCCGTTCTCCATCCTCGCTTGTCATTTCTTCGGAGTCGTGTCCTGACGCCATTTCAAACTCTCTGCGTCTCATGCCCTCCGAAAAATATTCTCGCGGTCAACGTGTCATCTCTTTGCAAGATCCATCAGATAATGGCGTCTTGCAGGAAATCACGTCAGTACACTGTGGTTCCCCCAGCATGTAACAGACGGACACTGCCCCCTACTGTCCATAGTGGCTGTTATTCTTGTTCACATGAATCATCAATCATGAATACAGGTGTATATATACAAATAAAACGAATTACACATATAAACAATAACTTGTTGTGGGTGCCACATATAAGAATAGGCTTACAGCCCTGTAAAGTAGACCTACTGTGGTTTACAAAGCAGAGCATTATGCTGCATGAGCTCTTTAGTTTGTATTTATTTGATAGACTGACTGATCAGCTGATTAATGTTTCACTACTTTATTATTTTTATACATAACAATAACAGGAGGTGCACACAAATCCACACATTCTACAAGTGCTCAATAACAGACACATACTAAAAACCAGTAAGACGTGAAGTGACGAGGTTGCGTGCACGCATCCGCCTGGGTGACGGAAGACGGCAGACTGCTGGGTGAGCGCTGGCGCTTTGGCATGGGGGGTCCGATCAACATATGCAATTAATTATGTAGTTAATTGAAAGAAAGGAAAATCTGGTGGTCACAGAGATGACAAGGATGGAGGAAGACAGGTTCTTCGCCAAGTCTATTGGCCAATGCCAGCAAGGCCAGTGGACAAAGTGGGAGGGCTTCATACCAAGGTCAGTGAAATGGAGTGACCTGTGGAAGACGCCTCAGGAAAAAACCTGGCATGATGGTATGGCTCTGAGGACAACTGTGGCCTCTGTGAAACAGGCATGGGAAATCTCTGCCACATCCTGTGTGGCTGCCAGACGGCCTTGGCCCAGGGTCGTTACAGGTGGCCATCAACCGAGAAGCGAGTCCTGTTGGTCGAGTTGACGGTCCCTTGGGAGCAGAACATCCAGGAAGCGTACGAGAGGAAAAAGGCTCGGTATGCAGAGTTAGTGGCAGAATGCCAAGAGAAAGGCTGGAGAGCAACAACTTATGCAGTGGGAGTTGGCTGCCGCGGCTATGCTGGCCTCTCAACAAACCGCTTCTTGAGGGACATCGGCTTCATGGCAGCAGTCTGGGGGTCACTACCTGGTGAGCAAGGGGCAAGGCCAGGATGGCTCTCAGCTACAGCTGGCGCTTAGGCACCGTCGGAGGTGCGTCAGGCAGAAATGCACCAACATCTGCCTGTCATGTAATTGTACTGGTCATATATGGAGCGTGTCTTGAGTGTACAGGGTTTGATGAGGTCAGATCAACATATGGAATGTCAGAACAGGAAGGATGTGTGGGGAGGATCAACATATGGAATGTCAGAACAGGTCAGCTCAGGGGCGGCAGGTTCCTATAACGGCAGTGGGTGGTGATTATGACTGCTTTAATTAGACATTATTATTATTATTATAACAATAACCATATGGTAATTATATAACAATAATCCACATGTCGGCCACTTTAACTTAGATTCCCTGATTTCATCAGTGGTGGACAAAGGACGTATACTCAAGAATTAAAATTTACAAATTACAAAGTACTTTTTCATTTTAATATCAATGCATTGCTGGATTCATATGTCATTGTCAAAATGATATAGGCCTATAATGTGAAAATAGCTGATCTACAAGCTCAAAGCGTGTCACACCACAACTCGCTGTGAGGTTGTAGATCGTCTATTTTCCACTATTCCACAGTGGTCATCACAGTCTACTGACTTGAACCCCATAGAAAATCCATAGTGGGATTTGAAGACAGTTGCAAAACGCAAACCTTACATATTAGATCTATCATTATCATTTAGTGACAGCAACACACCTCCACCACCAGGGGGCGAAAGACATTAAGGCAACAGTATGTGGATTGTTTTTTGCTCATGCGTGAAACACTTTGACCCGGAAGCAGGGTTGTGCGTGTAGCAGCGGTTAGCACTGCAGCATGGTGGTTGGTAGCCTTTAGCTCTGTGGTTGTTTTTCATCGTGGTGTGAAATAAAGGGAGTGCTACTAAAAACAACGTCTCATAATGGACGTCAAAACGTGTCAAATGGAGTCTGTACGGGTGGAGATAAATGAACACATGACGTCGGTGGGAGAGGACATATTGTGTGTTTTGGACAAACAGCAGCAGAGTGGTGGTGCTGATGTTTGTTGTGTGAAGCTTGATGTCAGAGTGTTTGTGTTGGAGCGCCTCAGTTTGGCTGCTCAGGTCATGTGCAACCTCTTCCAGAGAGAGATGGAGACACTAGAAACTCTGCTGGAGAAACAAAACAAAGTGCTGGACATTGATGTTGATATGGACATCGATCTACACACTGCAGGTATGTGTGACACACACACTTCACTTCACGTTTTGCTTTATTGGTAAATCTTGTGTTCAGGTACAAGAGTAAAGCTTATTGTTGTCACTGTGTGTGTGTGTGTGTGCGTGTGTGCGTGCGTGCGCGCCTGATGGGCCTAATATTGCCTATCATGTTGTTATTAAACCCCTCTGGCATCTCACTTTTTATTTTTGTATGTGCTCATAGGTGGTATGGCCGACTTGGTACTGTAGCTTTGGGGATATTGCTCGTGTTATTTTAAAGGCTTAAAAATGCATCTATCAGGAAAAGAGACAATGAGAGACCTTTACAACAGAAAGCCAACTATTAGGGGACTAAATGAGACGTAGCCTGCAGAGTTAGTTAAGTCAGACATTCTCGAGGGGGTTCATGCCATGCTCAAAGGCGCATACTATACTCAAGGGTTTAACATGCTGCATTACTACTATGTGGGCGTATAAGTCCCACACGTCATTCGCCGATGCGGCAGTCAGCTGACCAATTGGGCGGGCTACTTAAGCTCACTAGACTGCATGCTCTTTCTGCCTTCCTCTGCATAATTATGGTTCCTGGTTGTGTGTGATGTTTTATCCCACCACCACCCCAGCACCACCGGTGGGCTCTGTTATTTATGCTCCCCATCGGGGTTTTATTGTATATCTATCTCGGTGCTCTTTATGTTTCATGTTGGTGCTTAATCGTGCCGAGCAGGGAGAAAATCCAGCAGAGCCGAACGCCAAGTCAAATATCATATGCACACCCAGGTGAAAAAGAAATATACTAAAGTATAGTACATTTATTATATAAATGTATTATTTTCAAAAAATTTAAGTTGTACTTAGTTGCACTAAAGTTGCACTAAAGATATATTTAAACACATTTTAAATATATTTTAATGTACTTTCCCCCCCGAAAAAAATACAATTTAATTACAAATAAAGTACAGCACAGTACACTTTTGCTGGTGTCATTAAGTACATTAAAGTATACTATCATTACATTTATAGTGCATTAACAATACATATCGGGTACTAAATAAATATATAGAGTATATTGCAATTATGCTTAAAATATACTATCAATGTATTGCAAATATACTTGTATTTGTTTCAAGTATACTATCAATGTATTACAAATATACGAGTATGTAATAAATTAATTTGAAGTAAACTTTTAATAGTTTGAAGTAGTAATGTAATAACACATTTAAACTCACTACAAGTACACAGACAATTAATTTAAAATATACTATTATTACAATTAAAGTATGTTTGTGTTGTAACATTATTATTACATTGCTAGTACACTTGAAACTATTGAAAGTATACTTCAAATTAATTTATATTATACTCCCAAGTATATTTTGAGCATAATTACTATACTACTAATACTATATATATTTATTTAGTACAAATGAGTATATTAAATATACTTCTGAAAAGTATACATTTGCATATATTCTTAAAAAAAGAATATGCCAAAAATTGTCATATTGTAAAGGCTTGAGGTATAGTTGCGGCCTGCAAGAGCCATGACAACTCTTTGTTGGCGCAACCATCAACAACAAACCCAATCCAACAGATACTACACATATAGTATGAGAGAGACTGGCCAAATGAACAGACATTTACAGTCATGGTTTTACTAAACAAATTACATAAAACAACATAAATCACCAAAAAACACTAACAAAACACTTAACACAATGACCCATAAAATAACGCCAATATGCATTCTAATATTCACATTACATTACATTATTACATTACAGTCATTTAGCAGACGCTTTTATCCAAAGCGACTTACAATAAGTGTATTCAACATAGGTAGGGAACAAAAACTACTAATCACCAGAAGTCTTTAGTGCATTTTCTGCAAAAACAAGCAACCAAGAGTATACCTAGCGCTAAGGTAAAAGTGCAATATATCAGCTACCTATTTCCTTAACCGGATGAGACAAAATAGCTAAATTCACCACAAATAAGAACAATAACAGACAGTCCTTGGAACCCCAGTGCTTGCTGGGAAATGGACTTCCTCTAGCCACCAATATAAGTACATTTTAATACACTCAAAATATAATAATTTTAAATATATTTTAAAGGAAAGGTACTTAAGTTGAACAAAAGATAAACATTATTTGAATACACTTTTAAAAATTACATTTGATATTTTTGTTTAGTACACTTAAACAAATTACAAATTAATTTATGTTGACATTTAATGTGTATATATTCAATATATTTTGAATTTACTTAATAACAATACATTACAAATATAATGTAAGAAATATATTTCTAATAGCATCCAGGAACATTCATGAATAGTATACTTAAAATAAAGTAGACTAAAGTAAACTTTAAGTGTAATGCTTTTTCTGTATACTTTGTCAGCATTATACTATAAATGCACTGATGGAAAATGTACTTTTATGAAGTATAATTAAGTGAAACTTCAATACATTGGGCATTAACATACTTACAAAAATGTATACTTGAACATATTTTGATTGTATTTGTGAAAAGTATACTTTCTATATGCATATTATAGTATATCTTAAGATAAGTGCATATTGAGGATACTTTCCTAGGAGTATACTGTATAAGAACTTCAAATACAATAGTTTAAAATATATTTAAAGTTAAATGTACTTAAGTTCAACAAAAACTAATTTAATTGAATTAGAATTATGTTGACATTCAATGTACTTTCTAGAAATATATATTGAATGCACTCTGATTATATTTGTAAAAAAATGTATTGGAAAAAAATGTACTGTTAGCATGCTTTGACAAAAGTACCAATATACTTTTAGTACAAAAGTATACTTTCAGTATAATAAATGTACTAAAAGTATATTTTTAATATATTAAAATACATTACTTTTTCACCTGGGCACTCATTACCAGTGTTGTTCAAGTTACTTTTAAAAAGTAAAGAGTTATAGTTATAGTTACTTATCTAAAAAAGTAACTTTTTTAGATAAGTTACTTTACTTTACTTACAATTATGAAAGTTACTTTAAAAAATAATAATATAAAAAACGATTTAAAAGAAGGTTTTTTTGTTCTGTCGCACAGTAAGAGAAAAGACAACTCCCTCCTAACATTATGAAATGTAGTGGAACAATAAAACATGTTCAGAAATTTTGACAGGCATCTTTATTGTAGCCTCAACTTGCCTTCAAAACAAATTTGCAATATGAAAAAAATAATAAAAATCAAATAAAAAATGAGTCCATATATCTGCAGTGGTAGAGAGATATTCTAATTCATCAAATGTATTTTTGAGCTCATCTTCCATTTTAGAATATTCACTGTTCAGGTATTTGGAAAATGTATTTCTGCCCTGCTTTCACTGGTATTTTGCTGACCAGTGCTCTGAAAGGAACAGACCACCGTTGAGAGGGGAAGCATTTCCTCAACAAAATACCTGGCAATAATTTTGTCAAGTTGACTCTTGGTGACATGCCTCTGTGGCGATTTAAAATCGATCTTTGTCTGTTTTGGTGATATGAGGCAGCCTAGCTCATGGACTGATTTAAGATGCTTTCTTAGATTTGCATTGCTCTTCTTGGCTGTGGACAATTATTTCTGTCCGCCACATAATTAGCATTTTCACCTCAATGTTTTTCTGGGGGGGGGGAAGGGGGGAGAGGGCAGCCCTATCACTGTGCCCGGGGAGGTGGCCACGGGTCCCCGTTAGCATGCAACGGTGTGCAAGGCTAACGCACGGCTAACGTCAGGCACTGTGCTGCGGCGCCCACTAGCTAATGCTAGCTAGCGCAGGAGGGTCCCTCCTGGAGGGATGCAGCAGCAGCAGCAGCAATAATAATAAAGGAAGTACGGGGAATCACACACAGCGGGGACACTCCATGGCATGTTAAAACTTTTCCTTTACCCGCAAGTACTCAAATAATGCTTGTATTTCCAACCCACAAAGCATCCGATCTCGCTGTCATCCGCATTTTGCCATTGTAGCATGTGGTAATAATGTTCGTTCAACCGGCCTTTTCTGTGTATGCGTTACAAGGGTTTGTGTGTCTGTGTTTACATATGAGTACATACGAGTAAGACCCGCCCTACTCTGTCAGACTGTCTCTGATTGGCTTACCCTGAAATCTGGCCCTACGTTAGCCAATCAATGACCTCTTCTGCGACATGCTTTGTTCATGTTAGGGTGTGTAGCCATGTGGGCTCAGAGGCTAGTATGAGAGCACAAACGGAACTGTCAACACAGTACAACACAGAGAGCGGCGCGCTCTCTCAGCAGCAGTCAGCACAGAGCCTGTATGACAGACTCACGGCGCTGTATGGGGAAACTTTTCACTTTGATCATACGTTGACATAATAACGCTATAACGCGGGTAACGCTCGGACAATAACTATAAGGCCGTTATGGAATAGGGAAATGTAAAGCGTTAGGTTACAAGTTACTGCAAAAAGTAGCGCCGTTAGGTAACGCAGCGTGATGTAAGGGCGTTAGTTACAACACTGCTCATTACTCATTCTGTAATACATATTGGTAAATCTATTCGTGAGTTGTCTGACTGAACTATATTAGGGCATTTGAACATTGATGCCTGTCAGTCACAATGTGGGACAGGGTCTCATTTTGTGGGACGCTTAAAGTCTTGGAAATGAGGGACTGTCATCTCGTCAACGTTCTGTGAGGCCCTCACCGTTTCCATGTGAATCCTGCGATCTACATGTTTCTCACTGTTCTATTATAGCAGCTGGGTTTACTTTTTATCATTGCTGCCGGGCAGAGAAACCTTGTATCTCCATAATTCAGAAGGAGCGAGTGCATTCTCCGGCACCGGCAATCAGACGCGGGCGGCACTGCCGGGGGGAGGGGTAGCACCTGCCTGGGAAGGTGGGGGGGGATTAGTGGAGTTCCGCGGCAGTGTTGGTTTGTTTCGTGGCCGACGCCGCAACTGCCGACAACAGTCACGGCTCACGATATGCGTTAAAAATCACCTGTGTCTTCCCTGTGATGTTAGGGTTTGGGTGTCAGCGTAGCTGGTTAAAACTTTCTGAGTCTGGTTCAGTTTACTCTGGTTCAGTTTTATACAGGAGGTGTTTATAAAGTTTAATATGATACATATATTATACTCCTTTCATGACACATGATCAGCGGCAGCCTTTTTATGAAAGTTGTTAATATCACATCAAATTCCTTATTAAATTGTATTTATTGTATTTCTTTATTCCAGACCAGTGTGTGGAGTCCAGTCTGCAGGTGAAGATCAGTTCTCCAGCCACAACTGTTTCTATTAAACAGGAACCTGAATACCACCTTACACAGGAACCTGAATACCACCTTACACAGGAACCTAAATACCACCTTACACAGGAACCTGAATACCACCTTAAACAGGAACCTGAATACCACCTTAAACAGGAACCTGAATACCACCTTACACAGGAACCTGAATACCACCTTACACAGGAACCTGAATACCACCTTAAACAGGAACCTGAAGACCACCTGGATCTCAGTAAGTTTAAATTACTCGATCTTTATTTGTTTTATTGGTGAAAGTGGGTCAGTACTGAGGGTGTAAAGATGAACCGATATCACCCCGTTATCGATTTTAGCATTAACAATGTGACTACATTGATCGTATTATGAATGGGACAGTTCGGCAGTAAAAATATGAATGGGTTCATTGAAGCTTTGCAGTTAATTCTACTTCAGTATTAACTAACCTGCTGGAGAAGACTCACTGACCTAACTTTCAGCTTGTCTCACATCTTCTATGAGAACGCTACAATGTAAACAAACGGTCACACTATTTACAGAACAGAGCGCACCATCAACGTTCAATTTAGGAAAATGTGGCCAAAGAGTAATCTGTTGATACTTCTTCCAGCCACTACTCCGCAATGAGGTACAAGATTCAAACATTTTATAGAGTCTCTTTGTATTTTCTCCTAGACTTTCTGCACATTCCTGTGTGTAAAGAGGAGGTTCCACCTGAAGAGGAGAGAAGCTCCAGTCTGGTCCAGGAGGAACCACAACCTCCACAGATTAAAGAGGAACAAGAGGAGCTACTTAAAAGACCAGAAGAGGCTGGTGGGTCAAGACTGTTAAAGGCAATAAAACATACTGCTTAAAGAAATACTTAGATTTTGAGTAGGGCAGTTTAAAAATGTATTAATCACGATTAATCAGTAGGGGTGTGCTGAAATATCGATATGGTGATATATATCGATACGTCCTCCCGCGATAAATAATCGATATTGATTATTAAAATATCGATATAAAAAAAGGGTTTTTTCAAACACTATTAATTTAGTGTTTGAGTGGTGCAACCACAATAGACAGCTATGTGTGTGTCCCTCCTTGTGTCCGAGCACGAAAATAGCATTTTTTCAGTTGCAAGTATTTTGTAATTGCAGATATCGTGATATATCGTTGATGAAATTTCATACAATATATTGATATATCGCAAATATCGCAATATATTGAATATTGTGATATTATCGTTATCGAGGGCCTAATATTGCGATATATAGCGTATCGTGAGGTACCCATATCGTCCCACCCCTATTAATCAGCATTCAAACTATGTCCAAGATTATGCCATGTTTTACAAGCTCACGATGCCACACATGTTGAGCAGCTTGTAGTTTGGCTATTTGTGTTACTTTTTTACTTTTCTTTCCCTTTTACAAATTCAATATACAATTAATTTCAACTGATGTTCACATCAGGATGGGGATAATTATTTTAGCACTTGAACAACTAGTGACTGCTCCTTTTATACTGAACAAGACAATAGACTTGGTAAAGTTTGATTTGAATATGTAGTATAATGAAAGGTCTTTCTACTGGTGATTTCCACAGAGCACCACAGGGAGAGGTCTACAGTATCTAGAGAGATGGCCTCCAAAAGACATTCAACGTTGTCAGAGGAACAGCCAGAGATGGACCAGAGACATGGACTGTTTGATGCAATGATGCAACCTGTAGTAAAATTGTACAAGATAGGTATGTAGTGTTTTATTTACTGTGGTTTAAACCTTTAGTAAAGTTGAAAACATGGTAATACATCAAATACATTAAAAGAAAAAATCAAGAATCATACGTAAGATAAGAACAGTGGAATATATCTATATAATTAAACTATGTGTATACACTATAGAGTACAATGTCTACATTAAATGCTATCTTAGTTACGTAAATTGAGTCTTTGCATAGGCCTTTAAGGTCGTCGAGGCTAGGGTAAGTGCTAAGGCAAGTGCTATGGACTTAGATGGAGTCTGAAGTGGTGGGTTTTCAGGCTACAGTGGAAGATTGGGACTGAGTCTGCAGTTCTGATTGCAATGGGAAGTGTGTAATGGTTTCCTCAGTAGCTTATTTGGGGTGCCAGGCAGGCGTGTACCCACCAGAGAGGAACTTAGCCTCTCCTTTTTTGTGTAGCCAGGTCGTTTAAGGAAATCGGACAAAGGACAAATGAACCCTTGAATTAGATTGGAACAGTTTGTATTGAATGTTTAGAAGCAGGGATTGGCTTTCAAAGAAAATAACAAAATCAAACAAATAGCATTCAGTATTCAGAGCGAAAATCAACAAATAACGAAACAAAATATATTTAATAATAAATGTTCAACTCAAAACATTGGGCACAAATGGGGATAATTAAGTGGTGATGACCTGTTCATTATCCAATTAGTCAATTAAGAGTCAATTGTGACTCTGGCCGTCACAAGTGCATTCCATAGTTTTTGTTTGTTTGTTTTTTCTTTTTAGATATTTTTTGGGGCTTTTCTGCCTTTATTGATAGATTTACAGTAGGTAGACAGGAAACAGGGAGAGAGAAGGGCAGAGAAGACACACAATAAGTTCGTTGGGATCGGGACTCGAACCCGCGACACACTGTCATGCTGGATTACCAGCCAAGGTTTCAAAGTTTTGGAGCCAGAAGGGAGAAGAGTGTGGAGCGCTGTCCCGGCGCTTTTAGTGAATGTGCTTCCAGGTTCCCCGGCGTTGACTGATCTGAGCACGCAGGATGGTTTGTAGGGTCTGATAACAAGGATGCAAGAATACAAGAAAGCAAACCCCCCAAAAACATGCTCACTCTGGGTGTGGTAGGCTACTTAAAGGAACAAAATCACACCCGTGTGAAGTGAGGGGCGCTCTTATCATCTTACAACATGATGATGTAAAACAAACATCGAGACAAAACAAACCTTAAATTCGCTTCATTGTCAATGGTGTTTTTAAAACAAAACAAACATTAAACCTGTATATAGTTGGGTCTAGCGCCCCTCAACAATTAGGTGTGAAATCATGAGTGAATCAAGGTGAGGTAACACACATCACAAAATTCCAGCCGCCAGACCACAAACATGTCAATAACGCAAAGGCTATACTAGTGCAGCGCCAATCAACATCATCCAAAGGGGCCTGAGGGGTTTAAGTGTAAATGATAAATATGCTACAATCGATAATATGCCGTTCTTACAACTTTGTTGCATTACCTCAAACGACAGTCATGACTGAACTGAAGAAGTTCTGTCGACAGACAAAGTCCACAGTGTGTCTCATCACAACACACTGAGCTTGCTTGTACGTCAGATACTTTCAGCAAGCAACGTCGCCATAAAGCAAAATATAAATGCCTGAAGTGTAAAGCCAAATTTATCCTTTGCACTGAAAATAGCCGCTCTACAAGCTAATCTGGTTGTCCTTCTTTTTGAATATGTTGCAGGGCCTTTGCTCCTAGACCATAAGGGTCATAACACATTGTATTTTTTTTTTAGAATTTCTGCACGTCCCTGTGTGTAAAGAGGATGTTCCACCTGAAGAGGAGAGGAGCTCCAGTCCAGGAGGAACCACACGATCCAGAGATTAAAGAGGAACACGAGGCGCTACTTCAAAGACCAGAAGAGGCTGGTGGATCAGCGTTGACATTACTAGCAGTGAAAAGTGAAGATGATGATGAAAACAGAGAGACAGAGCCTGTAGCCGGTACCTCAACTGTACACATGAAAACACAAGCTGATGTAGAGGACTGTAGAACATCACAACCAACTAGTGACAACCAGCTCCTCTCTTCACACTGTTCTGAATCTGACACTGAAGACAGTGATGAGTGGGAGAAGACTAGGGGAGATCAGTCCGCTTTAAACACACTGATATCACAAAACACACAAAATGTGGGAGGACAGCACAAGCTGTCCCAGGACTTGGAATCGTCAAAACAAATCACTCACACACGGAAGAAAAGTTTCAATTGTACAGAGTGTGCCAAAATGTTTAATCTAAAGTGGAATCTAAAAACACACATGAGGATTCATACAGGCGAAAAGCCCTACTCTTGTACAGTTTGTGGTAAAGGCTGTGTTAACACAAGTCATCTAAAAACACACATGATGACTCATACAGGCGAAAGGCCCTACTCTTGTACAGTTTGTGGTACAGGCTTTACTCAGACGAGTACTCTAAAAACACACATGATGACTCATACAGGCGAAAGGCCATTTTCTTGTACAGTATGTGGTAAAGGCTGTGTTACCTCAAGTGATCTAAAAACACACATGAGGATTCATACAGGCGAAAAGCCCTTCTCCTGTACAGTATGTGGTACAGACTTTACTCAGGCGGGTAATCTAAAAACACACATGATGACTCATACAGGCGAAAAGCCTCTCTCCTGTACAGTTTGTGGTACAGGCTTTACTCAGACGAGTACTCTAAAAACACACATGATGACTCATACAGGCGAAAGGCCATTTTCTTGTACAGTATGTGGTAAAGGCTGTGTTAACACAAGTCATCTAAAAACACACATGATGACTCATACAGGCGAAAGGCCCTACTCTTGTACAGTTTGTGGTACAGGCTTTATTCAGGCGGGTCATCTAAAAAGACACATGATGACTCATACAGGCAAAAAGCCTTTAGTTTAAGACATAATGATCAGTCAGTCTAATCCAGGGTGACATTGATGCAAAAGCAGAGGAATTATATGTATAATATGACAACATCAACATGACATACACAACATAAAATACAGTTTATTGTGATGGAGTTTAATTTTTATCTTGTGTATGGATCTTATTTTCTATTCAACATGATGGAATTTCATTTTTATTTAATCTAGCATAATTCCCTCCTGCTCATAGGTTACTGGTAGTACAATATGAGCATCAGTGTGTGTCCACATTTGTCAGTATTTAACAAGTCTTATGCATTAACATTCATACAATAATTATGTTCATTGCTATGCAGTAAATGATGGTGCAGTAAAGTGCTCACAAGCTGCTGGGTTTGTGTAGATCAGGGTGTTGCTACATCTTACATAATGTACCTTCAGACCATAACAAAGCCACATATGCATCACAGTTAAACAATTCTATTTAACTATCATCATTTAATAATAATGCTCTTTTGTCAGGTGTGTGCTGTGAACAAAAAGTGTAACTTAGCCTTATTTCGCATTACCAAACCAGACATTCAAGGTAGACAAGAAAACAAGGAAAAAACAAAAAAGAAAAACATCAACAACAGCACCCATTTATTATATATAGGTAAACAATTGTAGATCTGCTATTCTCACTATTAAATATACACTATACATCAGTTTGTTCATAATGAGTGTTCTTGTACGTCTGGGTCTTGGGGAGACCAATGTCCTAGCAGTGTTTTATCACACTAATGTTACTGTGTGTGTGTGTGTGTGTGTGTGTGTGTGTGTGTGTGTGTGTGTGTGTGTGTGTGTGTGTGTGTGTGTGTGTGTGTGTGTGTGTGTGTTTTGAAGGATCCCCATTAGAGACACATGACTGAGCCTCTAGTCTTCCTGGGGTCCTGATCTGTGTGTGTGTGTGTGTGTGTGTGTTTTAATGGCCTGCCCAACATAGCCCTTTTCATTTTTAGATGGTAATGAGAACGTAGGCCTATTGCTTATTTTACCCTATGGATGTGATCAGTGTGGACAACACTTCTCTCACATGTCCAGCCTTAAAACACACCAGAGAAATCACACTGGAGTAAAGGCCTATGGATGTGATCAGTGTGGCCACCACTTCTCTACAATGTCCAGCCTTAAAACACACCAGATAATTCATACTGGTGAGAAACCCTATGGATGTGATCAATGGGGACAGCACTTCTCTGACAAGTCCACCCTGAAAAAACACCAGATAATTCACACTGGAGAGAAGCCCTATGGATGTGATCAGTGTGGACAACATTTCTCTCGGATGGACAGCCTTAAAACACATCAGAGAATTCACACTGGAGAGAAACCCTATAGTAGGGGAGCCTATCACTTTCCGTGATTTTGGAATGTTAATTTTTGGAGACAGGTATATCTTGATTCTTGGGGTTACCAGAATGCCAAAAAAACATGTCTCCAATTTTTTATGTCAGGTTTAGCATGTTTAATTAGCATAATTAGCTAATAAATTGTCAAAAACGGAAATGGCAATAACTTTGCTTCTAGGTAACTTATAAAGGTGATCTAAGAGTCTGAGTCCATGTTTGTGATGTCCAGAAATGCATCTGTTACCATTGTGAAGTCATACAAGCTTTCCTAATTAGCATAATTCCCATAAATTATGCAAAAACGAGGTGAACATCAGCAAATTGCTGCATGTTTTACTTTTAGTCAACTTTGAAAGCTTCTCACAGACTCCATGTGTATGTTTACAACTCCAGGAATAATTATCATCCTATGAATAAATCATGCAACCTTTTGTCTATGTAATAATTATGTAATAATCACACCAAAACCAGAAATAGCTATATTTCGTTGCTTTAAGTTAATTAATAAATGTGATCTTACAGACAGTAAGTCTGTTTGCATGTCTAGAAAATATTCTCTTTCCATAACTAGGATATGCAACCTTTCCATTATTAGCTTTATATATATATATATATATATATATATCCCTCATAAAATAAAGAACAATATGAGAAATGGTCACAGAATTATCACATGATTTTTATTCTAATATTTACAGAAAGTTTTGAAAACACATTTAATTGAAGGGTCTTCGTCATCGTCAATCCCCAACAGATGTGCCTTGTTTACATTACCACACACCTCTAATCATCGGCCCTACACATGCACATCTCAGAGCAGTTCAAATTTTGAGATCGACAAGAACAATGTGATATGCACTGTGATTTCTTGCAGACACATTTTATCAGTTGGGTAATGGTGGCTGGGCCGTGGGTATCCCGTGTTGTGACTGGCACCAGTTGATCTTGTGGTAAATTATGAATCATATAAGCATATATTCTACTTGGGCAATGCTAAACAAATTGGACAGTTACAGAGTGAAGATTTTAGTAGACTTGTCGACTCCTATTTCCATGAATAAGGTATTTTACACTAACGAGCGGGACCAAAAGGGGCTATTGTTAATGTCTTGAGCTAGCAACACCTTACTAGGAGATAATGCAAATACTTTTGTTCTAAGTTCCCTTGAAGCCCACAGAAGGTGCGAGACAGACGGCTAGTTTTACTGCATCTTATTTCAGGCTTGGGTCTAATTCATGTTGACTCTAAAAACATTATGTTGAAATAAATAAATAAAGATAAACGCTAGGAAACTAATACATATACTAGGTTACTAAACTATGAGTGCATTCAGTAACTAATCTAAAAATGTACTCTTAACATAGGGTTATTTCAGGAACATAGTGTTATCTATCAAGCTCATTCATTTCTTAAATATAGTCAGTTCAGTTTTATATACTTCTGTTTAGTTTCATAATTCTGTTTAGTTTCATATAGTTCTGTTCATATATTTCCGTTAGGTTTATATCTTCATTGTACCTTTAATTCATTATTGTGGTATTATTTCAAAGCTATACTTCGTTAAATGTTTACCAGGAGACTTGCCTTTTGTCTAGAAATGCCCGTCTCTAACAGGAAGCCAGGCTCAGACCTCATTGGTTAGAAGTCAGGAAGTGTTTATGCCCAGAGAGGGGAGGGACCTTCTGGGAGGAGGCTAATCTTATGTATATAAGTGTATATAACACCATGTAATGTCAACATTCGGGGCTGATCAACTAGACTCATTTTGGGACGGAGGCTGGTGTAGATACAGTCAACGGCGTGTACTTTTCACATGCATGTTCTGTTATGACCCTGACTTCTGTGTTTAACAAATAAATGCGGATGTCATGAGACCATCATCACGGGTTTTTCTTTGTTCTTTCTCCTGCTCCGTCCGAGGCGACACACACACACTTCGAGATTCCACAATCTCCCTCAGCCTCCCATCCATTTTTAGTTTCTGGTGGCATCTGTGGGTTAGGTACGTGGTCCTGATCCCATACCATTGCCTGATAATATGCATGGGTAATGGCTTGATTTAATGCTGCTTGTGTAGGTGGCAGCTTCTCGGCTTCTAATTGTTTCTTTGTGAATAACCTCCACCTGAGCTCATCAACATCCACAGGATTTGTACCGGGCTCGTACAGCTGGCAAACAAATGCTTCAATCTTTTTTGACAGTTGTACCCTTCCAGCTAAGAGTGTAACTGTCATAGATGGAATGGCATTGGTACAGGCAATGGGAAAGCCACCATGGATCAAGACATGTTCCCAGTAAGCTGACCACTCCATAGCCACACTGGACAGGAAGACCAAAGAACATAGTGAGATCCATGTAGTATTTGACCGACGCCAGGGTGGAAAGCCCCGGGCCCCTACCACTTATCATGTGGAAGACAACACACCGATAGGGAAGTGTCAGAAAAACAGTTCTTGTCAGGTATCAGCACCAAAGATGAGCTGACTGTCTTATCTTGCTAAGAAAGCCCTCCAACACTTCCAGGTGAAACCCAATGTTTTTATAATCACGTCAAGGCAGGCTGTCCACTCAAACTCTATCGATGTAAAACATCTCCACAGCGTACAGGAAGAGGCTGACACAAGGATAATCCTGCACAGCCTGGATGCTGTCCGAAGAGGGGCAACACAGCTCTACATTGAGTCCCCTGACACTGATGTCTTTGTTCTTACAATACGACGGTACCATCAGCTGTGCAAGGACATCTATTTCATCACCGGTGTGGGGAACAAAAAACGTATCATCGCTGGAGCCAGTAGTGCAGGCACTGGGTAAAACGAGGACTTCAGCCTTACCAGGGTTCCATGCCGTCTCTGGAGCTGATCAGACAGCTCCAGGGAATTTAACCTGTTGGCCAGGTCTAAACAGGTGTCCTGTGGAGGTGTCTATCTGCAGTTGCTACTGTATATACTATGTGCTACAAAAAGGCTCAGTTCTGACGCAGCACGTACCTAACCCACAGATGCCACCAGCAACTGAATATGGATGGGAGGCTGAGGGAGCTCAACTGGTGCCAGTCACAACACGGGATACCCACGGCCCAGCCACCATTACCCAACTGATCAAATGTGTCTGCAATAAATCACAGTGCATATCACATTGTTCTTGTCGATCTAAAATTTGAACTGCTCTGAGATGTGCATGTGTGGGGCAGATGATTAGAGGTGTGTGGTAAGCAAGGCACATCTGTTGGGGATTGACGATGACGACGAAGATGGAGACCCTTCAATTTTCAAAACTTTCTGTAAATATTAGAATAAACAATCTGATAATTCTGTGACCATTTCCCATATTGTTCTTTCTTGCGACTGCAGGTCGCCTTTAGGAAATTATGGACGGGCCTGCCCCAAAGTTATTAGTTCTCAACAGGCCCGAAAATTAAATTAGATCTCTATATGGAGCTGACCTGTTCTGACATTCCATATGTTGATCTGACCTCATCAAACCCTGTACACTCAAGACACGCTCCATATATGGCCAGTTCAGAATACATTCCATATGTTGATCTGACCCCCCATGCCAAAGCACCAGCACTCGCCCAGCAGTCTGTCATGACCCAGGCAGATATGTTGATCTGACCCCCCATTCCAAAGCACCAGCACTCGCCCAGCCCTTTAGTGCGAGGTCGCTTCTAATATTTTCTAGACATGCAAACAGACTTACACTGTCTGTAAGATCATGCGTATTAATTAACTTAAAGCAAAGAAATACAGCTATTTCTGGTTTTGGTGTGATTATTACATAATTATTACATAGACAAAAGGTTGCATGATTTATTCATAGGATGATAATTATTCCTGGAGTTGTAAACATACACTTGAAGTCTGTGAGAAGCTTTCAAAGTTGACTAAAAGTAAAACATGTTCACCTCGTTTTTGCATAATGTATGGCAATTATGCTAATTAGGAAAGGTTGTATGACTTCACAATGGTAACAGATGAATATCTGGACATCACAAACATGGACTCAGACTCTTAGATCACCTTTATAAGTTACCTAGAAGCAAAGTTATTGCCATTTCCGTTTTTGACAATTTATTAGCTAATTATGCTAATTAAACATGCTAAACCTGACATAAAAAATTGGAGACATGTTTTTTTGGCATTCTGGTAACCCCAAGAATCAAGATATACCTGTCTCCAAAAATTAACATTCCAAAATCACGGGCATCAAAATTTGATTGATAGGCTCCCCTACTACTATGGATGTGATGAATATGGACAACACTTCTCTCAAATTACACACCTCAAAAGCCTAAAAAAATTAACACTGGAGAGAAACCCAAATAATTGTGATGTGTTCATAGCTTATTGTAAAATAGCAAATTCAACACACACACACACACACACACACACTGTGACACACACACACACACACACACACACACACACACACACACACACACACACACACACACACACACACACACACACACACACACAAACGATTAATCTGTGTGAACACTTGGTCAATCAACACCAAGCAGTTAGTGGTTCCAACTCAAGCTCTCTAGCATAAGAAGAGTTTGTAGTTGTCAGTTCTCCACAACTCCTCCAGGATATCAATAATTTCTGATCAGTATGTAAAAGCTTTATTTAGATGATTTTTGTCTTGTTCATGTTGGGTTTTTTGTCAATGGATACAATGGATTTTTAATATGTTAGTATGGAAGTTTCTTCTTGTCCAAAATGGGCATTGTTGACACTGTTTCTTAGTATCTCAGCCAGTATACATACAGTAGTGTTCAAATGAGATGTATTCTCTCTCTTTCATGTAGATACCAAGGGCTGGCATTATAAGCTGAGGCAACTAAGAGAGAATAAATTAGCATATGTTTTTGTATATAATGTATTTTCTAGTGATATGTTGTAAGCACACGTGATAATTTTTCAAATAAAACCAGGCCTTTCCTCCTTCATATTACTGTTGATCAATTGTATTATTATCACATTTCACATTATGAAAGCATAATAATGATCTTAGTGAGGTAGGTATGGAGACATGGTAGACTTCTGTTACTGAACAAACAATATAGCCTATCAATGATTACTAGAGCTATTTTAACCAAACATATCCCTTACAACACCATTAACATTTCACAAAGGATAACAATACGTTCCATGTGTGTATTGTATTACTAATTGTACATACATTAATTATGCAAATAAGGCATTATGTAGGAAAATATGCAAAATAATCGAAAATATGAAAAAGCCCCGTGAAGGTGATCAAAAGGCGTGGGCTGAAGCTAAAAGCTTATAAGTGCCCATCCTTCTCACAGCACAACATTTGAGATACTCAGCATAGTTATCAGTTTAACAGTACATTAATCAGATAACCAAACCAATTGTACATTTTATGACTAAAGCATGAAACTTTCAGAATATCATCTACACACCCCAAGGTTTTATTTCAGACGTGGAACCACTTTCCTTTAGGAGTCATTGACCTCAGAATTGCATTTTTGCACGTTTTGCTCCATTATTTTCCACTATAATAATTGATTATGTTTGTTAAATGGAAGTTTTGTTCTAATGAATGACAACTTAAACCCCAATAGTCTACAGAAATGGTGAATCATGTCAACTTTTGATATAAATGTTATGACATTGTTATAACATTAAAAACATCTAGGAGAGAGAGAGTGCGGAGAGAGAGAGTGCGGCGGTTAAGCTCATATGGAAGGTATTGTGCATGTTATGACTAAAGCATGACACTTTCTACCGTGTTTCTATATACCATGAAGTTTGTTTTTAGACGTGGAAACACTTCTAAATTTACATCTGTAACTTGTCAGAGGCTGTACACATTTCGGGCTGTCAAACCATGCTGTAAACCATAGGGCCCTTGTTAAACCCAGAAATGTTGTTTCCTTCCAGATGATGATTGTTTGCTAAAAGTTGGAAAATGTTGGACAATTGTAGTAATTAGCATTATGAGCAAATCAATTGCTTAATGAGCAAATTAACTGGAAATGGCTATCATTTTGCATCCATTTAACTTCAAAAGGTGACTTAAGAGTCAAAGTCTGTTTGTGATATCCAGAAATTCATCTGTTGTTATGGTGAAGTCATACACCCTTTCTTCATTAGCATAATTAGCATAAATTATGTAAAACATAGGTACAAATTAGGAATTAGCTATAGTGTTATTGCTTTTAGTAAACATATCAAGGTTGTTTTAGAGTCTACATCTATATTATGTTACATAAATTAATCTCTTGCCTTAACTAAATTACGAAATTGTTCCTCATTTGCATAATTTGCAATAAGTATATAATAATTTGTTGTAAAGTTGCCCGAACGGCCAAGGCTCAGAAAGGTCAGTATATTATTTTCCCCAAACTCCTCCATCAAAAGTACAGACAAAAGTTCAGTGCAATAATGCTCAATAGCACACTGTATTACAGGCAACAAAATAAAGAAAGGACAAAAGGATAAATACATACTTGGGCAACACTCCTTAACAAAACCCAAACAGGATGAGAGCTCTCTTCAGGCTGTACCTTGATCCCACAAGGCCCTGTAGCTCTCCCTCAGGGATGTTATCTGTGTCAAAGCCCACATCCAACTAACTTGTCTGTCCCTGCAGCCTCCCTTAAATAGGAGTGGATCATACCACAGGACACAGAATCAATTAGCAACATTTCTTCTCAATAAATACTTTCAACTAAATACTGCCATAAATAACACCTTGAATAAAAGTAACCTAAACATTCTCAATAATGCGTTACAATTAACAGTTCTGTTGTGTGTGTATGTGTGTGTAACCTGGTGTAGTGAGGGACAGCATCAACATTGTTTTATTGTCTTTATTTTTGGCACAAATTCATGTTATGTTCTGTAGTGGTACAAGGTTGGTTATGCAGTGATACCTTTGCAACAGAATCAACAAAGTCACACTGGGGCTTTTCCTACAGGGATATTGGCAAAAAAGCTGATTTACATGTGAAATAAACAACACCATTCATGTCCCTGTCCATGTGTGTGAATGAGTCTCTCTTGTTATTCGACCAAGGTCTTTCAAGTTCCCATAGAAACTTAATTTGTACATGATTGACTCCAAATTCCTCCTGGACCACTCACTTTTCTAGTGGGACATGCTTTGTTATTAGTGAGTTAACTTACAATTAGCAATCAACAAATCAACATTAAATTCATCCCCATCCTATTAATCTACAGTCAGCACATATACTTGTAATGTGTGTATAGTTTAGCATTCTTAATAAACAATAGCTTATTAAAAGTTGTTTAAGGTTAGACATTATAGAGAAGTGTTGTCCACGCTGATCACACCCCTAGTTTTTCTCTCTAGTGTGAATTCTCTGGTGTGATTTAAGGCTGGATATTTGAGAGAAGTGTTGTCCACACTGATCACATCCATAGGGTTTCTCTCCAGTGTGTATTCTCTGGTGTCTTTTAAGGTTGCTATTTTGGGAGAAGTGCTGTCCGCACTGATCACATCCATATGGTTTCTCTCCAGTGTGAATTTTCTGGTGTGATTTAAGGCTGGACATTAGAGAGAAGTGTTGTCCACACTGATCACATCCATAGGGTTTCTCTCCAGTGTGAACTTTCTGGTGTGATTTAAGGCTTGCCATTTGAGAGAAGTGTTGTCCACACTGATCACATCCATAGGGTTTCTCTCCAGTGTGTATTCTCTGGTGACTTTTAAAGGGTCACTTCACCTCTGGAAGAAAATCCAGTCACTCAATGTTAATGGTATTTGTAATAGATAACAGTAGCACAATTTGAAATTTGCACCCTTTGACCAGAAAAATAATGAAGTCTGTGTATTTGACTAGGGGTTGACTGGATTGCTGAATTCCTACAATGCCCATAATGCTTTGCTGCGCTGTTCCTCAGGGGGCGGCTTCGTGTAGGTGTGACTTTATGATCTTTATCCTCCCATTTTCTACAAACAACAAATACACATGGAAGTGACCCAGTGTTGCCATGTCTGCTTATTATAAGCAACTTTGGGTTTATTTTTGTTGCTTGTAAATATTGGTGGTTCACAATCACTGGTTGATGTTTCTTTTTTTTTACTTTGAATGTTTTTCACACCAGTGGTTCTCCATGAACATGCCAAGGACCCCCAAATTAATTTGTATTTTTCCACGTAATTTGTGCCATGGAGCCCTGTATTAGATGTGTTGTTAAAATGTTTCAAAGATATTCCACATTTGCACTTTATCCACTCAAGATTATTTTTTTAAATAGCCGGCTTATGTGCCTAATAGGCACATAATATAAATAACCAAAAATATGTGCATATTGTTTTGAGGCTTGTTTGCACTTTGCATGGACATGGTTGCTTATTTCTCTCACAAAGTCAAAGAACTGGCAACCTTCACTGCGTGCATTTTTGCAAGAATAATAACAAACCACTTTTTGCTAGCCTTTTTCGAGTGGATGACTAAACAACACGACATGAAGCCATGTGTTCTTTCTTGTACAACGTGAAGTCTGCTTCTCCTTTTTCTTGAACCAGTAAACGGTTGGACATTAGATTTGTTTTGGAAGAAAGTATTCACTCTTCAGGAATTAGACAGAGCCGCTGCAGCCGCATCGATGCTGTCTGCGTTACGGTTGAAAATGGTCATGTAGCTTTTTATAGCAAAGCAAACTAAATATATATAAATTAGCATAGTATCACTAAACAAACATGTTTTTCCTCAATTGTTTCGTCATTCCCACACCATGAAGAAAGTCTGTGATTGATATTGAAGGGAGATATAATGCATTTTATAATAAAACAAAACGTAGCCTACGTTTCATATTCATGTGCGACTCTCAATAATTTCAGAGAACATGTTTCACTGTAACATTGTAACCACGTGTCATCATCATGCTTTTAATTAGTGGATATTGTTACATTATGTTTTACTGTAGTTCAACTGTATGGTAAGCAATCCCCAGCAAAATGATTACATGAAGAGAATGTACAACACGTTATGCAATATGCCATTTCTGCCAAATGAAATCGTTCAAATGAACACTAGATGGAATTTGGGTTCAACCTTTTTTCATTCTTTACATATAGTCAATGAGCAGCAAGCAGGTGTACATCATGTAAACGTTTTATTAGATAAACTTCATTATAGCTGTTTTCCAAGTTTTGAAATGATGACATGAAGGCTTGGAAAAGGGAATGTTCTTATTTATAAGGTGAACACAACTCTTCCCTCCGATGCAGCAGTTCCTCTCACGTTTGGCTGAAAACGACATCCGTATTGTCTGTCCTCCAGTCCTGACTCCTGTAAATGAAAACAATATGGCCATCATCATCTATCCGACGTGAAGCCTGATTTATACATGTTGCATGCATGACGTTGGTACACCGAAAATAACAGACCTACAAGCTCACAAAGTGTCGAATCCGCGATGCGCTGTGAGCTTGTAGACCTTCTATTTTCGGGACCCAACGTAACGATAGGATAGAACATGGCTGCGTCTATGAACTGGAATCTTGAAACAAGTCTACGTACTACGACACTCTGAACAGTCTGAACTATACACATACATAGCCTAGCTACTACCCTAACTTTATAAAATTAAAGCAATCGATTGCTAGATTATGCAAGTTTACATCATGTTTACACTTTGCAGAAATACCTAGCCATGGTTTACATGACGCTCTTATGACAATCATGTTTCAGGGCTACAGAAATACTTACTTGATCAAGTAAAAAATATCCAGGGCCAGGCTGCCCTGCATGCTCGTTTCATCTGCGCTGGGGTTGATCTTCTGTGTATTCCGGTTCAAATAAATATTGTCCATGGAGTGCTATCAGTATCACTCTGCACTGCAGACGCCATGATAATACACAAACAAACAATCTGAGGAATGCATCGGTGGGGGTGGCCTGGGGTTGTAGGTGGAACAAAGTAGAGACTAGGGACACCCCTCTGGGCTGTCTTCAGGTGTAGGTGTAGCCGTGTGTAGGTGACGCGCATACTCTAAGGTGACGCGAGGTTAGACTGTTGTAGTCCGGAGGGGAGGGGCCATGAGCATTCTGACGTAGATAAAATGAATTCCTTACCAGGATATCTGAAAACAGGGATTGCGCACACAAAAACCCAGGAAAAGTGTTTCTAGTGTCCTAAACATCATTAAAATAAGATCAGGTTGTGTCAGGGGTGAAGTGACCCTTTAAGGCTGGACATTCGAGAGAAGTGTTCTCCACAATGATCACATCCATAGGGTTTCTCTCCAGTGTGAATTTGCTGGTGTGATTTAAGGCTGGACATTAGAGAGAAGTGTTGTCCACACTGATCACATCCATAGGGTTTCTCTCCAGTGTGAATTTTCTGGTGTGATTTAAGGCTTGCCATTTGAGAGAAGTGTTGTCCACACTGATCACATCCATAGGGTTTCTCTCCAGTGTGTATTCTCTGGTGACTTTTAAGGCTGGACATTCGAGAGAAGTGTTCTCCACAATGATCACATCCATAGGGTTTCTCTCCAGTGTGAATTCTCTGGTGATTTTTAAGGATGGATATTTGAGAGAAGTGTTGTCCACACTGATCACATCCATAGGGTTTCCCTCCTGTGTGAATTCGCTGGTGCTTTTTAAGGCTGTCCATTAAAGAGAATCTGTGTCCACACTGATCACATCCATAGGGTTTCTCTCCTGTGTGAATTATCTGGTGTCTTTTGAGGTCAGACATACAATGGTAGCGTTGTCCACACTGGTCACATCCATGCTTTTTTGGTTTAGCCAAGCTTCTATGTTCACTTACTGTTGGTAAGACATGAAGGCCAGACTGATGACAACACTGGATTGGAAAGGTAAAACAAAATGCCAATTGGTTAATAATAATAGTAATAATGTAATTAATACACAATTTTGCACAGTGTAATAATAATAATAATAAATCAAATATACAATAGCATAAGCTATGTTCATTGCACACCTAATTTAGCCTAGTATATGTGGATATGTAATACTACATTCACTTCTATTCACAAATTCACTGTGAGACAATAAAAAGGATAATCTAAATCAAATTACTATGAAACAAATGGAGGATTGAGACTACAATGACTATTAACTAATCAAAATATAACATGTAAAAGGGGCTATAACATACCATGGTCTTTGGGTTCCTCCTGTTCAGCAGAGTTGAGGTTGATAGAGTTCATCTTCACCTGAAGTCTGGAGTCCACAGTCAGATCTGATCAGAAATTATTGATATCCTGGAGCAGTTGTGGATAACTTACACAGACCAACTCTTCTTATACTAGAGAGCCTGAGGTAACCTGACTCCGCCCTCCTGCTCCCATCTGGGAACTCTCAGGCAGACTTGATGGAGGGGGGAACCCAGTGTACTCTCTGCTGCCCCATCTGGCGGAGTCAGGTTAAGCCTGAGGTGGAGCCACTAACTACTTGGATTGATAGGCCAAAGAGGAGAACAATAGAACCATCTCTCAACCAATCACAACCTAACAAACTGCTGCATGCTTTTTGTTAGGGATGCAACCTTCTAGAAAGAAACTGGTAACTGTGAGATTGCTTTGTAAATGTAATATGTAAGATATTAATGTATTTATATCCAATACATATATGTATGGACATTATGCACATACAGTGAGTATCTTGGCAATATATGTACAGTCTAACACTAGTGAATAATATGATTAAATAGTAATTAATTGTTACTGAAGCAGAGCCATTAAGTAGAAGAAATGACTGCTCAAGAGTCATTATACTGTGATTTACATCCCAGCATCTTAATTTATCTTGGAGAAATGGTAGTTGCTTTAATATGATAATGTTTTCTATTGCCTCTCTATATGTATGCTACTGGTTGAAATTGTCATGAACACAACACACTCCTACAAGCCACAGATACAAAAAAACTATTGACTTTGTAGCGGTTTCCTAAATAAAGTTTGAGTCAAGGAGTAACCCATACAAAGGTCCCTGTAAAATACAGCAACCTACAAAGTTAACTCAGGGAAATATATAATATAAATCCAATAAATCTGTACACTTCATAAACACAGGAAATGATTTCAACCACACAAAGTCCATCAGTCAGCCCGCCCCCATAGTGTGGACAGCTCGCCCCACGGCGTGGATATCTCGCCCCAACGCATGGATATCTCGCCCCGTGTTTATTTCATGTTTATTTTACCTTATTTCTCATATTAGAACATTGTTTGTCAAAGGAGAACATTTAGAACCAGTTAGAACCAGTTTGTTGTTAGTCAAATGAAAATTATGCATGGATAATGAATGGCTTACTCCCCTCCATTGTTCTGGAAATTCCATTCTAAGTACAGTACTTGAAATTCCAAGGTGTTCCATTCCTCCATTACTGAAATTAGTTGTTGTTGTACTACCATTATGTTAAACTAGGGCCACAGCCATATGCACTCATGTTTACATAATGTTATCCAGTAACATTCGTTTTTGCATGGTATGGAGTTGCTTATTTCATTGTTTAAAAAACGTTAGAGTTAAAGATTTAGCTGGGGACCTGGAGCCTGTGAAATCTTTCACAGACTTACAGTGCCACCAACAGGTGGATTTTTGAAAATGACTCAAATCATGAAGGCAGCGTGCAATTTACGTGGAATCTTTCACAGACTTTCATACTAGTCTACTACTACTAGCCATATGCACTCATGTTTATGTTGCATGTCATGGTAATAATAATAACGTAATAATATAGGCCTACCTGCAATTTTGTTGTTGTACTATTCTGCTATGTCTGCCTAAAAGTACAGCAGCCTACTTGAAATTCCATTCTGGAATATACATAATAATAATAATAATAACAACATAATAATATAGGCCTATGTTGAGATGTATTAAAAATGATCATTTATTGTCTGTGTATATAAATATATCATTGTCACTGTATGTATATTTATACATGCTTTTATACTGAAACCGGATGCCGGATGTGTCAATCGTGTTGACGTGTATATAAATGAGTAAAATAAACACTCGCTTCTCTCAGCCATGGTCTAAGGAAGCAAACCCACATCTGCTCTCTGAGTCTCCTTATTATCCCTCCGTAATGCTTCCGGCTAGCTTTGGTTGTTGTTGAATCTGACGCGATACGCTAGCTTTGTTCAACAGGTCATGGAGCCCAGTGGTAGAGGCAACAACCAATGGAACCGTATTCGCTTTGACGGAGATGAAAGGAACTTTGAATTATGGTTGGTAAAATTTCTCGGTTACCTCCGGCTGAAAGGGCTGAAAGACACCATACTGTACGAGCCCGATATCGACGACGAAGAAATACTCGATGGAGATGAGGCCGCAGTAAGAGACGCAGCAGCCGAGGTAAAAGCCGCTGAGGACGCCGAGAAAAATGAAAATGCTTACGCTGAATTGGTTCAAGTGCTCGATGATACGAGTTTGTCGTTAGTTATGCGTGAGGCAGCGGATGACGGAAGAAAGGCGTTACAGATTCTGAAAGATCACTATGCGGGCAAGGGGAAACCGAGGGTGATCAGTTTGTACACAGAGCTGACGTCGCTCCGGAAAACTGCAGATGAAACAATGACAGCATATATTATACGAGCAGAAACAGCTATCACGGCACTGAGAAATGCAGAAGAGACTTTGAGTGATGGCTTGCTAACAGCAATGGTTCTGAAGGGGCTGCCAGAATCTTATAAGCCATTTTCCATCCACATCGCACAAAGTGATGACAGGATCACCTTCGCCGACTTTAAGTCCAAACTGAGGAGTTACGAGATCACTGAAAGGTTCAGTAGCAGTTCCGGGGATGACAGCGTGATGAGACTAAGAAGCAAGGACAACGACGTGAGACTGTCCTGTTATAACTGCGGCCAGAGAGGGCACAAATCGTTTGAGTGCGGAGATGCTGCTGGTCAGAAAGAACAGAGACAGTGGTGCAGTCTTTGCAGAAGTCCAACACATAATGACACCAACTGCAGACGAAGAAGACGGAAAGACAACGTCAATGTGACGCAGGATGAAGAGGAGCACGCGTTCGCCTTCAAGGTGGGCCAGGTGAACCGCGACTCGGACGGCGCCGGGAGACCGAAGCAGAGACTTTGTCGGAGTAATACTCTGAGCAGAGGGCTGATGGTCGACACCGGGGCTACGTCACATATTGTGACCGACGTGAAGAAGTTCCGAAACTTCGATGAGAATTTCGAGCCACGGAGGAATGTTCTGGAGATGGCTGATGGAGTGAGGGCCTCTGGCGTAGCGCTGAAGAGAGGTACTGCAGTGTTTTACCTGAGAGATACCAAGGGTCGAGAGGTGGAAACGATGCTGAAGGGGGCGCTGTATGTTCCATCCTTTCCCCAAGACATTTTCTCAGTCAACGCAGCAACATCAAATGGAGCCACATTCATCTTCAAAGAGGGACAGAACAAGTTCATCCAGAGAGACGGCACGACATTCGACATTAAGGTACATGACAGGTTGTTTTATGTAAACACCGTTGATGAGAGTATTGATGTTGATGAATGTAATGGATGCTATGACATCAAGATGTGGCATGAGATTCTAGGACATTGCAACTATGAAGATGTGTTAAAACTGCAGAATGTAACTGATGGTATGGAAATTAAAGGCAAGGTTGATATTTCCAAGTTGTCATGTGATGTGTGTATAGAAGGTAAATTTGCTCAGAGCCGAAATAGAGAACCAGACCAAAGAGTTAAAGCAGCATTAGAACTTGTACACACTGATTTATCTGGACCAATTGATCCAACGGCTAAAGACGGATTCAAATATGCTTTAGCATTTACTGACGACTATTCAGGAGCTACTTTTGTTTATTTCTTGAAATCTAAGAGTGACACAGTCAAAGCTACAGAGAAGTACATTGCCGATGTTTCACCTTATGGGAAAATTAAGTGTATTCGTTTGGATAATGGTACTGAGTATACTTCTGGTCACTTTCAGGCATTGTTAAGCGGAAAGTCCATTAGACATGAGACCTCAGCTCCATACTCACCCCATCAGAATGGGACAGCTGAAAGAAATTGGCGAACGCTGTTTGAGATGGCCAGATGTATGCTGATTGAGTGCAAATTACCAAGGGAATTGTGGACATATGCGGTAATGACTGCTGCTGTTATTCGAAATAGATGTTTCAATAAGCGTGTAGGACAGACCCCATATTACATGCTGACAGGAAAGAGGCCAAACCTTTCAAGAATGAGAACTTTTGGGTCCCCATGCTATGCATATAAACAAAATAAGAAAAAGTTGGATTCACGATGTGAAAAAGGGATATTTGTGGGATATGATAAGAATAGCCCAGCCTATTTAGTGTTTTGTCCCGACACTGGGAAGGTAACTAAGCACAGATTGGTAAAGTTCATTCAAAGGAATGTCATTTAGATTCAGACCCAAACAGAGTGGGATGATGATTGCAGTGGGGGAAGGACTGTAAACCACTCCCTGAAGATAGGGAAACTAACGAGACACAAGAACAAGAGGTGGTTGTTGAAATGAGTGATTTGGCAAATGTTCAGGCAGGTGAAGATGGCCAAACCAGTGAGATACAGGAACAAGAAGCAGGGGAGATGGATGATTTGGTCAGTGCTCAGGCAGGTGACAGTGGCCAGAGTGCAACATATCCCAGAAGAAAAGTGAAACCACCTCAGTATTTGGAGGATTATGAGTGTCAAGTAAAATCTGATGACCTAGATGACATAACCTTTGATTATTGTTATAGAGTCATTTGTGATGTGCCACACACAGTAAAGCAGGCAATGGCATCACCTGACTCTAAGTTATGGGCAAGAGCTATGGATGAGGAAATAGAATCATTAAAGGAAAATGACACGTTTACCCTGACTAAACTGCCAGAAGGCAAAGAAATAGTGGGGGGTAGATGGGTGTATGCTTTAAAAACAAATGCAGATGAATCTAAACAATTCAAGGCACGTTATGTAGCCAAAGGTTTCAATCAAAAACCAGGTGTGGATTATGAAGAGACTTTTTCACCAACGGCAAACCAGACTAGTGGGAGGGTATTGATGCAAAAGGCAGCACAAGAGAATATGATCTTACACCAAATGGACGTCAAAACGGCCTATTTGCATGCACCAATAGATTTTGAGATTTACATGAGACAACCAGAGGGATATGAAGTTACATCTGAGAATGGGGACATGCTGGTGTGTAAACTAAATAAATCTTTGTATGGTTTAAAAAAAGAAATTGGAACAAGATGTTGCATGATTTTTTAACTAAAAATCAATTTATTCAGAACCCAGTTGATAATTGTGTTTACACAAGGGAAATGAAGGATCAAAAGGTATTCATTGTATTTTGGGTCGATGATATAATAATTGCAGCAAGTGATGACAATGTGATGATTGATGTAAAAGAAATGCTTACAGCAAAATTCAGAATGAAAGACTTAGGCAAATTGAAACATTTCATTGGTATTGATTTTGAACAAGGTGAACATTATGTGACTATGTCACAAAGGAAATATGTTGACAAAATATTGACTAGATTTGACATGCAGGACTGCAAGCCAAGAACAACACCCTGTGAGGCAAAATTGAACTACACTGACAGCAGTGAGTCATTGGGGGATGTGAGAAAGTACAGGGAAGTTGTGGGTAGTCTAATATACTTGACTACTTGTACCAGGCCAGATCTGAGTTTTGTAGTGGGAAAACATTCACAATATTTTTCTAAACCAACAGAAGAGCAGTGGATCACAGTGAAACATGTGCTGAGATATCTGAAGGGAACCAGGGAAAAATCCTTATGCTATAGGAAATGTGAGGAACTAGGCTTGATAGCATATAGTGATGCAAACTGGGCAGAGGATGCAAGTGACAGACGTAGCACTAGTGGTTATTGTGTCAGCCTAAACCCAGAGGGCCCTTTGATTTCATGGAGGTCTAAAAAGCAATACACCGTAGCACTTTCAACTTGTGAAGCTGAGTACATGGCTTTAGCGGCAACTCTACAAGAGTGTTTGTATTTGATTCAATTGTTACAATGTATTGATGAATTTCATTACATGCAGCCAAAGATTTACGAGGACAATCAAGGTACAATAGCGTTAGCTACAAATCCTGTACAGAGACAGAGGTCAAAACATATTGACATAAGATACCACTTTGTAAGATCAACTGTCAATGATGGTAAAGTGATTCTCGAGTATTGTCCAACTGAACAAATGGTTGCCGATGTTATGACAAAACCAGCCAGGCTGTGTCAATTGAGAAATTTTGAGGGTTTCATGTTTGGAGAATAACACACAGTCCAAAGTTTTTTTTTCAAGGGTTCTTTGTTTTTTGTTTGGTTATTTATCTTTATGTTTACCAATTCACGATCAAGTGGGGGTGTTGAGATGTATTAAAAATGATCATTTATTGTCTGTGTATATAAATATATCATTGTCACTGTATGTATATTTATATATGCTTTTATACTGAAACCGGATGCCGGATGTGTCAATCGTGTTGACGTGTATATAAATGAGTAAAATAAACACTCGCTTCTCTCAGCCATGGTCTAAGGAAGCAAACCCACATCTGCTCTCTGAGTCTCCTTATTATCCCTCCGTAATGCTTCCGGCTAGCTTTGGTTGTTGTTGAATCTGACGCGATACGCTAGCTTTGTTCAACTACCTGCAATTTTGCATTTATTTTAGCAGGTGGCACTAAAGTTCTTGTTGCTTCCCACTTACATAAAATTGTATTACATTTATTTCAGCAGGTGGCACTAAAGTTCTTGTTGCTTCCCACTTACATAAAATTGCCTGCCTGTTATTGTATGCCGTGTGTGTGTCAAGTTCTTGTTGCTTCCCACTTACATAAAATTGCCTGCCAGACACCTTTGATGATGGGCCATTCTGTAGAACAGGTAGCCTACAGAATGCAAATGCTCCAACCTCAATACAGGTCCATATAGTCCTATAGATTACAGGAATTTAAAACCTTAGACTACATGATGGCCTGCCAGACACCTTTGATGATGGGCCATTCGAACAGAATCCCATGAATTAAGTCAATGAATCAATGATGGCCTGGAATGTAGCCTACAGAATTCAAATGCTTGAAGAAGCGTTGTATATATTTTTTTTGTTCAACTATTTTTTAAAGTGGCATCTGTATATATTATTTCTCTCAAATAAATGGTTACTTTCCTACAGTTGATCTGTTGTTGTTGTTCTTGTTGTAGTAACGACCCAGCACACTCAAACAAAAGAGGCTGATGACCCCCCTTGGGCCCCCTCCACTCTCACTATAACTAGACACATACCCCCACCCCCCCCCCCACCCCCTCTCTCTCTGTTTAAAAGTACAGGAAAAATCGCAAAGTACATGTACAAATATAGTACAGGTAAAAATATCTCTCTCTCTCTCTCTCTGTTTAAAAGTAGGCTACTATTGTGAATCAGTGGACCATGACAGCTTAAACACAACTCTTCTTTACTTTCAAAACTCAGAGTCAATAATAAGGCAAAGCAACATCATCACACATCATGTTGTATGTCAAGACTGAAGTAGTCAATCCCAGATAATCCCCCCAATCATCACAAACAACACAGGAATATGCAAGAGCGCAGCACAATCAAACAGCTGTCAGTGAGACATAACAGCTACATGTAAAAATGTCTCTCTCTCTTTGTTGGGGCGACTTATGCGGACTTTTTGGGGGCGAATTCTCCGTACTTTTGGGGGCGAATTCTCCGCGCGTTGGGGCGACCGCTCTTCCCGTTGGGGCGACCGCTCTTCCCGTTGAGGCGACCGATCTTCGCCGCTTTGGGCGAGTTGGAAAAGGGGCGAGCCGTCTCGTATTCCCTTGTAAACCCCCAAATCATAAACTCCACTTCGGGTTCTGGTCAGTTCAACCCCAAAAGAAAGAAAATAAGGCCGCATCCTGGCGCGTGTGTGTGCGTGCGTGCAAGTCTCTCTGGGTAAGTGCTTGTGTTTAGGGTGTTAGCCCCGCTGTTAGCTCTTTGTAGCTCACCAACAGCAACCCTCAGTAATTCAGCTCCTCCCCTCAAGACCACGCTGGCTCGGATGCTTTCCTCTATCTTCGAAAGACAAGGTGATGAGTCGCAGCGACACTGTCAGTCGAGGTACACTGGATTACACTTGCTAGGGTCGATAATTTATTTGTTTTCCAAATTACTCAATCCATGAACACACAGTACTCCTTCACATCTAGATTTATAATATCCCCTGTGTAAAGTTTTGGAATTAATCTCCAAAGCACTGCTTTAACTCCAAAGACTGGTTTATTGACTTATCTTGATAGCAACACATGAATCAATGCAAGAGTGAAATGAATCAACGTGCTTCACCGACAACATATAACATACTGACATCCGGGGCCTTTTCTTCAGTGGTGTTACTAGTATTCTGACATGCCAAGCGCCCCCTTATGGATGAAAGGTTAAACTGTCAAATGGATAAACATTACAACCCTCTTCTCCTTAAAGTTTTTTTTCTTTTTAAACAGCTGTTTGCATACATGTCAACAAACTAAACATTTACCTGATATTCAGTTCAACACTTTTTTTTTTCTTTCTTTTGATATATTTTTATTTCATTTTTTGGATGAAAGGCACAGGTACAGGCATACAAAGAAAGTGCACACAAAGTGTAATTCAAATTATTTGCCTACTGCAATCAGTGGCTTGCCCCTTGCCTCATTTTTTTAAATCCTACCCCCAAACCCCTGCACCAACCACCGTTGACAAAAAAAAAAAAAAAAAAAAAAAATATATATAGTAATGATAACAATTAACTGCAACATAAACATATATCAAAACAAATTGTAAATAAAGAACAATAAATTAATCCCTCCCAACCCACCCCGTCATAGGCCTGAATATAAAAAGATACGAGCAAAAATGTCAACAAAGACCCAAAAAAAAAAGGGATTATACAGATATAATTAGTTATATATGTCATGCTAGTTATACAGTAGAGGTCCTAACTTGATAGAGAATATGGTTCCAGCTATCTATTGTTTGATAGTTTGCACCATTTAATCTAGCTGTAGAAAGCTCCATTGTTACAACATCAGTTAATAACTGTTTGCAGTGATTAAAGGGCAGAGAATGTGGAGCTTGCCATCGCAGTGCCAACATTTTTTTTGCAGCGGTACTTCATGCCAGCCAGAATCGTCTCTGAACAATACTTAAAGTTAAAGAATCATCATTAAGGAGCAATAATTTAGAACAACAGGGAATATGTTTTTGTAATACTTTAGATAGATAATGAGTTATCTGTTCCCAGAAACTTTTGACTGTGGGGCATTCCCACATCATATGTATAAAGGTACCAGTAGTATTTAAAGAACAGAGTGTACAGTTTGGTGAAATAGCACGTCTCATTCTATAAGCTTTCTGGGGGGTTAGATATGTTTTATGGACACAATTGAAATGAATCTGCTGATGATTTGGGTTTTGTGATGCCATAATAATATTTCCCCACACTCTGGTCCAATTGATAGATTGATGATGTTCTAATCCCAAGTCTGTGCTCCAAGATTGGATAACGGGTATTAACGAAGTACCTCTTTGTGATAGATCTTTATAAATTATAGAAACTTGACCTTTGGACAGACCTGCAGTTTTTTTAGAGAGAGTAACTAAAGGGTGAGTAGCTGGTTTGGTCCATGGAACTCCATAGGCTCGCATAGCCGAACGGAGCTGCAAATATAAAAAAAAGGAGGTACCTGGTAAGTTATACGACTCTTTCAGATCAGAGAATGATCTTAAACCATTGTCATCCATAACATCGGCAAGTACATGAATGCCACAATTGGACCATGATTGAGCTACAAAACAACGGCCTCCGCTAAGCAATAAAGGGTTATGGAATAAGGGAGTCTGTTCATGCCACTTAGTATCCCATTTAAGTAACTTTTCATATTTGCGCCATAAAGATATGGCATGCGCTATTATTGGACCATAACGCAATCTACACTGCTTTGGTGAAATATCTGTGAAGACAATGTCCTGTAAACGAATCGGTGCCACAATATGTTTTTCAATATTAAGCCAGGGGGCCTCAGAATTTAAATTAAACCAACTCAACAGAGGACGAAGTGATAACGCTTGAAAATATAACTTAAAATTTGGTACAGCTAGACCGCCAGATTGCCGCTCATTTTGTAAGGTAGTAAGTTTAACCCGAGCTCGCTTGCCTCGCCATATAAATTTTGAGATTGCTCTATGTAAATTTTCCCAATGAGCAACAGGTGGGGCAATAGGAATCATGGAACTACAGAAGTTTACTCGAGGTAATATGTTCATTTTGATAATAGAGACTCTTCCGGAGAGGGAGACAGGTATATTACACCATCGATTGAGATCGTCTATGATTGACCTAATGGTTCTATTGTAGTTTACAGACACAATTTTTTCAATTGAAGGAAATATATATCAATACCCAGATATTTAAATTGGGTTACAACCGGGATCTCATGGTCAAGCACAGAGTTAGGAGTAGTTTTTAGGTACATTAGTGCAGATTTAGTCCAGTTTATTTTATAACTTGAAATTGAACTGAATTTTTCAAATATTTGGAGGAGGCTTGAGAGGGAATGAGATACATTCTCCATATATAACAGGATGTCGTCCGCATAGAGCGAAATATGATGATCAGTAGAATTTACAGAGATTGGCTTAATGTTTTCTGATTGCCGTATAGCTTGGGCTAAAGGTTCAAGGGATAAAATAAATAAGTTTGCTGAAATCGGATCCCCTTGCCTACTTCCACGAGTGATTTTGAAAGGAGGAGAACTAATATTTCCGGTTATAACACTGGCTGATGGATTAGAAAATAATATTTTTACCATATTTATGAAATTTGTACCTAGTCCCATACATTTCAGTACAGCCCAAAGATAGGTCCACTCCAGACGGTCAAAGGCCTTTTCTGCGTCAACAGAGAGAACAGCAGACGACACTTTGGCATGCGAGGCGGAGTTGACAATGTGAAGGAAATTATCAGACGAAAGTCTTTTTTTAACAAAACCACTTTGATCTGGGTGAATCAGTTTAGGTAAAAACTTTTCAAGACGGCATGATAATACTTTAGAAAATAGTTTGACATCTGTATTAATTAAAGAAATGGGGCGCCAATTAGAACACTGGTTTGGATCTTTACCTTTTTTTAATAAAAGAGAGATTAGGGACATATTCACGTCTCTCCCTAAGGAGCCTTTAGATATGGATATATTAATCATTTCAAGTAGTAGTGGGCCCAACACGTCCCAGAACTTCAAATAAAATTCAGGGGGAATTCCATCCCACCCTGGAGACTTGCCTTTATTCATAGCTTCCAGAGATGTTTTGAGTTCTTGTAATGATATAGGAGCACCCATTAAACTTGATTCAACTGGTGACAAAACAGAGAGGTTAAGGCCACTTCAAAAAGATTCAATCTCCTCAGAGGAGCGCTCGCCTTCTGTAGTATATAAATCATTATAAAATTTAGCAAATCTTGTATTGATTAATTTTGGATCTGTAAGCAGCTCACCATTTTCTGATGTAACAGTAGTAATATTTCCTACAAGATCACTATTGCGTAGTTTGTTGGCCAGTATTTGACTCGGCCGACTGCCATGAAAGTATTGATTTACTCTAACTTTATGGATGGAAGATTCGGCTCTTTTCCTGATAAGATCGTTTAGTTCACTCTTAACATTGGCTAGTGTAGCAGCAGTCTGCTGAGAGAAATGCCTCTGTTGAGATAGGTCCAAGGTAGACAGCATGGTTTCTAATTCAGATATTCGTTTTAGCTGAGATTTATTAAGACTTGAAGAGAAAGTAATAGCATTATTTCTGACAAAGCCTTTAATGGTGTCCCAAAGTATCCTGAAATCATCCACTGAGTTATTATTAATCATTTAAAAAAAAGCTAGCTCAGACTGAAATTGCTCACAGAATGCTGGATTGTCCAATAAAGAGCAGTTAAAGCGCCATCTGGTGGCCTTTTTCTTAGTCTGGCTAAATTGAAATTGACAGAAATAGGCATGGTGATCTGATAAACTCATAGGTCGGATTTCATTTTTTTTATGTCTGAAAATAAGGATGCTGATATTAAAACTAAATCGATACGGGAAAATGATAGATGTCTATTAGAGAAAAAAGTATATTCCCTGTTGCCTGGATTATGAACCCGCCAAATATCAGTAAGATTAAAGTCAGATAGCAAGTGCTTTAAAGCGTTTGTCGAGCGAGCATTATGGTTAACTGCTTTAGATTTATCCAAAGTATGATCCAGAACAGAATTCATGTCTGACCCAATAATCAACTGGAAATCAGCTAGTTCCATTAGTACATTATTCAATGATTGAAAAAAGTCTGGCTCATAACAGTTGGGTGCATAGACATTAATAAACGCAATTCTTTTACCATTATGAATACATTTTAGAAAAGCTATTCTACCTTCTTGATCACTGCCTTTGCCTATGATGGTAATTTTGCATTTTTTATCAATGATTATAGCAACCCCTTTGGTTCTATTCAAAGCTGAAGCAGAAGAAGCCACTTTATAACGCTGATTTTCTAATTTGTGCATATCTTTTTCAAGCAGGTGCGTTTCTTGTAACATGGCAATTTCAACTCGATTTCTTGATATAATATCAAGACAGCTAGCCCTTTTAATAGAATTGTTAAGACCTTTAACATTCCATGAAAAAATAGCTAAAGACGACATTTATAATATGAAGTAAAATAATTCAAAAGTATATGATTCTGTACTAATAGATAATCAAAATTTTGGTCTTTGTTGACGAGATGCCCAAAGTAAGAACATAAGAAAAAAAGGCCCATATAACCCACCCCATCTTTACAAAAAAAGTCTGTAAGTCTGAAAAACAGTACAAAAAGAACACCCCGTATATCTAACACAGGGTTGTAACATAGCTGCAAAAGGAAGCTCATCTCCTAATGTCCCAGTAGGAGTCCATTCACGTTATTCAAAATCAGCCAGATGTGACGGGGGCCCTCTGTTGACCCTGACCGGGTATCTACGGACAGGTGACTGAGTCTGTGGCTGAGGTGTGTTAGGGGCTAAGGTCTCTGGGGCTAGGGGCCCAGTATTGCTCATGCTGCATTCTCACGCGCATGCGTTGGCGTTATGCTGGTGTACTGCTCCTCTCGGTGACAGCGTCCAACATATCGGCTAATTTTACTATTTTAAGCTTCATCTTTTAAAACCCCACTAATAGTCACGGTTGCCCAATGGCCTAGTTTTAACTCAATCTTACTTTTATTACGATCGAACCTCCCGATCATTAGTTACAAGCCGACCTGTCCCGACTACGGCGTCAACGCCCTGTGACAGCTGACAGCTAGCCTGTTTTGACAGCTCGCTAGCCGGGAGCTATCTACAACTTCGGCAGCCTCACTACAGCTTCGGATAAAGAACCACAAACCCACATCATCGCCACATGATCTAACACCGATCCAACTCACAGGCCCAGTCTCTCTGGTTGGTAAGTCTCGTTCCCTGTTGACTCCTCACCTGTGTTCCGGTTCTGCAAACTAGGCTTACTCTCTGCTGTGGGTACCCGTTGTGGTGCCCTCGCCTGTATGTACCGCCCTGAGACACTATCCCGGTTCAACACCTAGCCTGTTTCATCTCATCCTGCCATTTCATCTTCCACTTTTACTGGCCATAGTCTTGTTTTCTTTCCTCAGCCATCATCATCACCTCCACCACCACCACCATGACACTCACCTCATCTCCCGGTTGCGACAGCTGCCTCCACCTGAAGCACAGAGTATCGGTGCTGGAGGGTAGAATCTCAATTCTCCACCAAATACAAGATGATGAGATGCTCCTGGACTCCCTTCATAAATCCTGCATTCCTGTTCCTTCGGCCTCCGACCCTGATGCCAGCCCCTCCGCCGAGGAGCTTGATTTGACTGTCCCCGCCGCCACCGGACTCGAACATCCCCCCCGGCGTTCCCCCTCCAAGATGCGGGAGCTTGATGCGACCCTCCCCGCCGCTGGATCCGAACGTCCTCGCTGTTCCTCTAAGCCCCGGGATCTAGACGAGACAGTTACCCTCCGTCTCCCCCCCACTCACGAGGGTGCAAGACCAAAAATTAGACCAAAAATTTCACCCTCGGCCAGCTCCACTCCTGGTCCATGGACAGTGATCCCCCGGGGAAACCATGGGAAGAAGCCCCCCCCACACACCCCCCCTCCCATACCATTAAACAACTCATTTTCTATTTTAGATATGAATGAGTTCCCCCCACTATACCCAGCCGCCCCGTCCAACGACCCACTGCCTAGCCCATCATCCCCGGTCAACTCATCCGCAACCACTAGCCTGAAACTGCCCCGCTACAATCTGCTAAAATCAGCTGTTAAACGCCGCTCGGAGGGTCCCCTTGGGCCCCATCCTCCGAAGAAACCCACCCCCCACACTCTGTCCAACACCTGGAAACGGCCTAGTACGATGCTGTTACAGAAACCCACCACTCCGTCCCCCTCAATCAGCAACACCCCACCAACGGCAACTGGATCCCCCTCACTGCATGATGATGATGTTGATAATTCCTACCACGGTCATCATCGGCGACAGCCAAATGAAACATATCCGTTTTATTAACGCAATTACACATAGTTGTCCCGCCGCCTGCACAGCACAACTCCTCGATAAACTTCCCGGTCTGCTCGCCTCACTCCCCTCCACCATCAAGAACATCATCCTCCACTCCGGCACAAATAACCGCCAGTCAGAACAAGCAAAAATCCACTTTAAACAAATCTTCAATCTCCTCCGTCAGTCTGGAAGATCAGTATACATGTCCGGCCCACTGCCCACGATCGGTCGTGGTGACGTTTCCTTCAGCAGACTGTCCTCTCTTCATTATTGGCTCCAATTCGCCTGCTTCAAATACAACATAATCTACATCTCCAACTTCTTTCTCTTCTGCAACCGCCCCCACTTCTATGCCCGTGACGGCCTCCATCCTAGCCGCTTTGGCAATGAAATGCTGGCTCACAACCTCCGCAAGTCGTTAGCAGCTCAATCATTACCCCACACAAATCAACACGCAGATTGACTATTAGTCTCAGCTGACTCGTCCGACCACCACGCTGGGCCGTCAACAACAACAACAACACCCAGTCAACCTTCTGACTCCCACAGCCCCTCCATCGCCCCCTGGCGGCCGGGTGGTCATCCTACCCCCATTCCCACCTCAATTATACTGTCTGTTAGCCCCTCTGTATTAAACACTGAACTGTCCCCTTCCCGTCCGTCCGTATCCACCTCTATCCTGTCCTCTAGCGACACATACTGCCTGCCCATTAGAACAGACCCCAGCCAGCAGCAAATCCCTGTTCACTCTGGAAACAGATTCCCCCACAGGATCTCATACTGCTCTGGGATCAATACTACAAATCTCACCTTTCCAATTCGTCTCCCCTGTAAAAAAAATAACACATTCATCTCCCAGCCAAGCCAAATTAGCTCTTTGGAACCTCAGGTCACTCAACGACAAACAATTAATCTGTAACGATCTCATCACTTCCAGTAATATTGATATTTTAATGCTCACAGAGACATGGCTAAAAATGACTTCAAACTCCTCAATGAGGCCTCCCCCCTACCTATTCTTATTTGCAGAATTCTAGGCTCTCCAGTCGTGGCGGTGGAGTTGCTGTTATTTTTAATCCTAACTTTATTTGTACCCCTCTCTCTTTTGGTGACTTTAATTCATTTGAATATCTGGCATTCATTATTAAGCAACAGCGTACACTCTTTGTTTTAGTCTACCGTCCCCCCAAACCAAACTGCTCTTTTCTCACCGAATTTTCAGACCTGTTAACACTACTTATGCCAAAATTTGACAGTGTCGTCCTCCTGGGTGACTACAACATCCACGTTTGCTGCCCCACCAACGCAGTAGCTAAGGATTTCATCAGCCTAACAGAATCCTTCGATTTTATGGTCCACCCAACTGGTCCAACACATAAATTAGGACACACCCTCGATCTTGTCCTGTCCTCGGGGGTGAACATTTCAAACATTGAAACTAATGCTATGGGTGGTGTTTCTGACCATTCCTCCATCATTTTCAATATGTTGTCTACTTCCCCACCCTCCAAAGCATCGGCCCCCACCCGCTCCCGCCTCATTAACCCTTTAACCGCCACCAAGTTTTGTAACATTTTTGTCACCACCACAACCACTCCTGCTCTCCATCATTCCCCCAATGACCAACTCAACTATTTTAACACCATTTGCCAGACCACATTGGATATTGTAGCCCCCTTCAAAACCCGGCTAAACTCCACCCACAAATCCTCACCCTGGCTGAACGACCACACTCGTGCCGCCAAGAGAGAACTCAGAACTATAGAGCGCAAATGGAAATCCTCTAAGCTAACCGTATACCTTGAGCTGCTAAAAGACCTCATGAAGGGCTATAACAACGCGGTGAAGGAAGCTAGAGCCAAGTATTTCTCCAATCTCATCTCGGAAAACTACAACAACTCTAGAACCCTATTTAGGACCATTGAGCTTGTCACCGGGGGTCCCCAAACCCGCATTGAGGCATCCCCTGACCGCTGTGAACAATTCTTAAACTTTTGTATTAATAAGATCGACTCAATTAGGTCCCTGCTGGTCACTGCACAACCCTTTTTAACTGCCCCTTTGTGCAGCGGAGCGGATATTCCTTCTGTCACCCCCGCTGCTCCCCTCTGCTCTCTCGGCCAGATATCCCTTGCAAACCTCCACAAAACCATCGTCCATATGAAATCCTCCTCCTGCCCCCTAGATATTGTCCCTACTTCCCTTCTTAAGGAAATCTTTCCCACAGTTGGTCCCCATATACTATCTATCATTAACAGCTCCTTGTCCTCTGGATCTGTTCCCCCCTCTTTCAAAGTTGCACTAGTCTCGCCCCTCCTTAAAAAAACAAACCTTGACCCCTCTGTACTAACCAATTTCAGACCTATATCAAAATTACCATTCCTGTCTAAGGTTCTAGAAAAAGTTGTCTTCACCAAACTCATAGACTATTTAACCGAGAACACCCTCTTTGAAAAGTTCCAATCTGGTTTCCGTGCCCTCCATAGCACGGAGACAACTCTCTTGAAGGTCGTCAACGATCTCCTTCTAGCCACAGACTCTGGGAACTGCTCCGTCCTAGTTCTCCTTGATCTAACAGCAGCTTTTGACACCATCGATCATGCAAAACTTCTCAACCGCCTTGAGAAATATGTGGGCATCTCAGGCACAGCCCTACACTGGTTCTCATCCTATTTAACCGACAGATATTTCTCAGTCTCTATTGGTGAGTCCATCTCATCCAAAGCCCCGCTACACTGTGTCCCTCAGGGCTCTATTCTTGGCCCTATCCTGTTCTCCTTGTACATGCTCCCACTTGGCAACATCATACGGAAACACAACCTCAATTTTCACTGTTACGCCGATGATACCCAGCTTTATCTCCCCATCAATCCTCACGACACCTCCAGCATATCCATACTGCACTCATGCCTAGCCGACATTAAGGCCTGGATGACAATAAACTTCCTCCAACTTAACGAATCAAAAACTGAAGCACTAATATTTGGCCCACCATCTGACAGAGCACGTCTTGAAATTAGCCTCGGCCCCCTACGTCCCAATATCAAACCTGCAGCCAGAAACCTGGGTGTCTTTTTGGACTCTGACCTCTCCCTGGAGAGTCACGTAAAAAAAGTTGTCCAGTCTTCATTTTTTCACCTTAGAAACATAGCAAAAATCAAACCCTTTCTCTCCCGCCCTGACCTCACCAAAGTTATCCACGCTTTAATTTACTCCCGTGTAGACTACTGTAATTCCCTATACTCCTGCCTCTCAAAAAATCCATCAACCGGTTACAACTCATTCAAAATGCTGCAGCTCGCCTCCTAACAGGCTCCAGAAAATTCGATCACATCACCCCTATCCTGGCCACCCTACATTGGCTGCCTGTCTCATACAGAATCAATTTTAAAATACTTTTATTTACCTTCAAAGCTAGATCCGGACTTGCTCCATCTTATATTTCTGACCTACTCGACCCCTACGAGCCAGCTCGCGAGCTAAGATCATCCGGCACAGCCCTTCTATCTATCAAATCAGGCTGCAAAAAAACTGTAGGCGACCGGGCATTCACTATCCGTGCACCGTCTCTCTGGAATGCCCTGCCCCTAGAGATCAGGCTTGCCGAGTCTGTGCCCCGTTTCAAATCACTCCTTAAGACTCATTTCTACAAAGCTGCATTCGACCCCCTACCCTTGTGATTTATTATTATATTTTTTTTTGTATTGATTTCTTCTGTTGTTGTTGTGATTTTGTGCATTATTGACAATATATTTTATTCTATAGTCTGCCTCCTTGCTATGTCTTTATATATGTTTCTCTGTTAAAGCACTTTGTGACTGGTTCTTAAAAGGTGCTATACAAATAAAGCTTTATTATTATTATTATTATTTTGTATATCAGACCAGTCCATGACATCTCCTCCGCCATCCATAGTCTGTGATCCACACTGAGAGTGGAGATCCTTGACCACCAGTTTGAAGTGGGATGAGTTTCGGGTGATGACATGGTTGTCATTTTTAGCTGTCACCATGGAACCTTTGATAGCAATGACCTTGTAAGATCGGGGATTGTAAGCAGGGCACAGTTTTCCCTCCTTCTTTTGACGACACAGGACCATGTCGCCCACTTTCAGAGCCAACGGAACAGCATGATGCATCCTGTCAGCATGGAGTTTCATCCTGTTCTTCGCCACCGCATCCGCTTGACGCAGCTGTGTATCCATGTGAGAGTGGATGGGAAGAGGAGACTCAGGTAATTTGATTCTGAGCGGCCTACCAAACACCACATTGGCAGGAGCCATGCCAGTTGAACAGTGAGGTGTGGCACGGTAGTTGCAGAGGAATGTATACAGAGTCTGTTTCCATTGACGGCCCTCAACATGAGCAGCACGTATGGTCTTTTCAAGGGTGCGCATGAAGCGTTTGGCTTCTGCATTGGCCTGAGGCCACAGTGGTGTTATCTTCCTATGGCGGAAGCCCAAATATCCTGCAAAATCAGCAAATTCAGAACTCTGGAACGGAGGACCATTGTCCGTTTTAACTTGAAACGGAATTCCCAGCGTAGATAATATTTTGTCAAGTTTAGGAATTGTGGCTCTGGCCGATGTGGACTGTAGAATCTCCACTTCTGGATATCTGGAGTATTCATCAATCACCACCAAAAGGTAATCGCCAGACGGGAAAGGACCACAGAAGTCCACACCAACCTTTTCCCAGGGTGATGACGGCAGCTCAGACATGCGGAGAGGTTCTTGTGTGTGAGTGGGCACGACAGCCTGACAGGGGAGACAGCCAGCTATCATCGTTTCTACTTGTCTGTCAATACCAGGGAACCAGACTTTTTCCCTGATCAGCTTCTTGCTTTTGACGACTCCTTGGTGGCCTTCATGAGCAAGTGATATTGCCTTGACTTGTAAAGAATGGGGAACAACAATCCTTGTGCCCCTTAGTATTGTGTCCTCTGTAGCAGTCACAGTCAGTTCATCTTTGATTTTCCTGTATGACAGCAGCGCAGCAACATCAACCCCAGCAGGAAAATCCTGCTTGTCAGACAGTGACCACCATGAGCCTGTTTTGATGAGTCGAATTACTTCACATAAAGTGGGGTCACTCCAAACCGACCGCAGCTTAAATAGGTGAAAAATCAACTGCGACGGAACGGGCTGCGATTATTGTTTCTTAAAAAAAAAAAAACACTGCCTAGCGCGAGGCCTCGCATGCGCGAGGCCCTGTGCGGCCGCACCACTCGCACTACCCTAAAAGCGGCCCTGCATGTGAGATGTGTGACACCTGTGCAGGGTGTCGTGACATGTAGTCTGCTGGATTGTCTTTCCCAGCCTTGTAGCATACTGTGTAGTTATAGGGTTGCAAACGTAGACCCCAGCGTTCTATACGAGCAGGTGGCTTGGATTCGGGGTTGTTGAAAATCCATTCCAATGGTTTGTGATCACTAACTAGGGTAAAGAGCGCTCCATACAGGTAAATGTGAAAATGTTCGCAGCCCCACACAATGGCAAGAGCTTCACGTTCTGTTTGTGAATATTTCTGTTCGATGGGTGACAGTGCCCTACTTGCATAGCTTAGCACCCTGGTCGGTTCATTTGTGCCATGTCTTTGTGCCAAAACAGCTCCAAGGCCCACCAGACTTGCATCAACTACCAGTTCAGTTAGTTTATGAGGGTCAAAATAGGTCATCACAGCATCAGCCGTCAAACTTTGTTTCATCTCACCCAGAGACCTCTGGTGATCTTCTGTCCAGCTCCAACGAGCATTCTTTTTTGTGAGTTCCCTCAGTGGCTGAGTTATGGTGGAAAAATCCTTAATGAAACGGGCACTGTAATTGGCCATGCCAATCAAACTGCGAACTTCACTGGCATTATTTGGGGAAGGAGCGTTGTGTAGTGCCTGAACCTTTTTAGGATCCGGGGAGAATCCACCATCTGAGGATGTGTACCCGAAGAAATCCAAAGTAGTTTGTGCATAGGAGCACTTGGCCTTGTTGAGAGTCAGGTTCTTCTCCTTTAATCGCTCAAATGCGTGATCTCAGAGCGTGATCATGGGCAGTCTTAGTTTTGCCGAACACCAAGATGTTGTCACTTAGGTTGATAACTCCTGGGATGCCATCCAGCGTTTGTTGAATGGCATTTTGGAACACCTCTGCAGCTGAGGAGACTCCAAAACTCAGTCTCTTATAGCGTCGCAGTCCGACATGAGTGGAGCTTTGAGAAGAACTTGGCTCCATTTAGTGACTGTATCACATCATCCACTTTAGGTGTGAGATGTCTTTCTCTTTCGATGGCCCGGCTTGGTAATCTCATGTCAACACAGATACGCACTGCTTCTGGGTCTTTTGGCTTCGGAACAGGAACAATTGGAGAGACCCATGGGGTGGGGCCATCCACCCTTTCAATGATATCAAGGTCTTCTAGGCGTTGTAATTCAGCTTCAATTATCCTCCTCACATGAAACGGTACTGTCCGATGAGGTTGTGCGCCTGGAGGGACATTTGGGTTTATGTGCAATTTGACTCGAAAGTCCTTCAATTTGCCCACTCCATGAAACAGGTCAGCATATTCGGTGAGGAGGCCATCCACTGTAGTCACTTCTGTCTGGTTTGAGGTGATTGTGGGCTGCACTGGCAGTTGTGGGGATGCGTGAAGTGTGTTGGCAACTGTAATTAGTCCCAGTTGAGTGGCAGTGTCATATCCAAGTAAACTACCATTGCTTCCTTGTAGTACATAGAAAGTTGCATTCGTGAAACATAGCTTGGATTCCACTAGTGAGTTGCATTTTCCTATAGCAGGTAGTGGTGTGTGTGTGAATCATAAGGAAAAATGGGAACTGTGGATTTTGTGAGTGGGGGCTTACACTTACATTTATGGTATGTAGTTTCATCAATTATGTTTACAGATGCCCCTGTATCAAGCATGACCTGAATGTTGCAGTGCCTTACCTTTATGTTTGCATGTGGGAGATTAGCTTTTGGGCGGGACACAGTGTAAAGATACTCCTCAGAAGACACAGTGTCTTGTGTGCCTGTTGCTTGGGACGTAATACCACCATCTCCACTGGTGTGAACATAGTGCACTTCATGTCGACCTCTGGTGCCTCCCTGTGGCTGTTTAAAGCGACAACATTTTGCAAAATGTCCTTGCTTTCCACATGCATTACAAATTTTCCCTCATGCTGGGCACAGCATACCATCCCGATGGGGAAAATTACCAGAGCAATTGTAGCATATTTTCTTTACAGCTCCCCTTTCCATTTCTACAGCCATAACATCTTCCCTTGTATGTTGGATTGCACTGTGTTGTTGTTCCATTCCAGATGCTTGAATCTCAGCAAGCGCCATGGTTCTTCCTAATAACAGTAGCTCAGACAGGGTCATCTCTGGTTTTTGTAGTGCCTGGCGTCGTAGTTTGTTGCATGTGCATGTTTGAATAATCATAGTTTTGTTTTATTGTCTTTATTTTTGGCAAAAATTAATGTTATGTTCTGTAGTGGTACAAGGTTGGTTATGCAGTGATACCTTTGCAACAGAATCAACAAAGTCACACTGGGTCTTTTCCTACAGGCATAGTGGCAAAAAAGCCGAAAAGTAAAGCACATTTCTGTAAAGGTTGCTGCTATCTATTATGCATGTCCTGCTGTCATTTACATGTGGAATAAACAACACCATTCATGTCCTTTTCCATGTGTGTGAATGAGGCTCTCTTGTTATTCGACCAAGGTCTTTCAAGTTCCCATAGAAACTTAATTTGTACATGATTGACTCCAAATTCCTCCTGGACCACTAGATATTTTCTAGTGGGACATTAGTGAGTTAACTTACAATTATCAATCAACAAATCAACATTAAATTCATCCCCATCCTATGAATCTACAGTCAGCACATATACTTGTAATGTGTGTATAGTTTAGCATTCTTAATAAACAATAGCTTATACAAAAATACCATAATGTATCATATCATGCTACACTGTTATGTGGATCTGCTGATGTTTCTGATGTTTTTTAAGGTTAGACATTATAGAGAAGCGTTGTCCACGTTGATCACACCCCTAGTTTTTCTCTCTAGTGTGAATTCTCTGGTGTGTTTTAAGGCTGGATATTTGAGAGAAGTGTTGTCCACACTGATCACATCCATAGGGTTTCTCTCCAGTGTGTATTCTCTGGTGTCTTTTAAGGTTGCTCTTTTGGGAGAAGTGCTGCCCACACTGATCACATCCATATGGTTTCTCTCCAGTGTGAATTCTCTGGTGTGTTTTAAGGCTGGATATTTGAAAGAAGTGTTGTCCACACTGATCACATCCATAGGGTTTCTCTCCTGTGTGTATTCTCTGGTGTCTTTTAAGGTTGCTCTTTTGGGAGAAGTGCTGCCCACACTGATCACATCCATATGGTTTCTCTCCAGTGTGAATTTTCTGGTGTGATTTAAGGCTGGATATTAGAGAGAAGTGTTGTCCACAGTGATCACATCCATAGGGTTTCTCTCCAGTGTGAATTTTCTGGTGTGATTTAAGGCTTGCCATTTGAGAGAAGTGTTGTCCACACTGATCACATCCATAGGGTTTCTCTCCAGTGTGTATTCTCTGGTGACTTTTAAGGCTGGACATTCGAGAGAAGTGTTGTCCACACTGATCACATCCATAGGGTTTCTCTCCTGTGTGAATTCTCTGGTGTCTTTTGAGGTCAGACATACAATGGTAGCGTTGTCCACACTGGTCACAGCCATGTTTTTTTGGTTTAGCCAAGCTTCTATGTTCACTTACTGTTGGTAAGACATGAAGGCCAGACTGATGATGCAACACTGGATTGGAAAGGTAAAACAAAATGCAATTTGTTAATAATAATAATAGTAATAATGTAAATAATACACAATTTTGCAGTGCATTTCTTAAAATGCACAGCAAAAGTGTAATAATAATAATAAATATAGCTGCAAGCAGCGATAAAGCGGGACCAAGATAGAAGAAGAACAATGCGCAATAAGAACAACATGCACAAATGAGACTGACGAGCTGAGTTGTCGGTAGTACTAGGCATGCCGCGGTTTACCGAATTTCGGTAATACCGCGACAGGAACAGCCACGGTGTTGATACCGTGAGATTTCCGAGTTTACGGTATTTTAATACAGCGTTGGTGGGCGGCGCATGCTGCGCATGCAGTGCAACTCCACTCCCAGACTAAGGCAAAACGTTTATTTTCACCACACAGCTGCAGTAGATTGAAAAGGTGCTTCCTACCTTTGAGTTAGTGTTGCTGAAAGACACCCAGATCCAATTGTATATTCCATATTTCCACATGTACTAAACTAAAAGTGTGAACTGTCAAGTGTCAACAACACAGAGGCACGCAGTTGCGAGCATGCGCAGATTGCATTACAGCGTGCAGGGTACAAAACGGCCATTAGGGGGAGCCATAGTACAGTGAAATACAGTGGTGAATAGCTATTGATTCAATGATTGAATACTTTATTGGCAGAAATGTAATCAGTATAGGGTACAGTCAATGTCCAAAGGGATCACTGAAAAAAGTCCTTGCAGTCTTGTTTCCATTCGGTCCTGGGTAATCAATTCATAATCATGACAAGTCACATGACAAATAACAAAATTCAAATGATCATAAAAAGGGAAAAATAAATAAATAAGATATGTAGGCCTACAGGTTGGGGAACAAAGAAGGGCTTATAAGGAGGTGGGGGTAGTCACTAGACATAGGTGGGGGGGGGGGGGGGGGGGGGGCAATCTTTTTTTATTATTATTTTTTTAATATAAATACCGTGGAATACCGAGGTATAGGTTTTCAATACCGGCACCGTACCGTACTGTAAAATCTCATACCGTGGCATGCCTAGTCGGTACCGGGATTTGAACTCACAACCTTGTGGACCGAAGGCGGGAGCTCTACTGACTGAGCTAAAGCTGGGGAACACTATACTGTAAGAGGGGGGAAGAAGAAAAATGGAGGTGGAAGAAGGGGGGAGAAATAAAAGAGAAGAAAGAAGAGAAAAGGAGAGAAAACTTGAGAAAATGGAAGGGAATGGATGCAATTCTAACTCAGCTTCATGTACAATCCTGCTGCAAGCGATAATGTATCCGAATATTTTCAAAAAGCACTGAAATGTTAAAACTAGCGTTTCTAGGAAGGGGAAGTACGGATCCCAGTGTCACCAGTTCAAGCCCCGCTTTAAGCAAACTGTATGAGTAGACTTTACAGCAAACGTTCAGTGTCCCCGGTTCAAGCCCCGCTTTAAACAAAACTGTATTGAGTAGACTTATGACAGCAGTGAATGGCAAACGTTTAGCATTGGATTCAGAGTGATTTCACGTAACTGCTACAGTCAACCAAATTATTTTTCTCTGCAGGGAGTCAAGTATGCGTTTACTGAACGTCATCATTCATCAGCATGCTCACATATAGTTATATATCTGCTGTCTTTGCATAAACACCTTGGTTCCTGCTTTAATGAACTGACAAGCCCTTCCAGCACATAATGTTTGATAATTTCTTCAGTTTTGTTAAGTCCCATTTTGTAAAACCCAAGTTTAAAGCATGCATTACTTGTTGGAATTTTAAACTAGTATTCCGATTTGCAATTCTAGTAGGAAGCAACCCCAATATAGCCTGGCTCCAGCCCTGAACAAAAAAAAAGTCCTGGCAATGAAGTGCAACAGAATGAGAAGTGTCAGGCTAACCATTACATAACTAAGCCCTGGAACAAAATTAAACACAACGATGTATTAACATTCTTTTAAACAATTTTATTTTCAGGTTTAACAAGTAAATGTGCATTGTTGTACAAAAATGCAAAGTGTGCAAAGTACTGTGCAATATAAAATATCCAACAAACATGTTCATATAAGGCAAACTCCCATGTGCAGGCCTTATAAACTACAGCAGCAACATAACACTTAAAATAGATAACAGTAAAATGGCAAAAATATTCGCATCTTTAACATGCAAGTCACACAACATGCAAGGTCATCAAACTACTGACAATATCCAAGAGGGATTAGATTTGCATCTTCAATATGCAAGCTCACAAAACAAACATGCAAAGTCATCAAAATACTGACAACACATTAAACACAGGGAAGAGTATATACAGTCATATAAGGCAAACCCATTATGTACAGTCCTTATATAAACTCAAGCAGCAACATTTGCCAGCAACAGTTGCCTTGCTATTATAGCAAGTAGCAGCATCAATGCAAAACACAATGCAAAACTGGGAAGACATCCCAGGATCTCTACATTTTAGATTTCTTTATTTGCTCTAGCCAGTCATTTAAAGGCAGAGTCTCAGTATTGGGACAATAAATTGTGCCTCTGTGCTGACTGTGCCCAGTTGCTGCAGTTCTATACTGCCCACATTTTCTACAAGAATTCGCCACAACCGTCCTCTTGTTAGAGCGTATCTTTGCGGGGCGACTACTAGCAGGTGGCGGGAGATATGCAGACTGCACCTGAGGAACACCAAACACAGTAGGGATTGGAGGGTGTATGGGGATGCCAGGGAGTGCAGTGGTGGGAAATTGAGTGAAAATGGGTGGAGGATATGTTTGGGGGAAAATAATGACAGTACTGGGTTTGGGGAAAATCATTTTTGGCTGTATTCGGGGGGGTATAGCAGGGAGGGGGGGCGCACTGGGGGTATAGCAGGGAGGGGGGCTATAGCTCGCCTTTTGTGTGCCTGCACAGGCTGAGGGACATGTGACTGAGGCACAACAGCAGGGCGAACACCAGCTGAGGGAAGCAGAGGGTCAGTAGCTGGGCGAAGGGGAACAGCAGCAGTGGGCCAAACAGGGAGGGGGGCTATAGCTCGCCTTTTGTGTGCCTGCACAGGCTGAGGGACATGTGGTTGAGGCACAGCAGCAGGGCGAACACCAGCTGAGGGAAGCAGAGGGTCAGTAGCTGGGCGAAGGGGAACAGCAGCAGCGGGCCGAAACATTGGCTGGGCTAAGCGGCTCAGAAGACAGAGGCATACGAGGAAGAAGATCGATTCCCTGCAGGAGCAGGCTGACATCCTGCCGCTTCACCCGCTGGTTGTACCATGCTTTGAGGGTGGCTAGATTGACATCTATAAGCTGCAACTCTGTGTCCTGCATAATTGCTCCATTATTATGGATCAATGCTTTAATGTTTCTAAAGCTGTCAATAATAAGAGTCCACCTAGTCACCGAGCCATCTCCACGTTTCTTTGGACTCTTGTGAATGCGACAGAGTCTAATGAATATGGCCTCCATTAGACGGCAGCAGTCTGGAAACTGTGCAAAGGAACCAGGTGATGCCAGCACACTACGCTTAAGGCTGTCTACTCCAGGTGTGAACTCTATTTTTTTTTTGTAGATTTGAACTTGCCAACAGAAAGTCTGTCCTGGTGTCTGGCAGCGAAGACCACCCGCTGGCGATCATAAGGCAGAAGGTTCTGCCACAAACCCTTAATGGCAGAGACTTGTTGTTGACTCAATGTCAAAGCGGTTCGAGTGTGCAACTCCACCAGATACTGTGCTAGGCTGTCCACACGGTCCATTCCTGGAATGTTACGCTCATCCACAGCCTGGAAATACAAACATCATATTAGAAATTAAACATTTACACTGTGACTGACACACACACACACACACACACACACACACACACACACACACACACACACACACACACACACACGTATTTAAAGTAGTTACTTACCAACTGTTCCTCCGGTACCTCTGAGGTAGCAGGCTGAATGGGCTGGCAGGAGACAGCAGGATGGGTAGAGGTGGCAGAAGGGTGGCATGAGGCCACAGCCTGGGAATACAAACATCAGAAATTAAACATTTACACTAGTGGATTAAGACAGACATTCAAACATAATTTAGCCATTTTTGCCCTTACCAGTTGTGTAGCTGTGTGAATGGAGCTGGCAGGAGGCTGGTAGGAGGCATCAGGGACAGAGCTGGCAGGAGGCTGGTAGGAGGCAGCAGGGACAGAGCTGGCAGGAGGCTGGTAGGAGGCATCAGGGACAGAGCTGGCAGGAGGCTGGTAGGAGGCAGCAGGGACAGAGCTAGCAGGAGGCTGGTAGGAGGCAGCAGGGACAGAGCTGGCAGGAGGCTGGTAGGAGGCATCAGGGACAGAGCTGGCAGGAGGCTGGTAGGAGGCAGCAGGGACAGAGCTGGCAGGAGGCTGGTAGGAGGCAGCAGGGACAGAGCTGGCAGGAGGCTGGTAGGAGGCATCAGGGACAGAGCTGGCAGGAGGCTGGTAGGAGGCAGCAGGGACAGAGCTGGCAGGAGGCTGGTAGGAGGCAGCAGGGACAGAGCTGGCAGGAGGCTGGTAGGAGGCAGCAGGGACAGAGCTGGCAGGAGGCTGGTAGGAGGCAGCAGGGACAGAGCTGGCAGGAGGCTGGTAGGAGGCAGCATGGACATTATTTAAACATTTACACTAGTGGTATAAGCAAGACAGACATTCAAACATTTGATTTTATGCCAGTCTAGCTCTTACCAGCTGTGTAGCAGCAATCGGAGTTCCCAGAAGTCCTTTCCAGCTCTTGCATACAAACGGGAGGGGCGAGAGTGTAGCAATGGAGCTGGCAGGAGGCTGGTAGGAGGCATCAGGGACAGAGCTGGCAGGGGGCAGGATGGGTGAGGTGATCACAGCAAGGGGGAAAACAAAACATTAGAAATGCAACATTTATTTGGTATAAACAAGACATTGAAGCATTTGATTTTATGCAGTACTAGCTCTTACCAGCTGTGTAACAGCAGTATGAATGGCATCTGGGACAGCGGTGGAGCTGGCAGGAGGCTGGCAGAGCCAGACAGGATGAGTGAGGTGGTCAAGGCAAGGGAAAAAACAAACAAGCATTAGAAATACAACATTTACACTTGTGGTATAAGCAAGACATTCAATGTTATGCAGTTCTAGGTCTTACCAGCTGTGTGGCAGTATGAATGGCGCTGGCATCTGGGACAGCGGTGGAGCCGGCAGGAGGCTGGCAGAGCAAGACAGGATGAGTGAGGTGGTCACAGAAAGAAACACCCACACACATTATAAATACATTTATTTACACTTGTGGTATAAGAAAGACATTCAAACATTTGATTTTATGCAGTTCTAGCTCTTACCAGCTGAATGGAGGTGGCAGGAGGCTGGTGTGGGTCCAACAGAATAAGTGGCCATAACAGTGTAACAGTGGTAGGATCTGGGGCCTGGTCTACAAAGCCTTCGTCCTGTTCCTCCTCATGTTCTTCCAAGAGTTGATGGGTCTCTTCCGAGTCCACATCAACATCTTTAGTCGTCTGCCCTTCTGTCTGATTGAACACCAATCATCTCTCCTGGGAAATGAGAGAAATCATATAAGCATACACTTGGATAAACTAATTAAGTTTTTCATAATTACTGCATTAACGTACCAGTGTACTGAGGCGGGGGGTGGAAAGAGGGGACATATTTCCGCCCCAGAACCTTCAAGCTGTTGGTGTTCACATTGTTAACCAAGTCTCCAGAGTAGCTGAGGAGGACAGGTGGCTTGACAGACAGTGCTGCAGCACCCCGGTCCTGGTTCCACCGATTCAGCCCTTCTAACAAAAAGAGCTGGTAGTTCAGGCTGTTGACCTGTGTACCTAAAGTGGGCATAAGGAATCAAGACCGTTTATCACTAACAAGTAAGACGCGCAAACGCGGGAAGCGAACGCAGCTCGTAAATTGCAAAAACAACAATTAGAATAAATTACGTAATTTTTTAAGGTTTTTTTTAAGTTCTCTTTTTTTTGTGTTTTTTAAGTTTTTTTTAAGTTAAGATTTTTTTTAAGTTAAGTTTTTTTTAAGTTTTTCCTTTTAAAGTTTTTCCTTTAAGTTTTTTTTTTAAGTTAAGTTTTTTTTTAAGTTAAGTTTTTTTAGTTTTTCCTTTAAGTTTTTCCTTTAAGTTTTTTTTTTAAGTTAAGTGTTTTTTTACAAGTTTTTTTTTAAGTTAAGTTTTTTTTTAAGTTAAGTTTCTTTTAAGTTTTTCCTTTTAAAGTTTTTCCTTTTTAAGTTTTTTTTTTAAGTTAATTTTTTTTTGTTTTTCCTTTTAAAGTTTTTCCTTTTTAAGTTTTTTTTTTAAGTTAAGTGTTTTTTTACAAGTTTTTTTTTAAGTTAAGTTTTTTTTTAAGTTAAGTTTTTTTAAGTTAAGTTTTGTGTGTGTGTGTGTGTGTGTGTGTGTGTGCGTGCGTGCGTGTGTGTGCGTGCATGTGTGTGTGTGTGTTTTTGTGTGTGATACAGCTGCGCCCTCTGGTGGTGTTACAGCGTGACACACACAGACACACAGACATGATCTGCTGGGTCTCATAGTAAATGCTCACTGCGTTCGCAATCACTGCGTTCGCAATAACAATATTTGATAACATATGAAAAAGTACTAAATAGAAACATATTGCGCATACATGTCCCAGCCATTCTCACCTGGAATAAACCTGTTGAGGTGGAGATGGAATGACTCTAGGGAGGAGGAGCCCCTGGCACACCTGTACCTGGTGAGAACCACTCCCAGCTTGGTGGTGGTGCCAGTCTCTGTGTAGAGGGGTACATCGTCTAGATCTTGAATGCACTTTATGTGCCTCTGCTGTGTGTTCCAAATGTGCTGCATCTTCTCGCTATCTAGGAGGGGAACGCCAAGGAGGTCTTTCCCCTTATCCCCCATCAACTCATCCAGCAGTCTGGAAATAAGGCGAGTGGTGACGTCCACCCCTCTGGTCTTCCTTTTGCAGTACTGTGCCAGCTCATCTTTGGAGATGTTGGCATCCACCATCGCATCTGTAATGCCGGGCATACCCTCTTGCTTTAGCTGCTCCCTTTTGTAGCGACGCAATAAGGCAACATCTCCCATATCACACTCAAAAACACACGCAGAGAGCCGTGCCATGAATGTGGGAAACAGGGGATGTGAGTCGGTGGTCGTGCCAAGTGCCAGCCGTCTCATGAAGTGGTAGATGTCCAGACGAATCTTGAGGTTTGGCCAGCCACCGAACCGCTTCTGGAGCTGGGTCCGTTTCTCCCCCTTCTCTGAACAGCACCCACAGTCCACGTACAGCAGCTTTGGTGGGGTCATGCTTGCCTGACTGTACCGATCTACGATGCCAGCGACCATGATGTCCAGTTGTGCCCCTTCCCCATCTGTAAGTACACTATTGATGATCTGTCCAAGCTCATTGCTGACTGTTGTCTGCCACAGTGCCGTCCCTTTAGCTACACCTGCCAGCTTCTTGGTAATCTGCAATTACACAAAGAGATGTGATATTTGACACAGATTGTGGTACAAGAGTTTTGCCAATTATAAGCAAATGCAATAATTATTCACCTTCTTAGTAGAATCCATTTTCAAAATAGACCCAAAGACAGAGGTGATGCAGGACTTCACATACTCCAGCCGGGTCAAGATGGCCTTTCCCCACACAGTCAGTAACCACTTATTGGTTGGAACTTCCATAGGCTCAGGGGGGTCCTGACAGACTACAGGAAACAGACTGGGACGGTTGACAAAGTCCGCACACTCTCCAAGGTACCTCGACAGGCGGTGGAGCCACTGCTCACTGTGGCCCTCTTTCAGCTGCTTGGCAAGCCGTGTGGAGCTGTTCCCCAATGTCCTTTCCCGCATCAGACGGATGTCACACGCGTACCTAGATGGAGAAACAGTTAAAGCATAAGCAGTAGGCTGTGGAAAACAGACATTTTTTTAATTGTAGTCTCTGAATGTTACATGAACACCATCTTAGTTTGTAGATGGACCTTTACACAAGACCATAGTTGTTAAGTAGTTTAGGTCTGATGTGTAGGGATAACTCACCTCTGCGTCAGAATGATGCGGAACTCTGACTGCCAAGGAAGATCCAGCTGGCTTACAATGGCGTTGCTGGAGGAGATGACGGATGCCTTGCATTTAGGGTTGCTGCACCTGGACCACATTGGAAACTCTTAGTGTTATCCTGGATTTAAGTTACATTGTGATGTTATCTTTAGCCCATGTTTCTATGTCAGTCGTTCTCAAACATTCTCATGTCAAGGAACCCCAAAAATATGCAAAAATAGCAGATCTACAAGCTCGTAGCGCGGCACTCTGTGCTGTGAGCTTGTAGATCTGCTATTTTTCAATAGCTAAAGTATAACATAATGATTAAAACACCAAAAGAGGTTCCCGTCCTGTATGAGTTAAAGGATTACCTGAGAATCTCAGTTATCATGAGATAATAGCGGTCAACATCTAGCACCTGACGCGCCCTCGGGTGTATACCGCCTCCTGTGAGGTAGAACCTGCACTTGGGACACTTAAAGTCCTTCTTGTACCCATGGTGGTAGGGCATCCACACCATAAGCCGGTGGCAGAAAAAGCGCTCTGGATTGGGGACTTGGCTATATGTCAGACTTGGGGAAGGTGGCTCATACCACATCTGCTTCAGGTCATCACGCATTTTCCCGTTCTTCCACAGTATTGAAGAGATCCATTGCTGGTCTTGCGGGGGAATGGACCGAAACTACCTGGCAGTGGGCCCCGGTGCAAAAATGTTGTGTGGGCCCCCTAAAATATAATAATAATACTGATAATGTGCTGCGGGGGGGGGGGGGGGGGGGGGGGGGTCTCCCCAGTGCCTCCATAGTGCCTCCCCAGTGTCCCCACAGTGCCTCCCCAGTGCCTCCATAGTGCCTCCCCAGTGCCTCCATAGTGCCTCCCCAGTGTCCCCACAGTGCCTCCCCAGTGTCCACACAGTGCCTCCCCAGTGTCCCCACAGTGCCTCCCCAGTGTCCCCACAGTGCCTCCCCAGTGTCCCCCCAGTGCCTCCACAGTACCTCCCCAGTGTCCCCCCCAGTGCCTCCCCAATTTTTGGGACAGAGTAAAAAAATGATTTTAACAGAAAGATAACATCATAAATCACTCAAAGTGAGTGACAACTCAACACTTGTCAGTCACTTGGCATAGTAGCACACACTACACAGCATGCAAGGCAGTGATGCATGCATGCAAACAACATGTTTCTACAGCTGAGATTTAGTGTCTCCATCTCTCTCTGGAAGTGGTTGCACATTACCTTACCGCTTAGTATTATATATTATTAATTAGCTGGTAGCGCTTCATTGTACCAAATGCGTCTTTGAACTATACCTAAGCGATCTGATAGTAAAATATTCAATCAATTTGCATGTTTCACTTTCAATCATTCTGTATCTCTGTATCTGTGTATCTGTAGGACTGCAGGGCTGCAGCCTGCAGGCTATCAGAAATGACTTTGGACATATGGAAAAAACTTTAGTTAAACTTGCAGAGTGACAGATTACTTTACCTGGGTTACATCTTCTGATAGTGCTGACATGACATAATAATCCCATCTAGTGTTTCATTAGCGCGACGGAACGTGACAGAATAGGCTACAGCTGAGCTATGTTGTGCTGCTGACAGGCAGCGCATGAACACAAACACACACGTTGAAACAAGGTGGTAAAAATACCAAGAAGGAGTGGACAGTGATGTCACTGTTATGCAACACGGAAGTAGTATGGACTTGAAGCTGTTTATAAACCAGCAGTCAGTGACATCACTGATGAATCCTTGGTGTTACTCTTCCTGCGACCGATAGCCCCTGAAACCAGGCTTTCACCGACTCTTTTTTTTCTCTTTTTCTTCCCCTTCATGGGCCCCTTGGGGGCGCTGGACCCCGGTGCATCGCACCGGTTGCACCGTCGATATTTACGCCACTGGCATTTGAAGACAGTTGCAAAACGCAAACCTTACATAATCTATCATTATCATTTAGTGACAGTTACACACCTCCACCACCAGGGGGCGAAATACATTAAGGCAACAGTATGTGGATTGTTTATTGCTCATGCGTGAAACACTTTGACCCGGAAGCAGGGTTGTGCGTAGCAGTGGTTAGCGCTGCAGCATGGTAGCAGCATGGTGGTTGTTAGCCTTTAGCTCTGTGGTTGTTTTTCACCGTGGTGTGAAATAAAGGGAGTGCTACTAAAAAACACGTCTCATAATGGACGTCAAAACGTGTCAAATGGAGTCTGTACGGCTGAAGATAAATGAACACATGACGTCGGTGGGAGAGGACATATTGTGTGTTTTGGACAAACAGCAGCAGAGTGGTGGTGCTGATGTTTGTTGTGTGAAGCTTGATGTCAGAGTGTTTGTGTTGGAGCGCCTCAGTTTGGCTGCTCAGGTCATGGTCAACCTCTTCCAGAGAGAGATGGAGAGACTAGAAACTCTGCTGGAGAAACAAAACAAAGTGCTGGACATTGATGTTGATATGGACATCGATCTACACACTGCAGGTATGTGTGTTACACGCACGACACACACACACACACACACACACACACACACACACACACACACACACACACCACCACCAAACTACATACTGCAGGTTAGTAAACTCTGAACAACACCACCTTAGCTACAGGTAGCATTAAGCTAGCTGAACTGAACTACATTTCCCAGTAGCTTATTGTCCTCACCAATTACAGCTGTGTGTGTGTGTGTGTGTGTGTGTGTGTGTGTGTGTGTGTGTGTGTGTGTGTGTGTGTGTGTGTGTGTGTGTGTGTGTGTGTGTGTGTGTGTGTGTGTGTGTGTGTGTGTGTGTCTGATTGGCCTAATATTGCATATCATTTTGTTATTAAACCCCTCTGGCATCTCACTTTTCTTTCCTTTTTTTTTAAATAAATGTGGTCATAAGTGGTATGGCCGACTTGGTACTGTAGCTTAGGAGATATTGCTAATGTTATTTTAAAGGCTTAAAACGTCTTAAAAATGCATCTATCAGGAAAAGAGACATTGAGAGAGCTTTACAACAGAAAGCCAACTATTAGGGGACTAACTATATTAGGGCATTTGAACATTGATGCCTGTCAGTCACATTGTCACAATGTGGGACAGGGTCTCATTTCGTGGGACGCTTGAAAAGTCTTGTAAATGCGGGACTGTCCCACGCAAAGGGATAGCCGCAATTTGCAACTCTATATTTTTTTATATTTGGATGAATCTAGAGTTGCAATACCCTCCATTGACTCCCCACTCATCCAATTTGGTTTGTGATCTGCTTGTCTTAAACAACGTTAAACTCACCAACATTGCAGCTGTAGTCCAAGCTTGAATTATCCTCTTTCAATCTGCCGAGCTTGTTTTTCATAAAAATCCCCCGTAGACATGTTATGAGCTACTTTCTGTCAAGAAATTCTGTGCAGGTGATTATTTTTCTAAGTGCTGGAGTTTGGAAGCACTCGTCATAAGTCACTGAACGGCCCAGCCGCCCAGCGTACCACCTGTTTCGAATTTGCACATAATGCAGGAGGCAGCAGCGCGATCCATTAACACAAACGAGTGCTTCCAAACTGCAACCCTTAGAAAAAGAATCACCTACAGAGGATGTCTTGACAGAATGTAGCTCATAACATGTCTACGGGGGATTTTTATGAAAAATAAGCTCGGCAGATTGAAAGAGGATAATTCAAGCTTGGACTACAGCTGCAATGTTTGAGTTTAACGTTGTTTAAGACAAGCAGATCACAAACCAAATTGGATGAGTGGGGAGTCAATGGAGGGTATTGCAACTCTAGATTCATCCCATTGTAAACAAATCTAGAGTTGCAAATTGCGGCTAGCAAAGGGAGACATCTGGTCTCCGTTCTGTCTTCACCGTTTCCATGTGAATCCTGAGATCTACATGATTCTCACTGTTCTATTATATCAGCTGGGTTTACTTTTTTATCATTGCTGCCGGGCAGAGAAACCTTGTATCTCCATAATTCAGAAGGAGCAAGTGCATTCTCCGGCACCGGCGATCAGACGCACCTGCCCTGGAAGGTGGGGGGATTATAGCCTGGTTAATAAACCAGACCGAATCAGCCGTTGGCAAAAAAAAGTTGCCTACCAGCGGATTTCAGTCTGGCGAGGCTCAGTAGCACGCCTCTTTCCTACAATCGAGAACAGGTCGGACCAATCGGGACACGGTATGCAATATGGGCGGGCTTTGGTACAGTGACGTTCAATGCTTGAGACTTTTGACTGACAGTAGCTCTGACCAATTGCGTCAAAGAGAAAATGTTCCCCGGGAAATGAAATCCAAGTGGAGCCAGCCCAGACTGATATACCGCGACAGTGTTGTGTGATATTAGTCTGGCTTATTAGCCAGGCTAGGGGGATTAGTGGAGTTCTGCGGCAGTGTTGGTTCGTTTCGCGGCCGACGCCGCAACTGCCGACAACAGTCGCGGCTCCCGATATGCGTAAAAAATTTGGGTTGTCAGCGTCGCTGGTTGAAACTCACCCGTGGTTCCCAAAACAGCTGTGTCTTCCCTGTGAGGTTAGGGTCTGGGGTGTGTCAGACTGCTGCCGCCGGTGCCAGAAAATGCACTCACTCTCTCTCACATAATTTAACCTTTGATGTTTTTTTGTAAATTAATGTCCTAATCATCATACTACAAGCTTTTCATTTTCTGAAAAGTAACAGTTTTGGACATAAGAGGTTTCCACCTCACAGCAACAATATTATACCTACTTGTGTTATCTATTTCAGGATCATTAATCTGTTAATAAACTGATTGGCTGTTTCAAATATGCAATGAAAAAATACTGCTAGCTAGATGTTCTTTCATTTTGTTCTTTGATTTTTCATTTTAAAAAAACCAACCAAAAAACATTCTGATTCATAATTTAAAATAATTGAGTCTGGTTCAGTTTTATACAGGAGCTGTTTATAAAGTTTAATATCATAAATATATTAGTCCTTATTCATGACACATGATCAGCGGCAGCCTTTTTATGAAAGTTATTAATATTCAATTATTTATTGTATTCCTTTATTCCAGACCAGTGTGTGGAGTCCAGTCTACAGGTGAAGATCAGTTCTCCAGCCACGACTGTTTATATTAAACAGGAACCTGAAGACCACCTTAAACAGGAACCTGAAGACCACCTGGATCTCAGTAAGTTTAAATCACTCTGTCCTTATTTGTTTTATTGGTGAAAGTGGGTCGGTACTGAGAGTGTAAAGATGAACCGATATGAATCGGTTATCGATCTTAGCATTAACAATGTGAATGCGTTGATGCATTAACCCCTGCTTTGATCAAAATGTATATGAATGGGACGCCGGTTCGGCAGTAAAAGTATTAATGGGTTCACATAAGCTTTGCTGTTAATTCTACTTCAGTACCAGTAATACGCCTGAGGGCGAGAAGTGACCTCAGGTAGGCTTGGGCGATATTGATTTTTTGATATCGGTATTGATAACGTGAATAATACCGCGATAATCAGTATTACCGGTATTATTATTTGATTTGATTTTTTTTTAAATGCTGTATTTGGTACGGCCACTAGATGGCGACGGACACGCACTGCAGAGTCACTGCACATTAAGCTATTATTCTGATGAAACGAAAGTGAAACAACTTTAACCAAGTTATAACGTATATTTTATGTTTAGTCCATTATATACTGGAGTGGTTGGCATATTCAATCGAAGGAGTGCAGTACAGTCTCTGGAAATGGATAAAACGGAAATAAATCTTAGGGTTATGCTGTGTTTGGTCTATCAGTGTTGCTATTGCTAATTTAGCAACTGAACATTATCAAATGACAGTTTTGACGATTAATTGGGATTATATCCACATACAGTCAAGTATTTCGATCATCATGAGAGGAACATATAATGACTTCTTCAAACTCAACATCCAGATAAAGTAAGTTAACGTAATTCAACGTTACATCACCCGCCCTGTAAAATTACATATAAAATAAAACGAAGAAAGGTTAATTTGTTAGAAATCCTCCCAAACTTAATTATTTGGAACCATTAAATAAGGCTTCGGAGCCAGCCAACGCCAGCTTGGCTCAGTTTTGTTTTTCCCTCGGTGAGGCAGAGGAGGAAGACTGGACGGATGTCTACCGGTGTACTGTTCACGTCATGTTGTTTAAAATAAAAGTAACCGAAATAGACTCGTACAAATATCACAAACATACAGTTACAGCGCAAGGAGGAGCAAAAGGGGCGACAACAATAATAAGCACAGCGCGTCGTCGTCATGTAGCCTACAAGTCCTTCATAGTTGTTTAAAATAAAACTAACCGAAATAAACTCTAAAATAACACAAACATACAGTTGCAGTGCTTAACAAAGTAATTTAGGCTTTTGTAGAAAGAAAAAAAAAATACGAGCGAGCAGACGGAGCTGGAGTAGAAACAACGAGCAGTGCGTCGTCTAGCCCTGGTCCAGTGCTTACAGCGAGTCTCTCTCTGACGCCCTGTGGAAGTCCCTTCCGCAGCCCTCTGGTCACATTCTCACTCCCGTGCGCGGGTTTTCAAATACCAGCAAATAAACAAAACAACGTAACTACTCACCGAAACAAAGCCTGCTAGACCTTGGTAAAAGTCTAATCTCGTAGCTGGGAAGCGTCTCAGGTCCCCAGCTTCTCTCTAAAATGCACTTTGTGCCATTTTAATAACGCAATGTACCCTGAATTTACCGGGCAGAGTCATTTCTTCTACTACGGCATTTCCGGATTTTGCCTGCGCCGATCTGGTTGGATTTATTTTATTTAATGATTAAAATAGTGCATTTTAGAGAAGCTGGGGACCTGAGACGCTTCCCAGCTACGAGAATAGACTTTTACCAAGGTCTAGCAGGCTTTGTTTCGGTGAGTAGTTACGTTGTTTTGTTTATTTTCTGGTATTTGAAAACCCGTGCACGGGAGTGAGAATGTGACCAGAGGGCTGCGGAAGGGACTTCCACAGGGCGTCAGAGAGAGACTCGCTGTAAGCACTGGACCAGGGCTATGCGTCGTCATTGAAGCCTACACTGTACAGGCATATTATAGTTGATGAAACAGAAATAGACTTAATAGACGTAAAATTACCATACACAGACAATTGGTGCTTAACAAGAATGTAATTTGGGCCTTTATATATAAAAAAGATCAATTAAAAATATATTTTTTAATAGAATACGGTATTATGACGGTTTTCGGTATTATTTATATACTCCGCGATATTACCGGTATTCGGTATTATTTATATACTCCGCGATATTACCGGTATTGATTTATAATATCACGGTAATATCGGTATATTGCCCAAGCCTAACCTCAGGTCACGTGCACGCATCCACCTGGGTGACGGCAGACTGCTGGGCGAGCGCTGGCGCTTTGGCAATTTTCGGGCCTGTTAAGAACTCTAGTTTTCGCTGGCTGCCGGGCGCGGCTGCACTAATACCTTAACTTTGGGGCAGGCCCATCTAGAGTTTTAATGGACAGGTATCGGTCAAAAGGGAGACATTGAAGAGGAAGGATGGATGTACATATGGCATGTCAGAACAGGTCAGCTCCATATATGGAGATCTTAGGGTTTGAGGTCAGATGTAGAGTTGCTGGCCAATATTGATGACATCAGGGATCTCCATTTACAGTATGGGCTTAATATCCCTGATGATGTCACGCTCTCCCACCCCTACCACCATATATGGTGCCGACACACCAACTGGCGGGAAATGTGCGATTCCATAGTTAACAACTAACCTGCTGGAGAAGACCTAACATTCAACTCGTCTCACATCTTCTGTGAGAACGCTATAATGTAAACAAACGGCCATACAGCACAGAGCGCAGTCAGCGCACCATCAATGTTCAATTTTGGAAAATGTGGCCAAAGAGTAATCTGTTGATACTTTTTCCAGCCACTACTCCGCATTGAGGGATAAGATTCAAACCTTTTATAGAGTCTCTTTGTATTTTTTCCTAGTCTTTCTGCACGTTCCTGTGTGTAAAGAGGAGGTTCCACCTGAAGAGGAGAGGAGCTGCAGTCTGGTCCAGGAGGAACCACAACCTCCACAGATTAAAGAGGAACAAGAGGAGCTACTTCAAAGACAAGAAGAGGCTGGTGAGTCAATGACTGTTGACATTTTTCAAATAGGCAAAAAAGAATACTGCTTAAAGAAATACTTATTTCATTTTGAAATAGATTAGGGCTGTCAAATGAATAAACATTTTAATCGGATGCGTCTTAGTTTAAAATGTATTAATCACGATTAATCAGCATTCAAACTATGTCCAATATTTGACCATGTTTTACAAGCTCACGATGCCACACGTTTTGAGCAGCTTGTAGATTGGCTATTTGTGTTACTTTTTGACTTTTCTTTCCCTTTTACAAATTCAATATACAATTTATTTTCAGCTGATGTTCACATCAGGATGGGATCATTATTTTAGCACTTGAACAACTAGTGACTGCTCCTTTATACTGAACAAGACAATAGACTTGGTAAAGTTTGATTTGAATATGTAGTATAATGAAAGGTCTTTCTACTGGTGATTTCCACAGAGCACCACAGGGAGAGGTCTACAGTATCTAGAGAGATGGCCTCCAAAAGACATTCAACGTTGTCAGAGGAACATCCAGAGATGGACCAGAGACATGGACTGTTTGATGCAAGGATGCAACCTGTAGTAAAATTGTACAAGATAGGTATGTAGTGTTTTTTGTTTTTTTTTACTGTGGTTTAAACCTGTAGTAAAGTAGCATACAATTTAGACACTCTTAATCCAGAGTCATTTACAGTAAGCAAGAACAAAACATGGTAATACATCAAATACATGAAAAAATATCAATAATCATAAGAACCTAACAGTGGATTATGTATATAATGAAACTGTGTATACACTATGTGCAATGTCTACATAAAATGCAATCTAAGTTACATAACTTGAGAGTAGTGTTATAGTGTGTACATGGAGTACCAACCTCCACCTCAGCGCTGTTGAGTCAGAACAATTCTTAGCATTCCTATGATGTCATAGTGACATGACACAACATGATATGACCCCTAGGTGGCGCTATTGGTCCCCCTTAATTATAATTTATGTTTTTTATTATTTATAATATAATTAATATAATTAAAATAATTAAAAAAGTTAAATAGATGAAAATAACGTGTGTGTGTGTGTGTGTGTGTGTGTGTGTGTGTGTGTGTGTGTGTGTGTGTGTGTGTGTGTGTGTGTGTGTGTGTGTGTGTGTGTGTGTGTGTGTGCCTGTTCAATACAGATAACAATTTCAATACAGATAACAATCACAAGTCATGCAGTACCACCTATAGCCCACATTTACTTGTACGCATTATTTACACCCTCTATCCATGATAGTATACAGCTGCTGTAGTTACACATGTCAATATTCAGCCTAAGTTTAACACAGTCAGGGTACGTTGTATGTATTATGGTGTATAGTGGCCATGAGGATCCTAGCTAAAATTAGAGCCATATGTATGAAATGATATGAAATCCACTACCCCTGGAGGTTTGGACACCACACAGCATGTCTGTAGTGGTGTTATATGGAGTTACACCATACATGGACGCATAGGTTGACTTGCAGAAAATTCACCAACATGATGCTGTCAGCCTGTCACTCACCCCCCCAAGCCAACATGGTAACTCTGGGCATCACCCCCTTACATCATAACCACAGCCTTACTTGGCCAGTAGAACTACTTCCTAAAAATCACTAGATCAGTCTACCTGCTCAATAGAGATAACAACCAACAGTTGAGCTGAACAATAAGGAAGTATAGAGCAACTGTCCAACTGCTGGATCTAATGACAGCAACTTGAGACTTTGCTAATACATGCATGTAACCCACAGACCTCCCCTCAATCAGCATCACACACACACACACACACACACACTCAATCAACATCATACACTCAGCTCAGTGTGCAAATAGCAGATCAGCTAATTTGTCATTTTTCAAATATTTTTATTTTTATTATAAGATAATACATCACACACACACACACGTAGATCTGCTATTTTCATCTATTTAACTGTCACCACAACCATAAAGATCATTAGATCATGAATACCCAGTATGCCTGCTTAACGCAGATAACACCTACAGTTTAAACAATAAGGAAGTATAGAGCAAGGTATACAACCCTAACTGTCTATTTTAGAGTTGAGACTTTTGCTGACACATGTATGCACGCACGCACGCACGCACACACGCACACACGCACGCATGCATGCATACACACACGCACACACACACACACACACACACACACACACACACACACACACACGTAGATCTGTTACACACACACACACACACGTAGATCTGTTATTTTCATCTATTTAACTTTTTTAATTATTTTAATTATATGAATTATATTAATTATATTATAAATAATAAAAAACATAAATTATAATTAAGGGGGACAAATAGCGCCACCTAGGGGTCATATTATGTTGTGTCATGTCACTATGACATCATAGGAATGCTAAGAATTTTTCTGACTCAACAGCGCCCCCTAGGGCTGAGGTGGAGGTTGGTACTCCATGTACACACTATAACACTACTCTTGAGCCTTTGCATAGGCCTGTAAGGTCGTCGAGGCTAGGGCAAGTGCTAATGCAAGTGCTACGGACTACGATGGAGTCTGAAGTGGTGGCTACGGCGGAAGATTGGGAGTGAGTCAGGACTGATTGCAATGGGAAGTGCATTCCATAGTTTGTTTGTTTTTTATTTTTAGATATTTTTTGGGGCTTTTCTGCCTCTATTGATAGATTTACAGTAGGAAGACGGGGAGAGAGATGGGCAGAAAAGACACACAGTAAAGTTTGTCAGGATCGGGACTCAAACCCGCGACATACTGTCATGCTGGATTACCAGCCAAGGTGCCTGGACCGCTAAGCCGGCCCAGGCCCATTCCATAGTTTTGGAGCCAGAGGGGAGAAGAGTTTGGGACATGTGGAGCGCTGTCCTGGCGTTTTTAGTGAATGTACTTCCAGCTTACCTGCGTTGGCTGATCTGAGCACTCGGGAGGGTTCGTATGGTCCGATAACAAGAATACAAGAACGCAAGCCCCCCAAAAAACATGCAGTGGTCATGCAAGATAACGTAAAGGCTATACTAGTGCAGCGCCATATCAACATCATTCAAAACGAGGTGTGTAAGTGTAAATGACAAATATGTTACAATCGATAATATGCCTTCTCGTTCTTACAACTTTGTTGCATTACCTCAAACGACAGTCATGACCGAACTGAAGTGTCGCGCTGCCGAAAGATAAAGTCCACAGCGTGTCTCCTCACAACGCACTGTGAGCTTGCTTGTAGGTCAGATACTTTCAGCGAGCAACGCTGAAATATAAATGTAAAGTGTAAAGCCAAATGTATCCTTTGCACCGAAAATAGCGGCTCTACAAGCTAATCTGGTTATCCTATTTGAATAATTTGCAGGGCCTTTGCTCCTAGACCATAAGGGTCGTAACACATTGTATTTTTTTGTAGACTTTCTGCACGCCCCTGTGTGTAAAGAGGAGGTGCCACTGGAAGAGGAGAGTAGCTCCAGTCTGGTCCAGGAGAAACCACAAGCTCCAGAGATTAAAGATGAACAAGTGGAGCTACTTCAAAGACAAGAGGCTGGTGGATCAGCGTTGACAATACTAGCAGTGAAAAGTGAAGATGATGATGAAAACAGAGAGACAGAGCCTGTAGCTGGCACCTCAACTGTACACATGAAAGCACAAGCTGATGTAGAGGACTGTGGAACATCACAACCAACTAGTGACAACCAGCTCCTCTCTTCACACTGTGTAGAGGACTGTGGAACATCACAACCAACTAGTGACAACCAGCTCCTCTCTTCACACTGTTCTGAATCTGACACTGAAGACAGTGATGAGTGGGAGGAGACTAGAGGAGATCATTCAGCTTTAAACACACTGAAATCACAAAACACAAAATGTGGGAGGAGCCAAGCTGTCCCAGGACCTGAACTCATCGAAACAAACAAGTGTGGCAAAATGTTTAATCTAAAGCTGAATTTAAAAACACACATGAAGATTCATACAGGCGAAAAGCCATTTTCTTGTACAGAATGTGGAAAAAACTGTCGTGACTCTAGCGATCTAAAAACACACATGAGGATTCATACAGGCGAAAAGCCCTTCTCTTGTACAGTTTGTGGTAGAGGTTTTTCTCAGGCGGGTCATCTAAAACCACACATGAGGATTCATACAGGTGAAAAGCCATTTTCTTGTTCAGTAGGCCTATGTGGTAAAAGCTTTGCTTACAAGGCTGATTTAAAAACCCACATGATTACTCATACAGGCAAAAGGCCATTTTCTTGTACAGTATGTGGTAAAGGCTGTCTTAACACAGGCAATCTAAAAACACACATGAGGATTCATACAGGCGAAAAGCCATTTTCTTGTACAGTTTGTGGTACAGGCTTTACTCAGTCGGGTCATCTAAAATTACACATGATGACTCATACAGGCGAAAGGCCATTTTCTTGTACAGTATGTGGTACAGGCTTTACTCAGGCGGGTCATCTAAAATCACACATGATGACTCATACAGGCGAATGGCCATTTTCTTGTACAGTATGTGGTAAAGGCTGTGTTACCAAAAGTGATCAAAAACAACACATGATGACTCATACAAGCGAAAGGCCATTCTCTTGTACAGTATGTGGTACAGGCTTTACTCGGGCGGGTCATCTAAAAAGACACATGAAGATTCATACAGGCCTTTAGTTTAAGACATAATGATCAGTCAGTCTAATCCAGGATGACAATGATGCAAAAGCAGAGGAACAAGTAAGACGCGCGAACGCGGGAAGCGAACGCAGCTCGTAAATTGCAATAACAACAATTAGAATAAATTACGTACTTTAAGGTTTTTTTAAAGTTCTATTTTTTTTGTTTAAGATTTTTTTTAAGTTTTCTTTTTAACTTTTTTTTAAGTTAAGTTTTTTTTAACGTTTTTTCTTTTTATGTTTTTTTTTTAAGTTAAGTTTTTTTTAAGTTAAGTTGTGTGTGTGTGTGTGTGTGTGTGTTTTTGTGTGTGATACAGCTGCGCCCTCTGGTGGTGGGCGGGTGGTGTTACAGCGTGACACACACACACACAGACACACAGACATGATCTGCTGGGTCTCATAGTAAATGCTCACTGCGTTCGCAATCACTGCATTCGCAATCACTGCGTTCGCAATTATATGTATAATATGACAACATCAACATGACTGAATAAAATACAGTTTATTGTGATGGAGTTTAATTTGTATCTTGTGTTTGGATCTTATTTTCTATTCAACATGATGGAATTTCATTTTTATTTAATCTAGCATTATTCCCTCCAGCTCATAGGTTACTGGTAGTACAATATGAGCATCAGTGTGTGCCCACATTTGTCTTAACGTTGGCACGGTGGCACAGTTGGTAGTTCTGTCACCTCACAGCTAGAAGGTCCTGGGTTTGATTCCCGCTCGGGGCGCTGTGTGTGCTGGCGGCGTGTTTCCTCCTCCGCGTCATCAGTGCCCATACCCGAGGCGGGGTTGGCGAAAGGGCCTTTCTGTGCGGAGTTTGCATGTTCTCCCCGTGTAGGTACCTTCACAAAAACATGCAGTAATCCTGGTCTCTAAACAAACTGCCTCCCCCTGGCCAGCCGGGGCACCTGATGGAGGGGAAAGGAACTGGTTGGAATAACGTGTTCCTTCCACGCGCTATGTCCAACCAGGGAAACTCCCCCCTGTCACGTGTAAAGGAGCAACTTGGACACTCAGGCAGGAAGGAAGCATAAGTTCAAGTCCGTTGCTCTCCCCATGTTCCCCATATATGGGGACTAGGTTGGCGGAGGGTGTGTAGAGAGCCCAGGATCACATTAGATAATTGGCACAGGGGTGAAAAAATGGGTTACAAAATTGAGGGATACAAAAAATGATGGTGCAGTAGTGCTCACAAGCTGCTGGGTTTGTGTAGATCAGGGTGTTGCTACATCTTACAGACCATAACAAAGCCACATATGCATCACAGTTAAACAATTCTATTTAACTATCATTTAATATCAATGCTCTTTTGTCAGGTGTGTGCTGTGAACAAAAAGTGTAACTTAGCCTTGTTTCAGCCTTATTTCACATTTACCAAACCAGACATTCAAGGTACAAAAAAGGAAAAAACAAACAACATCAACAACAGCACCCATTTGGTAAACAATTGTAGATCTGCTATTCTCACTATTAAATATACATTATACATCAGTTTGTTCATAATGGGTGTTCTTGTACGTCTGGGTCTTGGGGAGACCAATGTCCTAGCAGTGTTTTATCACACTAATATATATGTTACAGCACAATTGTGTGTGTGTGTGTGTGTGTGTGTGTGTGTGTGTGTGTGTGTGTGTGTGTGTGTGTGTGTGTGTGTGTGTGTGTGTGTGTGTGTGTGTGTGTGTGTGTGTGTGTGTGTGTGTGTGCGCGCGTGTTTTAATGGCCTGCCCAACATAGCCCTTTTCATTTTTAGATGGTAATGAGAACGTAGGCCTATTGCTTATTTTACGGTCCAATGACATGGACCAAGTGAATCACCTTTCCCCATTAGAATAAGACATCCAATGCACTACATTTCTGGTGTGAAATGGCACGAGGGATCCCCACAAAAAGACCACCCCAAAAATCGACAGATGTGGCGTTTTGTGGGCTTTGAGCACCTGCCCCCTCAGTGCTCTCTGTACGGCCCTGCAGTAATATGTTACGGATCTCACGGTAGATTCTGGGGGTTCAGGGGGCCTAAAGCCCTATTCATAGTCCAGATTTAGGTGAAGAGGTGGTCACCTCTTCACCAGAACGGTGGTTTTGATGGTGCTGCTCATACTCCATCACCGTGCTCATATCTCCTACACTCCATGGCCAACACTTCCTCAAATTCATCCATTGTTTTCCCTTTGCTTTCTCTCTACCGCATATCTGCCTCTATTCCATTCTGTTCATTGTCTGTTCCTTTCCTATTCTATTTCTGTCGCTGTCTCTATTATTTCATTCCTATTCTGTCGTTCTCCCTCTGCTCTGTTTCGGGAGTTTGTTTGTTTTTCCGTCGGGAGCTCAGCTCGCAAAGCCACACCGAGCACTGCTGTCGACCCCTGTGTCCTCCTGGCCGTGACGTGTGTGGGTGGAAGGGGTGGGGGGCAGAGGAACGTAGCCTCGGTCCCAGGCTTACTTATCTGCGAAAAGAAAAGCCTGGTCACAACATAAGGCAGAGAAGCTATCGGCGGATGTATCCTCCGGAACATCCGTCAGATGTATTTCCCCTGGATACGATATTTTCCCGAACAATCACAACACTTGTTTCATTCGTGGAGAATGTAAACTGATTTGTAAAGCATCAACGTCATTTCCTTGGGCGATACTTCCGCTGAAATCCCGCAACTTCCGCCCAAACAAATGATAGTCTTTTCAGCGTAGGTCTTGCCCAGGGTGAGAGGAACGGGGAGGCGGGGGAACAGGGGGAGCTACGGGAGGCAGTTTAGGAATAGTGCGTTTGTGTTGTGCTGGCTATACTGCGAGCCTGGGAACCCCGCCTCCCCGTTCCTCTGTCCCCACACACACTCATCTCTAATTACAGAGATCCCATATCCAATCAAATCGTCCGATACCGATATATTACATTATTAGATATTATATTTATATTGAGCTCATTGCTGAAATATCAGTCAATACCGACGGAAAATATCGGTGAAAATCGGTTCAATACCAATAATGCTTTTATAATTAAATATCGGCCGATATATCAATATGCTACTGATAATATCGTGCATCACTAATTGCTATGGGACATGCGAGTTGGACCTAGAATAATCTGACAAGCCTGACAATAAAGTGCCTGACAACAATACCAAGTAATGAATATAAGAAAGAAGAATATAAGAAACAACAATATCATATTTTATGACATTGTATGGTGAGTTAAATAGAACCTACTTAAGTTGAAAGTTTAAAGAACCTATTCAGAGGCTTCTTTTCCCTGTGAAAAGAGTAATATACTTTTAGACCACATTCAACATTCATCTTTAGTTAAATCTAAGCAATGCTAATCAACATGTTGTGACATTAGTAGACTATTGCTCGATGCACTTACTTTGCCGGTGGCATGGCGGCTTTTAGCTCTCATCTTGTTGACCTGGGCTTCAGCCATGTTGGCGCGCTCCTCGGCCTGCTCCAGCTCATACTGGATCTTCCTGCACTTGGACAGATGCACGTTGGCCACTTCCTCCTGGAATGTGACAGAGACAGGCGCGTAAACGTGGATTCAAGTCCTCAGTCGCCACGACGGATTTCAGTCATTTGGATTCCATAGAAGCCATCTGTGAAAGCATGCTGTGCACTGAAAATAGCAGATCTGCAAGCTCACGACACGTCGAGCTCGTAGATCGGCTATTTACGGTCATTAGCTATTTTAAATTGAAAGAGTATTTGACTAGGAATAGGATACAAGTTTAGAAGCATCTTCCATTAACATGAATTGCCTCAGAAATGTCATAAAAGCAAAGAGGTTTAATGCCTCAAATTTGTAATTGCTTCAGCTATAATTGGCTGTTGTGTAAAAAACAGCAACAATAGGTTTAGAATTATCATATAAACAAAATATTTGCACTGGGGCCCATCACCATGTCGGTATGCATGTGTGTATAGAGAGATGGTCCAAAAGAACATCTTGCAATTAGAGCAGGGGTCTTCAATGTTCTTCATGCCTGCCTGCTTGAGATCTCACAGTGGACGTTATGGCCCCTACACACTGTAGGAGTTTTAAAGTTGTCGGCGAGTCATCAGATTGTTATGTATTTCACACTGCAGGAGTCTTTTTTTTAAATCGTCTGTCATTATATCGTTGTGGCTTTCACACTAAACGATTGGTCGCCGACTATAGGCATCACACACTGCAAGAGTTCACCAAGATGCGATCCAGACCCGATATTCATTTGTTTTTATTTTATTCATTTTTACATCTCATGCACATGCAGGAGGATGCCGTGATACAAGCGCGAGACCGACACAGGACCCTCTCTCTCTCTCTCTCTCTCTCTCTCTCTCTCTGCGTGCACGCCACACACACACAGGATAGCCAGGCTACACAGGGCAAAATGTTTGTGATAGCGTGTAGCCTACGTGGGCTGCAGCGAGACAGGACGTTAAATCTTGATTCTTATGAAATAATTTTCCGTCTCTCTGCGCACACACACACACACACACACACACACACACACACACACACACACACACACACACACACACACACACACACACAGGGGGAGGAGGGATGCAACCTTCTAGAAATAATTCAACATCAGACATAATAAGTAACATACATGAAAAGGTGTATAAGAATAGGCTTACAGTGCTGTACAGTACTGTGGTTTACAAAGCAGAGCATCATGCTGCATGAGCTCTTTAGTTTGTATTTATTTGATAGACTGACTGATCAGCTGATTAATGTTTCACTACTTTATTATTTTTATACATAACAATAACAGGAGGTGCACACAAATCCACACATTCTACAAGTGCTCAATAACAGACACATACTAAAAACCAGTAAGACGCCCTGAGGGCGAGAAGTGATGATATTGTCAATTTTAGTCAATAAATAAAAACTAGACTAAAATTATAGGGAGGGACAAGTGGAGAATTGATCCAGGAGAACTAAAATAAGTCATTTTATGCTTGGTTGTGCGTGGGTGTCAAATTCTGAAAATCTACGATCTACAAGAGCTTCTAGATCGGCTATTTTCGGCACACAGCTACATATAAATCAGGCATTATGACGCCAAGATAGATTTAGTCTGTCTGTCAACAAGCCCTCAGGGCTTTTATGTAATCCTTTAAGATCATGGTTTTAGATCATTGATTTTAGATCATTATTTTAGATTATTGTGTAACTGTTCCTCTGTCCTTTCTTTCACAAACTGTTAATAAAGTATTCATCCGTCCGTCCAGTTACACACCTCCTCCACCAGGGGGCGAAAGGCAGAGCCTTTGCATTGAGAAAACGGCCTGGAGGATCCATTGGTGCGCATGCGCTCGAAACACGTTGATCCGGAAACGCGTGTTGTTGTTGCTGTTAGCACTGCAGCATGGAGGTTGTTAGCCCTTTAGCTCTGTGGTTGTTTTTCACCGTGGTGTGAAATAAAGGGAGTGCTACTAAAAACAACATCTCATAATGGAGGTCAAAACGTGTCAAATGGAGTCTGTACGGCTGAAGATACATGAACACATGACGTCGGTGGGAGAGGACATATTGTGTGTTTTGGACAAACAGCAACAGAGTGGTGGTGCTGATGTTTGTTGTGTGAAGCTTGATGTCAGAGTGTTTGTGTTGGAGCGCCTCAGTTTGGCTGCTCAGGTCATGTGCAACCTCTTCCAGAAAGAGATGGAGACACTAGAAACTCTGCTGGAGAAACAAAACAAAGTGCTGGACATTGATGTTGATATGGACATCGATCTACACACTGCAGGTACACACACACACACACACACACACACACACACACACACACACACACACACACACACACACACACACACACACACACACACACACACACACACACACCAACCTACATACTGCAGGTTAGTAAACTCTGAACACCAGCTTAGCTAGAGGTAGCATTAAGCTAGCTGAACTGAACTACATTTCCCATAGCTTATTGTCCTCACCAATTGCAGGTGTGTGTGTGTGTGTCGTGTGCCTGAGTCGTGTGCCTGAGTCGTGCGCCTGATGGGCCTAATATTGCCTATCATTTTGTTATTAAACGCCTCTGGCATCTCACTTTTTTCCCTTTTTTGTAATAAATCATAAGTGGTATGGCCGACTTGGTGCTGTAGCTTAGGAGATATTGCTAATGTTATTTTAAAGGCTTAAAACGGCTTACAAATGCATCCTATCAGGAAAAGAGACATTGAGAGAGCTTTACAACAGAAAGACAACTATTAGGGGACTATATTATAGTCCTATATTAACTATATTAGGGCATTTGAACATTGATGCCTGTCAGTCACAATGTGGGACAGGGTCTCATTTCGTGGGACGCTTGAAAAGTCTTGTAAATGCCGGACTGTCCCACGCAAAGGGAGACATCTGGTCTCCGTTCTGTGCTCACCGTTTCCATGCAAATCCTGAGATCTACATGATTCTCACTGTTCTATTATAGCAGCTGGGTTTACTTTTTTATCATTGCTGCCGGGCAGAGAAACCTTGTATCTCCATCTAATTCAGAAGGAGCGAGTGCATTCTCTGGCACCGGCGATCAGACGCAGCACTGCCGGGGTATGGGCGGCACCTGCCCGGGAAGGTGGGGGGATTAGTGGAGTTCCTCGGCAGTGTTGGTTCGTTTCGCGGCCGACGCCGCAACTGCCGACAACAGTCGCGGCTCCCGATATGCGTTGCCAGTAAAAAATCACCCGTGTCTTCCCTGTGAGGTTAGGGTTAAGGTTGTCAGCGTCGCTGGTTGAAACTCACCCGTGGCTCCCGAAACACCTGTGTCTTCCCTGTGAGGTTAGGGTTTGGGTTGTCAGCGTCGCTGGTTAAAACTCACCCGTGGCTCCCGAAACAGCCGTGTCTTCCCTGTGAGGTTTGGGTCTGGGGTGTGTCAGACTGCTGCCGCTGGTGCCAGAAAATGCACTCGCTCTCTCTCACATAATTTAACCTTTAACCTGTTTTTTTGTAAGTTAATGTACTAATCATCATTCTACAGTGTCACCCAAAAGTAACCAAAATAGCCGATCTACAAGCTTTTCATTTTTATTTTTAACAGTTTCTTTTAACAGTTTTGGACATAAGAGGTTTCCACCTCACAGCAACAATATCATACCTACTTGTGTTATATATTTCAGGATCATTAATATGTTAATAAACTGATTGGCTGTTTCAAATATGCAATGAAAAAATACTGCTTGCTAGATGTTCTTTCATATTGTTCTTTCATTTAAAAAAAAACAAACCAAAAAACATTCGGATTCATAATTTAAATTAATTTAGTCATGTTCAGTTTTATACAGGAGCTGTTTATACAGTTTAATATCAAAAATACATTATAGTTCTTATTCATGACACATGATCAGCGGCAGCCTTTTTATGAAAGTTATTAATATCACATCAAATTCCTTATTCAATGATGTATTGTATTCCTTTATTCCAGACCAGTGTGTGGAGTCCTGTCTGCAGGTGAAGATCAGTTCTCCAGCCACGACTGTTTCTATTAAACAGGAACCTGAAGACCACCTTAAACAGGAACCTGAATACCACCTTAAACAGGAACCTGAAGACAAACAGGAACCTGAAGACCACCTGGCTCTCAGTAAGTTTATTTATTTGTTTTATTGGTGAAAGTGGGTAGTACTGAGAGTGTAAAGATGAACCGATACTACATTGATGGTATTATAAATGGGACGACGGTTCGGCAGTAAAAGTATGAATGTGTTCACTGAAGCTTTGCAGTTAATTCTACTTCAGTATTAACTAACCTGCTGAAGAAGACTCACTGACCTAACATTCGGCTCGTCTCACATCTTCTATGAGAACACTACAATGTAAAAAAAAAAAGGCCATACAGCACAGAGCACAGTCAGCGCACCATCATCAAAGTTCAATTTAGGAAATTGTGGCCAAAGAGTAATCTGTTGATACTTTTTCCATCCACTACTCCGCACTGAGGTACAAGATTCAAACCTTTTATAGAGTCTTTGTATTTTTTCCTAGACTTTCTGCACATTCTTGTGTGTAAAGATGAGGTCCCACCTGAAGAGGAGAGGAGCTCCAGTCTGGTCCAGGAGGAACCACAACCTCCACAGATTAAAGATGAACAAGAGGAGCTACTTCAAAGACCAGAAGAGGCTGGTGGGTCAATGACTGTTTTCAAATTAAAGAAATACTTTTACATTTTGAAATACATTTTGAGTAGGGCTGTCAAATGATTAAACATTTTAACCAGATTAATCTCAGTTTAAAAATGTATTAATCACGATTAATCAGCATTCAAACTATGTCCAAGATTATGCCATGTTTTACAAGCTCACAATACCACACATTATGCAATGAAAAAATACTGCTTTAGTTTCTAGATGTGCTTTCATTTTGTTCTTTCATTTTTAAGTGGTGTAGCCACTCCAATGCACAGCAATGTGTGTCCCTGACTTCCTGGCTGGGTCTGTCTGTTCGTCCAAGCACGGAAATAGCATTATAGCGTTTGTTGACTACCAAGTGTCACTGTTGCGCAGCCACACACACACACACACACACACACACACACACACACACACACACACACACCAGGGAGGGCGGCTTGTACAGTACAGTACTACAGCACGAGTACAGTACAGCGCCACTCTGTTCAGAGTGGTCTGATTTTCATTTTTTTCGGGTTCAGTTTTCTACAGGAGTGTTATGCTGTTTATAACACATGAACAACCTTATTATTAAAGTTGTTACTAATGTCACCTTCATTCCAGACCAGTGTGTGGAGTCCAGTCTGCAGGTGAAGATCAGTTCTGCAGCCACGACTGTTTCTATTAAACAGGAACCGGAAGACCACCTTAAACAGGAACCTGAAGACCACCTTAAACAGGAACCTGAAGACCACCTGGATCTCGGTAAGTTTAAATCACTCTGTCTTTATTTGTTTTATTTGTTAAAGTGGGTCGGTACTGAGAGTGTAAAGATGAACCGATATGAATCGGCAGTAAAAGTATTAATGGGTTCATATAAGGCTTTGCAGTTCATTCTACTTCAGTACCAGTAAGACGCCTGAGGGCGAGAAGCGACCTCAGGTCGCGTGCACGCATCCGCCTGGGTGACAGCAGACTGCTGGGCAAGCCGCTGGCACTTTGGCATGGGGGGTAAGATCTTAATTTTCAGGGCCTGTTAAGAACTCTAGTCTCCACCGTCTGCCAGGCGCGGCTGCACTAATAACTTTGGGGCAGGCCCGTCTAGTTTAAATGGACAGGTATCAGTCAAAAGGGAGACATCGAAGAGGAAGGCTGGATGGGGAAGGATCAACATATGGCATGTCAGAACAGGTCAGCTCCATATATGGAGAGGGTTGAGGTTTGAGGTCAGAGTTGCTGACCAATATTGATGACATCAGGCATCTCCATATATGGGCTTAATATTGATGACACCAGGGATCTCCATCCCTGATGATGTCACGTGATGTCACACGTTCTCTCACCCCGACCACCATATATGGTGCCGACACACCAACTGACGGGAAACGCTATAATGCAAACAAACGGTCACACTATCCAATCCAATCCAACTTTATTTATAGAGCACATTTAAAAACAACAGACTCACACTACACACTATTTACAGCATTGGTTCCCAATGTTTTTATACTGAAGTACCACCTCAGAAAATCTTTGGCACTCCAAGTATTTTAACTCATGTTAAAATACAGGAGCGTAGACCTGCCCTTTTTGTTCCATTCCTAAGCCAATAATGCTGCTGCTCTGACAAAACTATGTTGAATCACTAGTCGGCACAACTGATGATATTTTGTAATGTGATTAGTCCGTTCTCAAATCTTCTATTAACGGCTAGGTGTGCTGTCATGCTCATTTCAACCAGAAGAACTACCTGTAGTAATGTAAATATTTCATTCCACTTTTGTCTTTTCTCTCCTTTTTTTGGGCGACTCCTCTGTGTACCACCAGAGGGGGGCTCAAGTACCACCAGTGGTACTAGTACCAGTGTTTGGGAACCTCTGATTTACAGCACAGAGCGCAGTCAGTGCACCATCAAAGTTGAATTTTGGAATATTTGGCCAAAAAGTAATCTGTTGATACTTTTTCCAGCCACTACTCTGCATTGAGGTACAAGATTCAACCCTTGATAGTCTCTTTGTATTTTTTCATAGACTTTCTGCATGTTCCTGTGTGTAAAGAGGAGGTTCCACCTGAAGAGGAGAGGAGCTTCAGTCTGGTCCAGGAGGAACCACATCCTCCACAGATTAAAGATGAACAAGAGGAGCTACTTCAAAGACCAGAAGAGGCTGGTGGGTCAATGACCCCTGGTGGGTCACTTACTAGCTCTACTCATTTTGAGTAGGGCTGTCAAACGAATAAACATTTTAATCAGATGCATCTCATTTTCAAAATGTATTAATCACGATTAATCAGCATTCAAACTATGTCCAAGATTCATTTGATGCCATGTTTTACAAGCTCACAATGCCACATGTTTTGAGCATCTTGTAGATTGGCTATTTGTGTTACTTTTTTACTTTTCTTTCCCTTTTACAAATTCAATATACAATGTATGTTCACCTGATGTTCAAATCAGGATGGGGACAATTATTTTAGTACTCGAACAACTAGTGACTGCTCCTTTATACTGAACAAGACAATAGACTTGGTAAAGTTTGATTTGAATATGTAGTATAATGAAAGGTCTTTCTACTGGTGATTTCCACAGAGCACCACAAGGAGAGGTCTACAGTATCTAGAGAGATGGCCTCCAAAATACATTCAACATTGTCAGAGGAACAGCCAGAGATGGACCAGAGACATGGACTGTTTGATGCAAGGATGCAACCTGTAGTAACATTGTACATGATAGGTATGTAGTCTTAATCCAGAGTGATTTACAGTAAGCAATAACAAAACATGGTAATACATCAAATGCATAAAAACAATCATCAAGAATCATACGTAAGCTAAGAACCTAATAGTGGAATATATATATATAATGAAACTATGTGTATACACTATAGAGTGCAATTTCTACATAAAATGCTATCTAAGTTACGTAAGTTGAGCCTTTGCATAGACCTTTAAGGTCGTCGAGGCCAGGGCAAGTGCTAAGGCAAGTGCTACGGACTAAGGTGGTCTTTACACGAGAATGGTGTTCATAGAAAACGGCAAAATAAAGTATCGTTTGCTGGTGTCCTTTTAGACGAGAACAGTGTTTTCAGGAGGTGAAAACGCAACAAAGTGAAACCACCTTCCAGAGTGGAAATCTTTGAGAATGAGAATGAGAATTTTATCCCTTCTCCATGTAAACAGGCAAAACGGTGAATCCGCAAAACTTATGACATCATGGCTCACGTTGGCTCACATATTCGCATATTTATTACATTGATGCAGAGCCATATGGAGTTCCTGAACAAGCCTCCCTCCTCACCTACAAAGCGCTGCTCATCAGCGATGGTGAATGTAAAACCATGATGTAAATAAAAAGCCTTGCGATAGGCGGCAGCAGCGTTTATGTAGCCTAATGTATTATAAAATATATAACCATCCCGTGGCGCGCTCTGCCTGCATGCTATGGGCTGTCTGTCAGCCTGTCTGTCACCTCGATGCGTTATAGAAAGCAGGCAGCGAGCGACGGCCTCAACCACGTGTTCTGGAAGCAAAACCCTGATAGGGTTGCGTGATTTGGCAGCCCGCTACCGCCATCTATTGACATTATAGCGTTTTCATAAAGTGTGCGTTCTCGTGTAAAGGGTCAATAAAAAATGAGAACGCAACGGGACTTTGACGTTTTATCTGGATGGTCGCCGTCTAAAAGAGGCCTAAGATGGAGTCTGAAGTGGTGGGTTTTCAGGCTATGGTGGAAGATTGGGAGTGAGTCTGCAGTTCTGATTGCAATGGGAAGTGCATTCCATAGTTTTTGTTTTTTTCTTTTTAGATATTTTTTGGGGCTTTTCTGCCTTTATTGATAGATTTACAGTAGGTAGACAGGAACGGGGAGAGAGATGGGCAGAGAAGACACAGTAAAGTTTGTCGGGATCGGGACTCGAACCCTCGACATACTGTCAGGCCCATTCCATAGTTTTGGAGCCAGAAGGGAGAAGAGTTTGGGACGTGTGGAGCGCTGTCCCGGCGTTTTTAGTGAATGTACTTCCAGCTTCCCTGCGTTGGCTGATCTGAGCACGCGGGAGGGTTTGTAGGGTCCGATAACAAGAATACAAGAACGCAAACCCCCAAAAAACATGCTCACTCCGGCTGTGGTAGGCTACTTAAAGGAACACAATTGGGTGTGAAATCATGAGTCATAATTTGCAAGCAGTGGTTTTTGAAACATCAAAGTCATGCAAGGTAACACATCACAAAATTCCAGCCGCCAGACCGCAAACATGTCAATAACGCAAAGGCTATACTAGTGCAGCGCTATATCAACATCATTCAAAACGAGGCGTTTAAGTGTAAATGACAAATATGCTACAATTGATAATATTCTATCACTTTGTTGCGTTACCTCAAACGACAGTCATGACCGAACTGAAGTTCTGAAGACAGGTTTCGCTCTGCCGAAAGATAACGTCCACAGCGTGTCTCATCACAACGCACTGTGAGCTTGCTTCTAGGTCAGGTACTTTCAGCGAGCAATGCCGCCATAAGGCAAAATATAAATGCCTGAAGTGTAAAGCCACATTTATCCTTTGCACCGAAATTAGCCGCTCTACAAGCTAATCTGGTTGTCCTTATTTTTGAATACTTTGCAGGGCCTTTGCTCCTAGACAATATGGGTCGTAACACATTGTATATATTTTTTGTAGACTTTCTGCACGCCCCTGTGTGTAAAGAGGAGGTTCCACCTGAAGAGGAGAGGAGCTCCAGTCTGGTCCAGGAGGAACCACAAGCTCCAGAGATTAAAGATGAACAAGTGGAGCTACTTCACACAACAGAAGAGGCTGGTGGACAAAGATTGACATTACTAGCAGTGAAAAGGGAAGATGATGATGAAAACAGAGAGACAGAGCCTGTAGCCGGAACCTCAACTTTACACATGAAAACACAAGCTGATGTAGAGGACTGTGGAACATCACAACCAACTAGTGACAACCAGCTCCTCTCTTCACACTGTTCTGAATCTGACACTGATGACAGTGATGAGTGGGAGGATACTAGGGGAGATCAGTCAGCTTTAAACACACTGAAATCACAAAACACACAAAATGTGGGAGGACAGCACAAGCTGTCCCAGGACCTGAACTCATCGGAAAAAAATGACTCCAGGAGGAGTCACACAGGGAAGAAAAGTTTTAATTATACAGAGTGTGGCAAAATGTTTAATCTAAAGGGGAATTTAAAAAGACACATGAAGATTCATACAGGCGAAAAGCCCTTCTCTTGTACAGTTTGTGGTACAGGTTTTTCTCGGGCGGGTCATCTAAAAACACACATGATGACTCATACAGGCGAAAAGCCATTTTCTTGTACAGTATGTGGTAAAGGCTTTCTTCGCAACAGTCATCTAAAAACACACATGAGGATTCATACGGGCGAAAAGCCCTTCTCTTGTACAGTTTGTGGTACAGACTTTACTCAGGCGTGTAACCTAAAATCACACATGATGACTCATACAGGCAAAAGGCCCTTCTCTTGTACAGTTTGTGGTACAGGCTGTGTTACCACAAGTGATCTAAAAAAACACATGAGGATTCATACAGGCGAAAAGCCCTTCTCCTGTACAGTTTGTGGTACAGGCTTTACTCAGGCGTGTCATGTAAAAACACACATGATGACTCATACAGGCGAAAAGCCATTTTCTTGTACAGTATGTGGTAAAAGCTGTGCTCACAAGGGTGATCTAAATAGACACATGAAGACTCATACAGGCGAAAAGCCCTTCTCTTGTACAGTTTGTGGTACTGGTTTTTCTCGGGCGGGTAATCTAAAAACACACATGAGGATTCATACGGGCGAAAAGCCCTTCTCTTGTACAATTTGTGGTACAGACTTTACTCAGGCGTGTAATCTAAAATCACACATGATGAATCATACAGGCGAAAAGCCATTCTCTTGTACAGTTTGTGGTACAGGCTTTACTCGGGCGAGTCATCTAAAATCACACATGATGACCCATACAGGCTAAAGGCCATTTTCTTGTACAGTATGTGGTAAAGGCTGTGTTACCACAAGTGATCTAAAAAGACACATGAAGACTCATACAGGCACAAAGCCTTTAGTTTAAGTCATAATGATCAGTCAGTCTAATCCAGGATGACAATGATGCAAAAGCAGAGGAATTACATGTATAATCTGACATCAACATGACTGAATAAAACACACATTAATAGTTTCTTGTGATGGAGTTAAATTGTTATCTTGTGTATGGATCTTATTTTCTATTCAACATGATGGAATTTCATTTTTATTTTAGGTTGCATTATTCCCTCCAGCTCATAGGTTACTGGTAGTACAATGTGAGCATCAGTGTGTGTCCATATTTGTCAGTATTTAAGTCTTATGCATTAACAGTCACGCAATAATTATGTTCATTGCTATGCAGTAAATTATGGTGCAGTAAAGTGCTCACAAGCTGCTGGGTTTGTGTAGATCAGGGGTGTTGCTACATCTTACATAATGTACCTTCAGACCATAACAAAGCCACATATGCATCACAGTTAAACAATGACCTCTCAGACATGCTAATGTTAACTATCATCATCATTATTTAATATCAATGCTCTTTTGGCAGGTGTGTGCTGTGAACAAAAAGTGTAACTTAGCCTTGTTTCAGCCTTATTTCACATCACAGACATTCAAGGTAGACAAGAAAAAAAGGAAAAAACAAACATCAACAGCACCCATATATTATATATGTAAACAATTGTAGATCTGCTATTCTCACTATTAAATAGTCTATACATTATACAGTTTGTTCATAATGGGTGTTCTTGTACGTCTGGGTCTTGGGGAGACCAATGTCCTAGCAGTGTGTGTGTGTGTGTGTGTGTGTGTGTGTGTGTGTGTGTGTGTGTGTGTGTGTGTGTGTGTGTGTGTGTGTGTGTGTGTGTGTGTGTGTGTGTGTGTGTGTGTGTGTGTGTTTGAATGGCCTGCCCAACATAGCCATTTTCATTTTTAGATGGTAATGAGAACGTAGGCCTATTGCTTATTTTACAGTCCAATGACATGGACCAAGTGAAACACCTTTCCCCATTAGAATAAGACATCCAATGCACTACATTTCTGGTGTGAAATGGCATGAGGGATCCCCACAAAAAGACCACCCCAAGAACTGACAGATGTGGCGTTTTTTGTGGGCTTTGAGCACCTGTACCCTCTGTGCTCTCTGCACGGCCCTGCAGTAATATATATGTTACTGGGCACTGTAGGTTCAGGGGGCCTAAAGCCCTATTCATAGTCCAGATTCAGCTCGCAAAACCACCACGGAGCAAAGCCACACCGAGCACTGCTGTCGACCCCAGTGTCCTCCTGGCCATGACGTTTGTGTGTGGAAGGGGTGGGGGGCAGAGGAACGGGGAGGCGGGGGAACGGGGGGAGCTACGGGAGGCAGTTTAGGAATAGCGCGTTTGTGTTGTGCTGGCTATACTGCGAGCCTGGGAACCCCACCTCCCCGATCCTCTGTCCCCACACACACTCATCTCTAATTACAGAGATCCGATATCCAATAATATGCAGCAGGGTCAAATCGGCCGATACCGATATATTACATTATTAGATATTATATTTATATTGAGCTCATTGCTGAAATATCAGTCAATACCGGCGGAAAATATCGGTTCAATACCAATAATGCTTTTATAATTAAATATCGGCAGATATATCAAGTGTCTGACAACAATACCAAGTAATGAATATAAGAAACAACAACGTACCTTTTTATTTTGCTACCTTTATTGAATACAACAATATATCATATTTTATGACATTGTATGGTGAGTTGAATAGAACCTACTTAAGTTTAAAGTTTAAAGAACCTATTCAGAGGCTTCTTTTCCCTGTGAAAAGAGTAATATACTTTTAGACCACATTCCACATTCATCTTTAGTTAAATCTAAGCAATGCTAATCAACATGTTGTGACATTAGTAGAATATTGCTCGATGCCCTTACGGCGGCATCGACGCCTCGATGCCCTTACGGCGGCATCTTCCATTGACATGAATTGCCTCAGAAATGTCATAAAAGCAAAGAGGTTGAATGCCGCAAAATACAATAAAAATAAAATGCTGTTATGGTTCCTTCCTACAAAAACAGATATATTTATATATAATTCATGAGCTATGCGTGGTCAAAGTTTGCATTTTCAATTGAGTGCTATAGCGCCACCCTTTGGCCAATGGTTGTGGTCTTTGCATCCTCACCGTTTGGCATGGCCCTCTACCATATTTCCAAATTTCGCAAAAAAAAGACAGAACTGCTATTTTTGGCGGAAGGAGAAGAAAAAAACTAACAACAATAAAAGACCAAGTCCTTTCAGGACTGCTTGGTCCTTTAATAATAACATTTTTTTTAAACCAAGGCTTGTTTTGGTCCAGTATGTTAAAGTGAACGAGTGAATGTGCTATTTTTGTTTAATAATTAATGTTACATAGCATTGCAATCAGAGTTTTTTTGTTCAGTAACAAGGGTCTTCCTGTCTCTCCAGGTGTTATGTAGCGCTATATTGGATCACTCCAATATATGATATTTCCGCCACCAGGCGGAGCCATCGAGTGGACTTACGGATGATTCCCGTGCTAATACACGGGAAGTGGTGTGTGGCGCACGCGTGCGTGCGTTAAGTCTGAGCATGACACTGGCAGTGTTAATGTAGGAGTATAAATAGTAACACCTCAAATGCAGCTAATTTAAATTAAACTTCAGTTTTATGAAATTGAATCCAAGCAAAACAAATAAATACAGAGTGTTTCTCTGTCACTTGACAGATTGAAATCAGTGAACACAGATTTGATTGTCTATGACTGCCCTCTGCTGGTGTAAAACTGTCACTATACATTATACAGTTTGTTCATAATGGGTGTTCTTGTACGTCTGGGTCTTGGGGAGACCAATGTCCTAGCAGTGTGTGTGTGTGTGTGTGTGTGTGTGTGTGTGTGTGTGTGTGTGTGTGTGTGTGTGTGTGTGTGTGTGTGTGTGTGTGTGTGTGTGTGTGTGTGTGTGTGTGTGTGTGTGTGTTTGAATGGCCTGCCCAACATAGCCATTTTCATTTTTAGATGGTAATGAGAACGTAGGCCTATTGCTTATTTTACGGTCCAATGACATGGACCAAGTGAAACACCTTTCCCCATTAGAATAAGACATCCAATGCACTTCATTTCTGGTGTGAAATGGCACGAGGGATCCCCACAAAAAGACCACCCCAAAAACTGACAGATGTGGCGTTTTGTGGGCTTTGAGCACCTGTCCCCTCAGTGCTCTCTGCACGGCCCTGCAGTAATATATATGTTACTGGGCACTGTAGGTTCAGGGGGCCTAAAGCCCTATTCATAGTCCAGATTCAGCTCGCAAAACCACCACGGAGCAAAGCCACACCGAGCACTGCTGTCGACCCCAGTGTCCTCCTGGCCGTGACGTGTGTGTGTGGAAGGGGTGGGGTGCTGAGGAACGGGGGGAGCTGCGAAAGGCAGTTTAGGAATAGCGCGTTTGCGTTGTGCTGGCTATACTGCGAGCCTGGGAACCCCACGTCCCCGATCCTCTGTCCCCACACACACTCATCTCTAATTACAGAGATCCGATATCCAATAATATGCAGCAGGGTCAAATCGGCCGATACCGATATATTACATTATTCGATATTATATTTAGCCTCAGCTCATTGCTGAAATATCAGTCAATACCGACGGAAAATATCGGTGAAAATCGGTTCAATACCAATAATGCTTTTATAATTAAATATCGGCAGATATATCAAGTGTCTGACAACAATACCAAGTAATGAATATAAGAAACAACAACGTACCTTTTTATTTTGCTACCTTTATTGAATACAACAATATATCATATTTTATGACATTGTATGGTGAGTTTAATAGAACCTACTTAAGTTTAAAGTTTAAAGAACCTATTCAGAGGCTTCTTTTCCCTGTGAAAAGAGTAATATACTTTTAGACCACATTCCACATTCATCTTTAGTTAAATCTAAGCAATGCTAATCAACATGTTGTGACATTAGTAGACTATTGCTCGATGCCCTTACGGCGGCATGGTGGCTTTTAGCTCTCATCTTGTTGACCTGGGCTTCAGCCATGTCGGCGCGCTCCTCGGCCTGCTCCAGTTCATGCTGGATCTTCCTGCTCTTGGACAGATGCACGTTGGCTGCTTCCTCCTGGAATGTGACAGAGACAGGCGCGTAAACGTGGAAAAAAAAGTTCTCAGTCGCCACGACGGATTTCAGTCATTTGGATTCCATAGAAGCCATGCAGTGTCTTCTGTGAAAGCTTGCTGTGCACTGGAAATAGCAGATCTGCAAGCTCACGACACGTCGAGCTCGTAGATCGGCTATTTACGGTCATTAGCTATTTTAAGTTGAAAGAGTATTTGATGTGATCAAACTAGGAATAGGATGCAAGTTTAGAAGCATCTTCCATTAACATGAATTGCCTCAGAAATGTCATAAAAGCAAATTGAATGCCGCAAAATAAAATAAAAATAAAATGATGTTATGGTTCCTTCCTACAAAAACAGATAAGGCAACATTTTCATATAATTCATGAGCTATGCGTGGTAAAAGTTTGCATTTTCAATTGAGTGCTATAGCGCCACCCTTTGGCCAATGGTTGTGGTCTTCGCATCCTCACCGTTTGGCATGGCCCTCTACCATATTTCCAAATTTCGCAAAAAAAAAGACAACTGCTATTTTTGGCGGAAGGAGAAGAAAAAAACTAACAACAATAAAAGACCAAGTCCTTTCAGGACTGCTTGGTCCTTTAATAATAACATTTGTTTTGAACCAAGGCTTGTTTTGGTCCAGTATGTTAAAGTGAATGAGTGAATGTGCTATTTTTGTTTAATAATTAATGTCACATAGCATTGCATTCAGAGTTTTTTTGTTCAGTAACAGGGGTCTTCTTGTCTCTCCAGGTGTTATGTAGTGCTATATTGGATCACTCCAATATATGATATTTCCGCCACCAGGCGGAGCCATCGAGTGGATTTACGGATGATTCCTGTGCTAATACACGGGAAGTGATGTGTGGCACACGCGTGCGTGCGTTAAGTCTGAGTATGACACTGGAAGTGTTGATGTAGGAGTATAAATAGTAACACCTCAAATGCAGCTAAAATTATGATTTAAATTAAACTTCAGTTTTATGAAATTGAATCCAAGCAAAACAAATAAATACAGAGTGTTTCTCTGTCACTTGACAGATTGAAATCAGTGAACACTGATTTGATTGATTTGATTGTCTATGACTGCCCTCTGCTGGTGTAAAACTGTCACAACATGTGGACCCACTAAAACAAAGCCAGACATTTTTTTATTTTTTCGTCCGAAATCAACAAGATTTTGCACTTGGCATGGTGTTCGGTATGGTTATAAGGTTTTCAAAAACCATCACAAACGAGTTGGGCTCGCCCCCTAGTGGTCTGTTTGCAATGAATCTAAATTTAAAGTATATGGTTAAAAAACAAAATAATTGATAAAAGAGATTTTCCAATGGATTCTATTAGTATTGGGGATGCTAAATAACAAACTAAAACATTGGGGGAAAATAACTTCTGGAAAGGCATCGTTTTCAAGATGGCGTCCACGATGGCAGCCACGAGCAAACCTCTTTAGCCCCATTGCCCGCGCGGGCAGCGGCTGTCCACCTCTGAACAACTTGGTGACGTTTTTACATTTTGGCATGGTGTTAGGTATGGGCATAAGGTTTTCAAAAACCATTGAAAACTAGTTGGGCTCGCCCCCTAGTGGTCCGTTTGCAATGAATCCTATGTTCATCATCATCATTTTTCGACCGCGGTCGAGATTGTGGATTTCACAATATCACACCAGACTTCCCGGTCCTTCATTGCCATCCCCAGTTCCTGCTTACTGATGCCTGTGTCCCTAGCGATGACATCAGGGAACGACAGTTTTCTACCTCTGGTCTGCTTTGAGGCAGGACTCCAGAGAAGAATGGCAGATATAACCTCATTGTCAGCTCTGTAGCAGTGGCCGGCAAACTGTTCTTCTGGATTGGACTAGTGAAGAAACACGGGGAAGGTTGATTAGTCGATGGGTGGCTCTTCCAAGACAGATTTTGCTCTCTCATTAGAAGCGTTCTTAGTTTAAGCATGATTATATATGTTGTAGCGATCTGCTATCGCACGCACGCACACGCACCCACTCACACCACCACAATCATTCATGTCCACGCACAACCCAGCACACCCACAGACTAACGTCAGCGCAGCGACACGCCCCTGACGCTGGTACGTTCTATGAATGGAAGGGTAGGCAAGATGGCGGCGCCTGTCAGAGAGAAGCCAGACTATTGTGGAGAGACGTGATCGTGTCGCGAGTTATAGTCCGCGCGGTGTGTTTTGATGAATGAAGACCCAGCTGTAATCGGATCCTGGTGGAGGAGCGAAAACCTGAGAAGTGAATCCTTGGGGCGTTTTCCAGTGTCCGTGTGCCTGTCTCATCGTCGTTTAGCAACGGAGCTGCTCTATCTGTGTCTGGTATCTGCCCCCTACCCCCCCCCCCCCCCCCCCCCCCCCCCCATCCCATACACGCTCATACACACATTCACACACAAACACCCTGTTGCCTCGTTCTAATCACCCCGGTACAGGCCGTGGGATTTAATTTGTTTTCTTTTCTTTTGGGGTGATAACCTTTCATTCAGTGAATGAATAACCTTGAGGTGTTGTGAATACGTGAATGTTATTGACTGTTCTCTGTGGACGCTACTGTGGTTTTAGAAACTGTGGACTGGATTTTGGTTGTGGGCTGGAGTCTCTATAAGTCTAATACACGCAATAACAAACTGAGTTCTTCTGTGTCTGTGTGAATTTACTGATTTACTGTTGTATTGAGTGAAGGTTTGCTTTTTGGGTAACCTATCCCTGGCTATATGGTTTACAGGTTCATGTGGTTTATTGCTATATTTATCCTTGTAATCCATTGTAAGGTTGACTTTAAAAAATAAGCAGTTGTCCCCAAGTGGTCCAACTGTGTTAGGCATTTGCCTAACTGGCACCCCAAGCCAAACCGTTACAATGTGATGTATGCCATGCTTTTGTATTGCTTAATGTAAGTCGCTCTGGATTAAGAGCGTCTGCTAAATGCCTAAATTGTAATTGTAAATTGTAAGGTGGGTGTAAGTGCCATTCAACCGTTTCTCTAGTTTCTTTGAAAGTGTCCATGTCTCGGAGCCATAGATTAGAATCAGCTCAACGGTCAACATATATCCTATGTTAAATAGGCCATCATTGGATTCATTGCAAACAGACCACTAAGGGGCGAGCCCAACTTGTATGCAATGGTTTTTGAAAACATTATGCCCATACCTAACATGATGCCAAATATCTTGCCACCAAATGCATAATTGACATGAGTTTTTACATATTGCAGCTATCGTGGATGCAATCTTGAAAATGATGCTATTTAGCAATACTAATAAAATCCATTGAAAATGTTCTTGTATCAATTATTATGGTTCTTAACCATACTGGCCCATTTAATATTAGATTAATTGCAAACGGACCACTAGGGGGCGAGCCGAACTCGTTTGCGATGGTTTTTGAAAACCTTATGCCCATACCTACCACCATGCCACAAATCTAAAACTTGTCACCAAGTGCACGATTTTAATGAATTGGGACCCACCCAGCTAATACAAAAACTAACTATTTTAACAACAAATAAAAACTATAGACAAAAATGTTATGGGGTACTATAAGGGATTTAGTAGAAGTAATTAGGCATGTCATTTCATGCGTGGGTGTGGTGTCTCCCTCCGAAAATAGAATCTGCAAGCCCACAACGCGTCACATCGGGCCACGCTGTGAGCTTGTAGATTGGCTATTTTCAGCACAATGCCAAGTATAAGTCGACTAAAACTAGACTAAAACTAAAACACTTCAGATGACTAAAATGTAACTAAAACTAAATGGAATTTTATTCAAAATACTATGACTAAAACTATAATAATGTGCGGAAATCTTTGTTTTTCCTGACCTTATTACTTTACCTTTGGAGCTCTCCTCCATTTTTCTAAATTGCTTTCAACATACTTCTACAGTCTCCGAGTGTTGCTTTTGTTCAATGTTCAGTCACAGTGTGTAAAATAGATTATTCATACAATTTAGCACATTACTCTGCAAATAGAGTATAATCTTATATTTGTGTGGAATGTAGGCTACATTGTACAATATGATGAAACAAAGCTTCATCATGTCATGATAAACCAGTATAAACCATCTGCTCCATGGATATGGAGTTATGTGTAAATATGTAGACATAATTGTCTCTTGTGCTATCTGGCATATAGGGCGCGTTCGGAGTTGCAATACCAACCCTTGACAGCCCATTCATCCAAACAGAAAAGTCTAATCTGAATCTGATTGTATTAATTATAAATGACGTGAAACTCACTGCAGCTGCTGACCAAACTAATACATAGCCTTTGTTCTGTTTGTTTGTGTTTTTATTTATGTATTTAATTGAGTAATTCCACGAAACCGGTACGATTTGCAGTCCCTATGACCTTTTAAGGTGTATTTTATCGATTGAGTCACCACATCTTATTTTTAAAAGCTTTTTTCATCAATTTAAATGTTCCCTTTAATATTGTGTAAATAGTACATGGATTTTATCTTCATATCAGAAATTATCTTGCTATCTTTCAGTAGACACCCCCTATTTTGTCCATTTTTTCATGTCCCCAATGGCCTTCGATGAAAGTGGACTTGAGATATGACTATTAAAAATGTACAAAAATCCATAAATTATGCCATTCACATGTAAATCTATCGGTGCTTTATTGCTGGTCATGTTTAGTTTTTGAATAAATAGATGATTAATCATTAAATTAGCATTATATAGCTCTGTCACCCAATCGCACTCAACCCCGTTACACAAGTCATTCTCCCCTCCAATCTCATGCATGCCATGTGGTCTCCTCTTAATCACCACAGGCAGAGTAGTGGCCTTCTTGAGTAAAAAATCACAACCCCGTGAACAACGGGGTTGACACAACCCCGTTACTATATTATTCTATATAAAAATACATAAAAATATTAATTGAATGCCTGAGATGGGAAATTATGTTTTTCTGATAGCTATTATGTCCATAATATTGTGGGCTATTAAGAAAAGGCCAAATCGTACCGGTTTCGTGAAATGACTCAATTATCTATTAATGTATTCCTATACATACTGTACTGTTTTATATATTTTCATGATATTGTATTTTGGTGTCAGTCTGTCTGTCTGTCTGTCTGTCTGTCTGTCTGTCTGAAATGGAAACAAGCCCCCAGCTCTCAGGGCTTTTATATAATTCTTTTAGATAATTGGTTTTAGATCATTGATTTTAGATTATTGATTTTAGATTATTATTTTAGATTATTGTATAACTTCTGTCCTTTCTTTCACAAACTGTTAATAAAGTATTCAATCCGTCCGTACAGTTACACACCTCCTCCACCAGGGGGCGAAAGGAAGAGCCTTTGCATTGAGCAAACGGCCTGGAGGATCCATTGGTGCGCATGCGCTCGAAAGTTCGAAACACGTTGATCCGGAAACGGAAGTAAGTGCGTGTTGTTTTTGGCTCCGTCTTTTTGGCAAATCTTAGAACTTCCTGTTTGAGAGCTAGCAAATTTAAGACATCCGGTTGCTTTCAGAATAAAAGTGCCGTTAATTAAATAATTATTACATTACATTATAGTATTATTATTACATTAGTTATTGTAAAGACACATTATGTTTCTGTGTAAAAATAAGTAATGCGTATGCATACGTGCGTATGTCACAACAGTTGCCTCGCAGAGCCGTCTTTTGTCCAGTGTCCACTCTGGGTCTGGAAACGGCACAATTTTTACCGTTGACAGCAGTAGAAGGTCTGCTGCTCGGAATTTTACACCTCTCCCGCTTAGCGGAGAGTGGGGTTTGGTAGAGGACATCTCCCTGAACGCGTGTGTATGTCACAACAGTTGCCTCGCGGAGCCGTCTTTTGTCCAGTGTCCACTCTGGGTCTGGAAACGGCACAATTTTTACCGTTGACAGCAGTAGAAGGTCTGCTGCTCGGAATTTTACACCTCTCCCGCTTAGCGGAGAGTGGGGTGTGGTAGAGGACATCTCCCTGAACGCGTGTGTATGTCACAATTGCCTCGCGGAGCCGTCTTTTGTCCAGTGTCCACTCTGGGTCTGGAAACGGCACAATTTTTACCGTTGACAGCAGTAGAAGGTCTGCTGCTCGGAATTTTACACCTCTCCCGCTTAGCGGAGAGTGGGGTGTGGTAGAGGACATCTCCCTGAACGCGTGCATATGTCACAACAGTTGCCTCGCGGAGCCGTCTTTTGTCCAGTGTCCACTTTATAAAGTCCATGCACTCCAGTGAATAGCATTTATCCATTTAGATAACTTTTTTACGTTATTTAATTACTTATTTTTACACAGAAACATAATGTGTGTCTTATAGCATCGATCATATAGCATCATTTAAATGCTTCATTTGTAGTTTTAATGTGCAAATGAATCTTTTTTTCAATACTCTAGAGGGTATACTCTTATTTTGAAGAGATCGTCCACCGGAAGTCTTATATTTGCTCCCTTAGATTTGCCAAAAAAACAGTGCCGTTGTTGTTGTTGCGGTTAGCACTGCAACATGGAGTTTGTTAGCATTTAGCTCTGGTTGTTTTTTTATCGTGGTGTGAAATAAACGGAGTGCTGCTAAAACGACGTCTCATAATGGAGGTCAAAACGTGTCAAATGGAATCTGTACGGCTGAAGATACATGAACACATGACGTCGGTGGGAGAGGATATATTGTGTGTTTTGGACAAACAGCAGCAGAGTGGTGGTGCTGATGTTTGTTGTGTGAAGCTTGATGTCAGAGTGTTTGTGTTGGAGCGTCTCAGTTTGGCTGCTCAGGTCATGGTCAACCTCTTCCAGAGAGAGATGGAGACACTAGAAACTCTGCTGGAGAAACAAAACAAAGTGCTGGACATTGATGTTGATATGGACATCGATCTACACACTGCAGGTATGTGTGTTACACACACACACACACACACAGACACACACACACACACACACACACACACCAACACCACCAAACTACACACTGTAGGTTAGTAAACTCAGCTTAGCTACAGGTAGCATTAAGCTAGCTGAACTGAACTACATTTCCCAGTAGCTTCACATTTTTCTTTATTGGTAAATCTTGTGTTCAGGTACATAAGAGTAAAACGGATTGTCGTCACCAATTGCGCGTGTGTGTGTGTGTGTGTGTGTGTGTGTGCGTGCGTGCGTGCGTGCGTGCGTGCGTGTGTGTGTGTGTGTGTGTTTGTGTTTTGATGTGCTCATCAGTGGTATGGCCGACTTGGTACTGTACAATTTACAATTACAATTTAGGCATTTAGCAGACGCTCTTAATCCAGGGCGATTTACATTAGGCAAGAACAAAAGTATGGGAATACATCACATATATAAAATGCATTTATCAAGAAACATGCGTAAGCTAAGAACGTAACTAGAACATATCTATATAATGACACTATACATATTAACTATACATATATACTATACTATGCTATACATATGTACTATGATGTGCTATGACTACATACAATGCAATTATTGTGCTGTCTACATTGACATGCTATAAGTCTGTTTCAAATGCTATCTAAGTCTAAAAAGTGCTATCTAAGGGGGTAGGATAAGTGCTACCCCCTGTAGCTGGGGATATTGCTCATGTTATTTTAAAAGGCTTAAAAAGGCATCTATCAGGAACTATTAGGGGACTAACGAATACTGGACAACTCACCCCGGTGAGTTGTCTTCACTTTCTGACATGGCGGGGTGAGTTGTCTGTACTTTCTGCTGGGGTGATCTATTCGGATCTAACTATCGGTTCCTACAGACGTGCGCAGTTGCGCGCTAATTAGGGGAGGGGTTCAGGTAATGTTAACATATTTATGGACAATTTGTCAACACAGTTTTACAAATTTCTTCAGAAGTTTAACACACACACACACACACACACACACACACACACACACACACACACACACACACACACAGCTGTTTTTCGAGAACAAAACTTTGTTTACAATGTTTCTATATTTAAATAAACTACATTACATTTGACCGTACATTTGACTTCTGTTATATTCTTGTGAAATAAAGTATTATTGTGCAATATTCAGTAAAGTATATAAAAGAGCTCAAAGGCTACTCGTCAGACAACTCATCCCGAAAGTGAAGACATCTCACCCCTGGTGAGTTGTCCGGACATTCGGGGTGAGATGTCCGGACAACTCACTTGGAGGGGCAAAAAGGGTGAGTTGTCTTGTTACCGGACTGAATATATTAGGGCATTTGAACATTGATGCTTGTCAGTCACAATGTGGGACAGGGTCTCATTTTGTGGGATGCTTGAAAAGTCTTGGAAATGAGGGACTGTCCCACGCAAAGGGAGACATCTGGTCTACGTTCTGTGAGGCCCTCACCGTTTCCATGTGAATCCTGAGTTCTACATGTTTGTCACTGTTCTATTATAGCAGCTGGGTTTACTTTTTATCATTGCTGCCGGGCAGAGAAACCTTGTATCTCCATAATTCAGAAGGAGCGAGTGCATTCTCCGACACCGGCAATCAGACGCGGGCGGCACTGCCGGAGGGAGGGGCGGCACCTGCCTGGGAAGGTGGGGGGATTAGTGGAGTTCCGCGGCAGTGTTGGTTTGTTTCGTGGCCGACGCCGCAACTGTCACGGCTCACGATATGAGTTGCCAGTTAAAAATCACCCGTGTCTTCCCTGTGAGGTTAGGGTTTGGGTGTCGGCGTTGCTGGTTAAAACTCACCCATGGCTCCCGAAACAGCCGTGTCTTCCCTGTGAGGTTAGGGTTTGGGTGTCAGCGTAGCTGGTTAAAACTTTCTGATTCATAATTTAAATGAATTTTGTCTGGTTCAGTTTTATACAGGAGGTGTTTATAAAGTTTAATATGATAAATATATTATACTCCTTTCATGACACATGATCAGCGGCAGCCTTTTTATGAAAGTTGTTAATATCACATCAAATTCCTTATTAAATTATTTATTATATGTCTTTATTCCAGACCAGTGTGTGGAGTCCAGTCTGCAGGTGAAGATCAGTTCTCCAGCCACGACTGTTTCTATTAAACAGGAACCTGAATACCACCTTACACAGGAACCTGAAGACCACCTTAAACAGGAACCTGAATACCACCTTACACAGGAACCTGAAGACCACCTGGATCTCAGTAAGTTTAAATTACTCGGTCTTTATTTGTTTTATTGGTGAAAGTGGGTCGGTACTGAGGGTGTAAAGATGAACCGATATCACCCGGTTATCGATTTTAGCATTAACAATGTGACTACATTGATCGTATTATGAATGGGACGACGGTTCGGCAGTAAAAGTATGAATGGGTTCACTGAAGCTTTGCAGTTAATTCTACTTCAGTATTAACTAACCTGCTGAAGAAGACTCACTGACCTAACATTCAGCTCGTCTCACATCTTCTATGAGAACACTACAATGTAAACAAACGGCCATACAGCACAAAGCGCAGTCAGCGCACCATCAAAGTTCAATTTAGGAAAATGTGGCCAAAGAGTAATCTGTTGATACTTTTTCCAGCCACTACTCCGCACTGAAGTACAAGATCCAAACCTTTTATAGAGTCTTTGTATTTTTTCCTAGACTTTCTGCACATTCTTGTGTGTAAAGAGGAGGTCTCACCTGAAGAGGAGAGGAGCTCCAGTCTGGTCCAGGAGGAACCACAACCTTCACAGATTAAGGAACAAGAGGAGCTACTTCAAAGACCAGAAGAGGCTGGTGGGTCAATGACTGTTTTCAAATACGCAATACAAATACTGCTTAACTAAATACTGCTTAAAGAAATACTTTTACATTTTGAAATACATTTTAAGTAGGGCTGTCAAATGATTAAACATTTTAACCAGATTAATCTGAGTTTATAAATATATTAATCACGATTAATCAGCATTCAAACTATGTCCAGATTATGCCATGTTTTACTAGCTTACGATACCACACACGTTGAGCAGCTTGTAGATCAGGTATTTGTGTTACTCCTTGACTTTTTTCAATATAATTTTCATTTTCACCTGATGTTTACATACTATAGATAGATAGATAGATAGATAGATAGATAGATAGATAGATAGATAGATCTTTATTGTCATTGCTTGCACGAAACAATGCAAGTTGAGCTTCACCACTGGCATACAAATAAACGCACTGTAATACATAATACCCAAAGTGCAACGTAATAGTGCAGTGTAATAATAATAGAGTTCAGCAATGCAAAGTTTAATGCATAGTCCAAGTCCAGTACAGTACACGTATAATACTAGAGGAGGGTCAGGGATGGTGTAGGCGGGGGGCAGGTTGTTCATTCAGCACCCTGGTAGCCTGTGGGTAGAGGCTGTTGGTCAGTCTGCTGGTTCTGGACCGGATAGATCAGTATCTCCTACCAGAGGGCAGACGTGTGCTGGGTGGAACTGGTCCTGTAGGATGTTATTGGCACAGCGTAGGCAGCGGGAGGTGAAAACTGTGGAGATCTCTGGGAGGCTGGTCCCAATGATCCTCCCTGCAGCCTTGACCACTCTGTGGAGGCCCTCCTTCTCTGCCCTGGTGCAGCTGGAAAACCACACCAGTTGGTGAGCACACTCTACTGCACAGTGGTAGAAGTTGATCATCAGTCTCTGTGGGAGTTTTGCCCATCTAAGTTTCCTTAGAAAGAAAAGGCGTTGCTGTGCATTCCCCACAGCAGAGGTGATGGTGGTCCTCCAGGACAGGTCGTCGGCCATAGTCACGCCCAGAAACTTAAAGTTAGAAACCCTCTCCACCTCTCCACCATTTCCGATGAGGAGTGGAGAGTGGCTGAGATGTCCGGAGACCTGCGGAAATCAATGTCGTTACCGTTGTGGACATTGCCTGCCAATATAAATGTGTGTGGGACACTGATGTGGAGGCTGGGAGGCATAATACTACCTACAATAAAGAATGAAGTTTGAATCCTGACGGTTGAGTCTTGCATCTTCCTCATCTGTTTAATTACTTATAGTATCATCACAACTTCCATACACACACACACACACACACACACACACCAGGGAGGAGGGCTTCAGATGGGTAACAGTTTGGACAAAAAGTTTTCACCTGACAGCAACACTATTATACCTACTTGTGTTATCTATTTCAGGATCATTAATCTGTTATCAAACTGTTATTGCTTGCTACTAGATGTGCTTTAATTTTGTTCTTTAATTTTTAAGTGATGCAGCCACTCCAATGCACAGCAATGTGTGTCCCTGACTCCCTGGCTGGGTCTGTGTCTGTCTGTCCAAGCACGGAAATAGCGTTATAGCATTGTTGACTAGCAAGTGTCACTGTTGCGCAGCCGTAACACACACACACACACACATACACATACACATACACACACACACCAGGGAGGGCGGCTTGTACAGTACAATACTACAGCACGAGTACAGTACAGCGCCACTCGGTCCAGACGGGTCTGATTTTGCTGTTTATAACACATGAACAACCTTATTATTAAAGTTGTTACTAATGTCACCTTCATTCCAGACCAGTGTGTGGAGTCCAGTCTGCAGGTGAAGATCAGTTCTCCAGCCACGACTGTTTCTATTAAACAGGAACCTGAAGACCACCTTAAACAGGAACATGAAGACCACCTGGATCTCGGTAAGTTTAAATCACTTTATTTGTTTTATTTGTTAAAGTGGGTCGGTACTGAGAGTGTAAAGATGAACCGATATTAATCGACAGTAAAAGTATTAATAGGTTCACATAGGGCTTTGCAGTTCATTCTACTTCAGTACCAGTAAGACGCCTGAGGGCGAGAAGCGACCTCAGGTCGCGTGCACGCATCCGCCTGGGTGACAGCAGACTGCTGGGCAAGCGCTGACACTTTGGTATGGGGGGTAAGATCCTAATTTTCAGGGCCTTTTAAGAACTCTAGTCTCCACCGGCTGCCAGGCACGGCTGCACTAATAACTTTGGGGCAGGCCCGTCTAGTTTAAATGGACAGGTATCAGTCAAAAGGGAGACATCGAAGAGGAAGGATGGATGGGGAAGGATCAACATATGGCATGTCGGAACAGGTCAGCTCCATATATGGAGAGGTTTGGGGTTGAGGTTTGAGGTCAGAGTTGCTGACCAATATTGATGACATCAGGGATCTTCCTAAGCCAATAATGCTGCTGCTCTGACAAAACTATGTTTAATCTAGTCAGCACAACTGATGATATTTTGTAATGTGATTAATCCGTTCTCAAATCTTCTATTAACGGCTAGGTGTGCTGTCATGCTCATTTCAACCAGAAGAAATACCTGTAGTAATGTAAATATTTCATTCCACTTTTGTCTTTTTCTCCTTTTTTGGGCGACTCCTCTGTGTACCACCAGAGGGGGGCTCAAGTACCACCAGTGGTACTAGTACCAGTGTTTGGGAACCTCTGATTTACAGCACAGAGCGCAGTCTTGGAAAATGTGGCCAAAAAGTAATCTGTTGATACTTTTTCCAGCCACTACTCTGCATTGAGGTACAATATGCAAACCTTGATAGTCTCTTTGTATTTTTTCATAGACTTTCTGCATGTTCCTGTGTGTAAAGAGGACGTTCCACCTGAAGAGGAGAGGAGCTCCAGTCTGGTCCAGGAGGAACCACATCCTCTTGTTGTAGCTCCTCCACAACAAGAGGAGCTACTTCAAAGACCAGAAGAGGCTGGTGGGTCAATGACTGTTGACATCTTTCAAATAGGTATTAAAAAATACTGCTTTAAGAAATACTTACTAGCTCTACTCATTTTGAGTAGGGCTGTCAAATGAATAAACATTTTAATCAGATGCATCTCAGTTTAAAAATGTATTAATCACGATTAATCAGCATTCAAACTATGTCCAAGATTATGCCATGTTTTACAAGCTCACGATGCCACATGTTTTGAGAATCTTGTAGATTGGCTATTTGTGTTACTTTTTGACTTTTCTTTCCCTTTTACAAATTTAATATACAATGTATGTTCACCTGATGTTCAAATCAGGATGGGGGCAATTATTTTAGCACTCGAACAACTAGTGACTGCTCCTTTATACTGAACAAGACACTAGACTTGGTAAAGTTTGATTTGAATATGTAGTATAATGAAAGGTCTTTCTGCTGGTGATTTCCACAGAGCACCACAGGGAGAGGTCTACAGTGTCTAGAGAGATGGCCTCCAAAAGACATTCAACGTTGTCAGAGGAGCAGCCACAGATGGACCAGAGACATGGACTGTTTGATGCAAGGATGCAACCTGTAGTAAAATTGTACAAGATAGGTATGTAGTGTTTTATTTGCTGTGGTTTAAACCTGTAGTAAAGTTGAATACAATTTAGGCATTTAGCAGATGCTCTTAATCCAGAGTGATTTACAGTAAGCAAGAACAAAACATGGTAATGCATCAAATACATAAAAACTATTCACCTTTAGCAAAGCCCTCTCCCACTTAGACACTCCCACTTGGACACTTTCCAGCCAGGCTCATTCATTCCAATGTAAATATCATGCATTTTACACATTAAATAATGGTTAATTTTTGGAACCAGACCTTCAAAATCTCTTCCAAATCCGTCAACAAGGCCTGCCATATGCACTGAAAAATATGTGTGCGACATTTATTTTTTAAAACAATGTTTTATCATATAGGGAAACTATTGGTGGAGAGCTTTGTCTAACCCATGTTATGCTTAGCTGTGATTGGACCATAGCAGTTTGGGGAGGGGCTTAGCTATAGGTCAATTGTCTTCAAGAATCATACGTAAGCTAAGAACAGTGGAATATCTATACAATGAAACTATGTGTATACTCTATAGAGTGCAATGTCAACATAAAATGCTATCTAAGTTACGTAATTTTTTGTCCCCCTTTTAGATATTTTTGGGTCTTTTCTGCCTTTATTGATAGATTTACAGTAGGTAGACAGGAAACAGGGAGAGGGATGGGGGAAGACAGACAGTAAAGTTTGTCGTGATCGGGACTCGAACCCGCGGCACACTGTCATGCTGGATTACCAGCCAAGGTGCCTGGACCGCTAAGCCTGCCCAGGCCCATTCCATAGTTTTGGAGCCAGAAGGGGGAAGAGTTTGGGATGTGTGGAGCGCTGTCCCGGCATTTTTAGTGAACTTCCAGCTTCCCTGCGTTGACTGATCTGAGCATGCTGGGATGGTTTGTAGGGTCCGATAACAAGAATACAAGAACGCAAACCCCCCAAAAACATGCTCACTCCGGGTGTGGTAGGCTACTTAGGTGTGTAATCATGAGTCATAATTTGCAAGCAGTGGTTATTGAAATGCAACAAAATTCCAGCCACCAGACCACAAACATATCAATAACGCAAAGGCTATACTAGTGCAGCACCATATCAACATCATTCAAAACGAGGCGTTTAAGTGTAAATGACAAATATGCTACATTTGATAATATGCCGTCTCGTTCTTACAACTGTGTTGCATTACCTCAAACGACAGTCATGACCGAACTGAAGAAGTTCTGACGACAGTTTAGCTCTGCCGAAAGATAAAGTCCACAGTGTGTCTCATCACAACGCACTGTGAGCTTGCTTGTAGGTCAGATACTTTCAGCGAGCAAACGCCGCCATAAAGCAAAATATAATGCCTGAAGTGTAAAGCCAAATTTATCCTTTGCACCGAAAATAGTCGCTCTACAAGCTAATCTGGATGTCTTTTTGAATACATTGCAGGGCCTTTGCTCCTAGACCATAAGGGTCGTAACACATTGTTTTGTTTTTTGTAGACTTTCTGCACGTCCCTGTGTGTAAAGAGGAGGTTCCACCTGAAGAGGAGAGGAGCTCCAGTCTGGTCCAGGAGGAACCACAAGCTCCAGAGATTAAAGATGAACATGAGGAGCTATTTCACACAACAGAAGAGGCTGGTGGACAAAGGTTAACATTACTAGCAGTGAATAGCGAAGATGATGATGAAAACGGAGACACAGAGCCTGTAGCCGGGACCTCAACTGTACACATGAAAGCACAAGCTGATGTAGAGGACTGTGGAACATCACAACCAACTAGTGACAACCAGCTCCTCTCTTCACACTGTTCTGAATCTGACACTGAAGACAGTGATGAGTGGGAGGAGACTAGGGGAGATCAGTCAGCTTTAAACACACTGAAATCACAAAACACACAAAATGTGGGAGGACAGCACAAGCTGTCCCAGGACCTGAAATCATCTAAACAAACTGACTCCATGACGAGTCACACAGGGAAGAAAAGTTTTAATTGTACAGTGTGTGGCAAAATGTTTAATCTAAAGGGGAAAAAATCACACATGATGACTCATACAGGCGAAAAGCCCTTCTCTTGTACAGTTTGTGGTACAGGCTTTACTCAGGCGGGTACTCTAAAAACCCACATGATAACTCATACAGGCAAATGGCCATTTTCTTGTACAGTATGTGGTAAAGGCTGTGTTACCACAAGTATTCTAAAATCACACATGAAGATTCATACAGGTGAAAAGCCATTTTCTTGTACATTATGTGGTACAGGCTTTACTCAGGCGGGTCATCTAAAAACACACATGAGGATTCATACGGGCGAAAAGCCCTTCTCTTGTACAGTTTGTGGTACAGACTTTACTCGGGCGTGTAACCTAAAATCACACATGATGAATCATACAGGCGAAAAGCCCTTCTCTTGTACAGTATGTGGTAAACGCTGTGCTCACAAGTGTGATCTAAATAGACACATGATGAATCATACAGGTGAAAGGCCATTTGCTTGTACAGTTTGTGATACAGGCTTTACTCGGGCGAGTCATCTAAAATCACACATGATGACTCATACAGGCGAAAAGCCATTTTCTTGTACAGTATGTGGTAAAAGCTGTGCTCACAAAGGTGATCTAAATAGACACATGAAGACTCATACAGGCGAAAAGCCCTTCTCTTGTACAGTTTGTGGTACAGGTTTTTCTCGGGCGGGTCATCTAAAAACACACATGAGGATTCATACGGGCGAAAAGCCCTTCTCTTGTACAGTATGTGGTAAAAGCTGTGCTCACAAGTGTGATCTAAATAGACACATGATGAATCATACAGGTGAAAGGCCATTTTCTTGTACAGTATGTGATAAAGTCTGTGTTACCACAAGTGATCTAAAAAGACACATGAAGACTCATACAGGCACAAAGCCTTTAGTTTAAGACATAATGATCAGTCAGTCTAACCCAGGTTGACAATGATGCAAAAGCAGAGGAATTACATGTATAATCTGACAACATCAACATGACTGAATAAAACACACATTAATAGTTTCTTGTGATGGAGTTTAATTATTTATCTTGTGTATGGATCTTATTTTCTATTCAACATTCATTTTTATTTTAGGTTGCATTATTCCCTCCAGCTCATAGGTTACTGGTAGTACAATGTGAGCATCAGTGTGTGTCCATATTTGTCAGTATTTAACAAGTCTTATGCATTAACAGTAATGCAATAATTATGCTCATTGATATGCAGTAAATTATGGTGCAGTAAAGTGCTCACAAGCTGCTGGGTTTGTGTAGATCAGGGTGTTAGCTACATCTTACATAATGTACCTTCACACCATAACAAAGCCACATATGCATCACAGTTAAACAATGACCTCTCAGACATGCTAGTGTTAACTATCATCATCATTATTTAATATCAATGCTCTTTTGTCAGGTGTGTGCTGTGAACAAAAAGTGTAACTTAGCCTTGTTGCAGCCTTATTTCACATCACAGACATTCAAGGTAGACAAGAAAAAAAGGAAAAAAACAACATCAACAGCACCCATATATTATATATGTAAACAATTGTAGATCTGCTATTCTCACTATTAAATAGTCTATACATTATACAGTTTTTTCATAATGGGTGTTCTTGTACGTCTGGGTCTTGGGGAGACCAATGTCCTAGCAGTGTTTTATCACACTAATATATATGTTACAGCACAAGAGTGTGTGTGTGTGTGTGTGTGTGTGTGTGTGTGTGTGTGTGTGTGTGTGTGTGTGTGTGTGTGTGTGTGTGTGTGTGTGTGTGTGTGTGTGTTAATGGCCTACCCAACATAGCCATTTTCATTTTTAGATGGTAATGAGAACGTAGGCCTATTGCTTATTTTACGGTCCAATGACATGGACCAAGTGAAACACCTTTCCCCATTAGAATAAGACATCCAATGCACTACATTACTGGTGTGAAATGGCACGAGGGATCCCCACAAAAAGACCACCCCAAAAACTGACAGATGTGGCGTTTTGTGGGCTTTGAGCACCTGTCCCCTCAGTGCTCTCTGCACGGCCCTGCAATATATGTTACGGATCTCAACTGCCCAGAACTGTAGGTTCTGGGCACTGTAGGTTCAGGGGGCCTAAAGCCCTATTCATAGTCCAGATTTAGGTGAAGAGGTAGTTGTGATGGCGCTGCTCATATTCCATCACCGTGCTCATATCTCCTACAATCCATGGCCAACACTTCCTCAAATTCGTCCATTGTTTTCCCTCTTTTTTCTCTCTACCGGATATCTGCCTCTATTCCGTTCTGTTCATTTTCTGTTCCTTTCCTATTATATTTATGTCGCTGTCTCTATTATTTCATTCCTTTATTCTGTCGTTCTCCCTCTGCTCTGTTTTGGGCGTTTGTTTGTTTTTTCCGCCGGGAGCTCAGCTCGCAAAACCACCACGGAGCAAAGCCACACGAGCACTGCTGTCGACCCCAGTGTCCTCCTGGCCGTGACGTGTGTGGGTGGAAGGGGTGGGGGGCAGAGGAACGGGGAGGCAGGGGAACGGGGGGAGCTACGGGAGGCAGTTTAGGAATAGCGCGTTTGCGTTGTACTGGCTATACTGCGAGCCTGGGAACCCCACCTCCCCGTTCCTCTGTCCCCACACACACTCATCTCTAATTACAGAGATCCCATATCCAATAATTTGCAGCAGGGTCAAATCGGCCGATACCGATATATTACATTATTAGATATTATATTTATATTGAGCTCATTGCTGAAATATCAGTCAATACCGACGGAAAGTATCGGTGAAAATCGGTTCAATACCAAATAATGCTTTTATAATTAAATATCGGCAGATATATCAAGTGTCTGACAACAATACCAAGTAATGAATATAAGAAACAACAACGTACCTTTTAATTTTGCTACCTTTATTGAATACAACAATATATCATATTTTATGACATTGCATGGTGAGTTGAATAGAACCTACTTAAGTTTAAAGTTTAAAGAACCTATTCAGAGGCTTCTTTTCCCTGTGAAAAGAGTAATATACTTTTAGACCACATTCCACATTCATCTTTAGTTAAATCTAAGCAATGCTAATCAATATGTTGTGACATTAGTAGACTATTGCTCGATGCCCTTACGGCGGCATGGCGGCTTTTAGCTCTCATCTTGTTGACCTGGGCTTCAGTCATGTCGGCGCGCTCTTCGGCCTGCTCCAGCTCATGCTGGATCTTCCTGCACTTGGACAGATGCACGTTGGCCGCTTCCTCCTGGAATGTGCGTAAACGTGGAAAAAAAGTTCTCAGTCGCCACGACGGATTTCAGTCATTTGGATTCCATAGAAGCCATGCAGTGTCTTCTGTGAAAGCATGCTGTGCACTGGAAATAGCAGATCTGCAAGCTCACGACACGTCGAGCTCGTAGATCGGCTATTTACGGTCATTAGCTATTTTAAGTTGAAAGAGTATTTGATGTGATCAAACTAGGAATAGGATGCAAGTTTAGAAGCATCTTCCATTAACATGAATTGCCTCAGAAATGTCATAAAAGCAAATTGAATGCCGCAAAATAAAATAAAAATAAAATTATGTTATGGTTCCTTCCTACAAAAACAGATAAGGCAACATTTTCAAATAATTCATGAGCTATGCGTGGTCAAAGTTTGCATTTTCAATTGAGTGCTATTGTTCCGCTGGATATAGTAATCAGCGTTTGGTTTCTATTAATAAATATGCACTGTGTAAACTTCAATAATTCTTAGTGCTATAACTATGGCAGTGATGGCATTTTCAGAGAGCCTTTCACCCCAAAGCAGGCTAAGGTAACAGGAAGGTGTGAAATGTGACACCTCCGTCTCCCTGTTGCATGTACCAACAATTGTCTACTAAAACTCCTCAAGTTATCAATTATCCATTGAATGTCTAATTATTGTAATGTAGCAGTAATGTCATGGGTTGAACTTATAGTCTCGGAGTAGTCAGACAAAGGGCTGTGAGGGAGTTGAAATCTCTTTCCTCACGAACGGCCATAAAGGAAACAGGCCAGAGCACAGCGGGGGAGCTCTGATAAGAGCTACCACTTCTACTAGCCAGCATGCTTCTCAAAGACAACCTAGCACATGTCAGTGGGTAATATACTTCCTGATCTTTCAACAGCCAATGGCTGTACCCTCAAACCAAAGGAGGGGCTTAGCCATTGGCAGACTTAAGGAGCGTGTAGGGAAATAGAGACTCAGATTCTAGTGCAACCAACTAAGATGAGTCCAGCCTCGTGCCAACGTACGATGATTCAACACAGCTCACATTGACCAATGGTATGTTAATGCAAACTATTAATAATCAATGAATAATGTGTTATCCATGTGTTGTAAACCTGCCTGTAATTGACGAATGTATTATGTATATTTCTGTCTCATTCATGCAGGTTAATTACCTAACCAATCACCAACTAACCGAACCCTAATAGCTAGTTCATGTGTTAAATGTATGTTTGTGTTAAATGACAATAAAACTATAAAAGACACTTGAGTTATGTTAATTTAGGCTGGAGGTTTGAGTAAAGACAAAACTCTTTGTGTAGCTAATTTTCCTTCCAGAGGGAGTAGCCAAAACGATGTTATCAACTTAGCAAAGAAATCGTAAATAGCTATAAATCTGGACAGCTATAGCGCCACCCTTTGGCCAATGGTTGTGGTCTTCGCATCCTCACCGTTTGGCATGGCCCTCTACCATATTTCCAAATTTCGCAAAAAAAAAAGACAACTGCTATTTTTGGCGGAAGGAGAAGAAAAAAACTAACAACAATAAAAGACCAAGTCCTTTCAGGACTGCTTGGTCCTTTAATAATAACATTTTTTTTGAACCAAGGCTTGTTTTGGTCCAGTATGTTAAAGTGAATGAGTGAATGTGCTATTTTTGTTTAATAATTAATGTTACATAGCATTGCATTCAGAGTTTTTTTGTTCAGTAACAGGGGTCTTCTTGTCTCTCCAGGTGTTATGTAGCGCTATATTGGATCACTCCAATATATGATATTTCCGCCACCAGGCGGAGCCATCGAGTGGATTTACGGATGATTCCTGTGCTAATACACGGGAAGTGATGTGTGGCACACGCGTGCGTGCGTTAAGTCTGAGCATGACACTGGAAGTGTTGATGTAGGAGTATAAATAGTAACACCTCAAATGCAGCTAAAATTATGATTTAAATTCAACTTCAGTTTTATGAAATTGAATCCAAGCAAAACAAATAAATACAGAGTGTTTCTCTGTCACTTGACAGATTGAAATCAGTGAACACTGATTTGATTGATTTGATTGTCTATGACTGCCCTCTGCTGGTGTAAAACTGTCACAACATGTGGACCCACTAAAACAAAGCCAGACATTTTTTAATTTTTTCGTCCGAAATCAACAAGATTTTGCACTTGGCATGGTGTTCGGTATGGTTATAAGGTTTTCAAAAACCATCACAAACGAGTTGGGCTCGCCCCCTAGTGGTCTGTTTGCAATGAATCTAAATTTAAAGTATATGGTTAAAAAACTAAATAATTGATAAAAGAGATTTTCCAATGGATTCTATTAGTATTGGGTATGCTAAATAACAAACTAAAACATTGGGGGAAAATAACTTCTGGAAAGGCATCGTTTTCAAGATGGCGTCCACGATGGCAGCCACGAGCAAACCTCTTTAGCCCCATTGCCCCCACCGGCGCGGGCAGCGGCTGTCCACCTCTGAACAGCGCTCAGCGGGTCAATGGAGACCCAATTGGTCTCCGGTTCCAACTCCGATGTTGCGGATTTACCCCCTTTACGAGTTTAAGAGGTTAAAATGCCTATAAACTGGGATGTAATACATACAAAACCATAACAATTATGCACTTGGTGACAAGTTTTTACATTTTGGCATGGTGTTAGGTATGGGCATAAGGTTTTCAAAAACATTGCAAACGAGTTGGGCTCGCCCCCTAGTGGTCCGTTTGCAATGAATCCTATGTTCATCATCATCATTTTTCGACCGCTGTCGAGATTGTGGATTTCACAATATCACGCCAGACTTCCCGGTCCTTCATTGCCATCCCCAGTTCCTGCTTACTGATGCCTGTGTCCCTAGCGATGACATCAGGGAATGACAGTTTTCTACCTCTGGTCTGCTTTGAGGCAGGACTCCAGAGAAGAAGGGCAGATATAACCTCATTGTCAGCTCTGTAGCAGTGGCCGGCAAACTGTTCTTCTGGATCGGACTAGTGAAGAAACACGGGGAAGGTTGATTAGTCGATGGGTGGCTCTTCCAAGACAGATTTTGCTCTCTCATTAGAAGCGTTCTTAATTTACGCATGATTATATATGTTGTAGCGATCTGCTATCGCACACACGCACACGCACCCACTCACACCACCACAATCATTCATGTCCACGCACAACCCAGCACACCCACAGACTAACGTCAGCGCAGCGACACGCCCCCGACGCTGGTACGTTCTATGAATGGAAGGGTAGGCAAGATGGCGGCGCCTGTCAGAGAGAAGCCAGACTATTGTGGAGAGACGTGATCGCGTCGCGAGTTATAGTCCGCGCGGTGTGTTTTGATGAATGAAGACCCAGCTGTAATCGGATCCTGGTGGAGGAGCGAAAACCTGAGAAGTGAATCCTTGGGGCGTTTTCCACTGTCCGTGTGCCTGTCTCATCGTCGTTTAGCAACGGAGCTGCTCTATCTGTGTCTGGTATCTGCCCCCTACCCCCCCCCCCCCCCCCCCCCCATCCCATACACGCTCATACACACATTCACACACAAACACCCTGTTGCCTCGTTCTAATCACCCCGGTACAGGCCGTGGGATTTAATTTGTTTTCTTTTCTTTTGAGGTGATAACCTTTCATTCAGTGAATGAATAACCTTGAGGTGTTGTGAATACGTGAATGTTATTGACTGTTCTCTGTGGACGCTACTGTGGTTTTGGAAACTGTGGACTGGATTTTGGGTGTGGGCTGGAGTCTCTATAAGTCTAATACACGCAATAACAAACTGAGTTCTTCTGTGTCTGTGTGCATTTACTGATTTACTGTTGTATTGAGTGAAGGTTTGCTTTTTGGGTAACCTATCCCTGGCTATATGGTTTACAGGTTCATGTGGTTTATTGCTATATTTATCCTTGTAATCCATTGTAAGGTTGACTTTAAAAAAATAAGCAGTTGTCCCCAAGTGGTCCAACTGTGTTAGGCATTTGCCTAACTGGCACCCCAAGCCACACCGTTACAATGTGATGTATGACATGCTTTTGTATTGCTTAATATAAGTCGCTCTGGATTAAGTTAAATGCCTAAATTGTAATTGTAAATTGTAAGGTGGGTGTAAGTGCCATTCAACCGTTTCTCTAGTTTCTTTGAAAGTGTCCATGTCTCGGAGCCATAGATTAGAATCAGCTCAACGGTCAACATATATCCTATGTTAAATAGGCCATCATTGGATTAATTGCAAACAGACCACTAAGGGGCGAGCCCAACTTGTATGCAATGGTTTTTGAAAACATTATGCCCATACCTAACATGATGCCAAATATCTTGCCACCAAATGCATAATTGACATGAGTTTTTACATATTGCAGCTATCGTGGATGCAATCTTGCAAATGATGCTATTTAGCAATACTAATAAAATCCATTGAAAATGTTCTTGTATCAATTATTATGGTTCTTAACCATACTGGCCCATTTAATATTAGATTAATTGCAAACGGACCACTAGGGGGCGAGCCCAACTCGTTTGCGATGGTTTTTGAAAACCTTATGCCCATACCTAACACCATGCCAAAAATCAAAAACTTGTCACCAAGTGCATAATTGTTATGATTCTTTATGTATTAATTAAATCCCAGTTTATAGGCATTTTAAGCTCACTTCCGCCCCCGTGGACGCCATCTTGAAAACGATGCCTTCCCGGAAGTTATTTCCCCCCAATGTTTTGTATGTCAATTAGCATACACAATACTAATAGAATCCATTGGAAAATCTATTTTATCAATTATTCTGATTTGTAACCATATATACTGACTATTTAATATTAGATTAATTGCAAACGGACACTAGGGGGCGAGCCCAAGTCGTTTGCGATGGTTTTTGAAAACCTTATAACCATACCTACCACCATGCCACAAATCTAAAACTTGTCACCAAGTGCACGATTTTAATGAATTGGGACCCACCCAGCTAATACAAAAACTAACTATTTTAACAACAAATAAAAACTATAGACAAAAATGTAATGGGGTACTATAAGGGATTCAGTAGAAGTAATTAGGCATGTCATTTTATGCGTGGGTGTGGTGTCTCCCTCCGAAAATAGAATCTGCAAGCCCACAACGCGTCACATCGGGCCACGCTGTGAGCTTGTAGATTGGCTATTTTCAGCACAATGCCAAGTATAAGTCGACTAAAACTAGACTAAAACTAAAACACTTCAGATGACTAAAATGTAACTAAAACTAAATTGAATTTTATTCAAAATACTATGACTAAAACTATAATAATGTGCGGAAATCTTTGTTTTTCCTGACCTTATTACTTTACCTTTGGAGCTCTCCTCCATTTTTCTAAATTGCTTTCAACATACTGTCTACAGTCTCCGAGTGTTGCTTTTGTTCAATGTTCAGTCACAGTGTGTAAAATAGATTATTCATACAATTTAGCACATTACTCTGCAAATAGAGTATAATCTTATATTTGTGTGGAATGTAGGCTACATTGTACAATATGATGAAACAAAGCTTCATCATGTCATGATAAACCAGTATAAACCAGCTGCTCCATGGATATGGAGTTATGTGTAAATATGTAGACATAATTGTCTCTTGTGCTATTTCTGCTATCTGGCATATAGGGCGCGTTCGGAGTTGCAATACCAACCCTTGACAGCCCATTCATCCAAACAGAAAAGTCTAATCTGAATCTGATTGTATTAATTATAAATGACGTGAAACTCACTGCAGCTGCTGACCAAACTAATACATAGCCTTTTTTCTGTTTGTTTGTGTTTTTATTTATGTATTTAATTGAGTCATTCCACGAAACCGGTACGATTTGCAGTCCCTATGACCTTTTAAGGTGTATTTTATCGATTGAGTCACCACATCTTATTTTTAAAAGCTTTTTTCATCAATTTAAATGTTCCCTTTAATATTGTGTAAATAGTACATGGATTTTATCTTCATATCAGAAATTATCTTGCTATCTTTCAGTAGACTATTTTGTCAATTTTTTCATGTCCCCAATGGCCTTCGATGAAAGTGGACTTGAGATATGACTATTAAAAATGTACAAAAATCCATAAATTATGCCATTCACATGTAAATCTATCGGTGCTTTATTGCTGGTCATGTTTAGTTTTTGAATAAATAGATGATTAATCATTAAAATAGCATTATATAGCTCTGTCCCCCAATCGCACTCAACCCCGTTACACAAGTGATTCTCCCCTTCAATCTCATGCATGCCATGTGGTCTCCTCTTAATCACCACAGGTGGAGTAGTGGCCTTCTGGGGGGCGGCGGTGGCTCAGGGGTAGAGTGCCTGGATGGCAACCGTAAGGTTGCCAGTTCGAACCCGGGCTCCCGCAGAGTTACTGTCGAAGTGTCCTTGAGCAAGACACTGAACCCCTAATTGCTCCCGATGTGCTAGTTGGTGCCTTGCATGGTTTCCGCTGCCATCGGTGTATGTATGTGTGTGTGAATGGGTGAATGTAATGCACAATCTCTGTAAAGTGCCTTGGATAAAGGCGCTATATAAATGCACCATTTACCATTTACCATTTACCTTCTTGAGTAAAAAATCACAACCCTGTGAACAACGGGGTTGTGATACAACCCCGTTATAATTTTCAACCACGTTACTATATTATCCTATATAAAAATACATACAAATATTAATTGAATGCCTGAGATGGGAAATTATGTTTTTCTGATAGCTAAAGATGTCCATAATATTGTGGGCTATTAAGAAAGGCCAAATCGTACCGGTTTCGTGAAATGACTCAATTATCTATTAATGTATTCCTATACATACTGTACTGTTTTATACATTTTCATGATATTGTATTTTGGTGTTAGTCTGTCTGTCTGTCTGTCTGTCTGAAATGGAAACAAGCCCCCAGCTCTCAGGGCTTTTATATAATTCTTTTAGATAATTGGTTTTAGATCATTGATTTTAGATTATTGATTTTAGATTATTATTTTAGATTATTGTATAACTTCTGTACCTCTGTCCTTTCTTTCACAAACTGTTAATAAAGTATTCAATTCGTCCGTACAGTTACACACCTCCTCCACCAGGGGGCGAAAGGAAGAGCCTTTGCATTGAGCAAACGGCCTGGAGGATCCATTGGTGCGCATGCGCTCGAAAGTTCGAAACACGTTGATCCGGAAACGGAAGTAAGTGCGTGTTGTTGTTACGGCTGGCTCCGTCTTTTTGGCAAATCTAGAACTTCCTGTTTGAGAGCTAGCAAATTTAAGACATCCGGTTGCTTTCAGAATAAAAGCGTCATTAATTAAATAATTATTACATTACATTATTAGTATTTTTATTACATTACAGTTATTGTGAAGACACACATTATGTTTCTGTGTAAAAATAAGTAATGAAATAACGTAAAAAAGTTATCTAAATGGATAAATGCCCAAGTCTATGCACTATAGTGCCCAAGTCCATTCACTGGAGTGCATGGACTTTATAAAGTGGATGCTGGACAAAAATCCCTTCTATGTATCGACTAGTGTGACATATGCACATGTCCGGGGAGACCTCCTCTACAACACCACACCGTCCGCTAAAATGTATTGCTCTGAGTAGTTTAAGTACTGCACTGCACTAAAAGGCTCTGTTTTGTCTATGTTGTAGGAGAACTTCGCCGCCAATGGAGGATGCGAGGGACCCCAAATGACACGTCCCCAAGACCTTGGGTTGTGATTTAATCCAATAGTATTGTATTGTGCTGTATTTTACCTTTTTAGTCTTTGTGCTTACTGTGATCATCTAAAAACAAACGTTTGAAATGTTTGGACTGAGCTGGGTTTGCTTTATATACGTACATCTAACTTTTGATCAATTTATGTGAGTGTGTGTGTGTGTGTGTGTGTGTGTGTGTGTGTACAATGTTTGCACTTTATGTTTGCAGTGATGTTTTGCACTATAGGTACTTACTGCATGTTGTACCTTTTTATACATTTGAGTGATGTGTGCACTTATAGGTACATTGCATGTTGTATCATATTATACATTTGAGTGACGTTTGCATTTAAGTACATTGCATGTTGTACCTATACTTTTGTTTTTTTATCTTTCACCTCCCTGTATGGCGTGCCAATTTTTGTTTTACACCTCTGCTGTTTAGCGGACAGTGTGGTGTTGTAGAGGAGGTCTCCCTGGACATGTGCGTATGTCACACTAGTCGATACATAGCAGGGATTTTTGTCCAGTGTCCACTTTAGTTCACTTTAGTCTGGAAATGGGAAGTTTTTTGACCTTTCACCTCGCTGTATGGTGTGCCAATTTAATTTGTACACCTCTGCTGCTTAGCGGACAGTGTGGTGTTGCAGAGGAGGTCTCCCCGGACATGTGCGTATGTCACACTAGTCGATACATAGCAGGGATTTTTGTCCAGCGTCCACTTTAGTTCACTTTAGTCTGGAAATGGGATATTTTTTTATCTTTCACCTCGCTGTATGGCGTGCCAATTTTTGTTTTACACCTCTGCTGCTTAGCGGACAGTGTGGTGTTGTAGAGGAGGTCTCCCCGGACATGTGCATATGTCACACTAGTCGATACATAGCAGGGATTGTTGTCCAGTGTCCACTTTATAAAGTCCATGCACTCCAGTGAATAGCATTTATCCATTTAGATAACTTTTTAATTACTTATCTTTACAATTTACAATTTACAATTTAGGCATTTAGCAGACGCTCTTAATCCAGAGCGATTTACATTAAGTAATAACAAAAGCATGGCATACATCACATATATAAAAAGTAGTTATCATGAATCATGCGTAAACTAAGAACGTAACAGTGGAGTATCTATGTTAACTATACATACTATACTATATAATATATTATACATGTGTACTATAAAGTGCTATGACTGCATAAAGTGCAATTCTAGAGCTGTCTACGTAACAAGCTATAAGTCTGTTTAAAATACTATCTAAGTCTTCATAATGTGCTATCTAAGGGGCTAGGCTAGGGCAAGTGCTACGGGCCATGGTGGAGTCTGAAGAGGTGGGTTTTCAGACTACGGCGGAAGATTGGGAGTGAGGCTGCAGTTCTGACTGTGATGGGAAGTGCATTCCATAGTTTTGGAGCCAGAACTTATTAATATTACTTATTACTTATTTTTACACAGAAACATAATGTGTGTCCTATAGCATCGTTTAAATGCTTAATTTATAGTTTTAATGTGCAAATTAATCTTGTTTTCAATACTCTAGAGGGTACTCTTATTTTGAAGAGATCGTCCCCCGGAAGTCTTATATTTGCTAGCTTAGATTTGCCAGAAAAACAGTGCCGTTACGGGCTAGCACTGCAACATGGAGTTTGTTAGCATTTAGCTCTGGTTGTTTTTCATCGTGGTGTGAAATAAACGGAGTGCTGCTAAAACGACGTCTCATAATGGAGGTCAAAACGACTCAAATGGAATCTGTACGGCTGAAGATACATGAACACATGACGTCGGTGGGAGAGGATATATTGTGTGTTTTGGACAAACAGCAGCAGAGTGGTGGTGCTGATGTTTGTTGTGTGAAGCTTGATGTCAGAGTGTTTGTGTTGGAGCGTCTCAGTTTGGCTGCTCAGGTCATGGTCAACCTCTTCCAGAGAGAGATGGAGACACTAGAAACTCTGCTGGAGAAACAAAACAAAGTGCTGGACATTGATGTTGATATGGACTTCGATCTACACACTGCAGGTATGTGTGTTACACACACACACAGGGGCGGCAGGTTCCTATAACGGCAGTGGGTGCCCCCCCCCGGCCGTACCCGGGGGGGTACTTTATAATTTACAGTTTGCTAATAAATACAGTGGTGCGCACTTTCAGTTCACAACAATTAACAAACACATTAAATTGTTTCAATATCTTGTTTCAACATTTCAGCATGATCAACAGTAAATAATTAAATTGTTTCAGCCATAAACGGCGGGTGGATTTTACCTTTAGCTAGGTGGGACGACGACGACGCAGATTTATTTATTTATTTCCCCCAGATGGTCTACCAATCTCGTACACCATTGCTCACGAAAGCAAGATCCTTGACCCAATTACAGCCACTGCATCTTACCTTTTAATTAAAGTAAAAGTAGTCTGAGGAAAAGGAACAGTTCTGTTCCCCGGACATTGTTTTGGGATATTTTGGCTGAGATGGCTCTGTTGTCAAGTCTCAAGTCATGGCTCTTTACAGACGGGCCGACGGTACACAGACAGCAGCCTCTCCGCTGACTGTGTTAGTGTTGTGTTGCTGCAGGAGACGGAGTGTGAATGAACCGTGCGGTCACTGGACAAAGCCACCGTATTAGCATTTGAATACCTGTTCTGTGAACACCGTAAAGGTGTGTGCCTACGTGACAAAATGACCAGGGGGAGGGGATCTTCAGCCTTAATCTCAGTGGGTACTTTTTGGCTTATTATTTTTTCAGTGGGTGCCCAAGCCCTCAGGCACTCCCAAAGTTGACGCCGCTGCACACACACACACCAACACCACCAAACTACACACTGTAGGTTAGTAAACTCAGCTTAGCTACAGGTAGCATTAAGCTAGCTGAACTGAACTACATTTCCCAGTAGCTTCACGTTTTTCTTTATTGGTAAATCTTGTGTTCAGGTATATAAGAGTAAAACGGATTGTCGTCACCAATTGCGCGTGTGGTGTGTGTGTGTGTGTGTGTGTTTGTGTTTTCATGTGCTCATCAGTGGTATGGCCGACTTGGTACTGTACAATTTACAATTACAATTTAGGCATTTAGCAGACGCTCTTAATCCAGAGCGATTTACATTAGGCAAGAACAAAAGTATGGGAATACATCACATATATAAAATACATTTATCAAGAAACATGCGTAAGCTAAGAACGTAACTAGAACATATCTATATAATGACACTATACATATTAACTATACATATATACTATACTATGCTATACATATGTACTATGATGTGCTATGACTACATACAATGCAATTATTGTGCTGTCTACATGACATGCTATAAGTCTGTTTCAAATGCTATCTAAGTCTAAAAAGTGCTATCTAAGGGGGTAGGATAAGTGCTACCCCCTGTAGCTGTGGATATTGCTCATGTTATTTTAAAAGGCTTAAAAAGGCATCTATTAGGGGACTAACGAATACTGGACATACCTACAGACGTGCACAGTCGCGCACTAATTATTTATTTATTTAACAGTAAAATCCGGTGAAACACTGTTGTACTCTATGCAGCATTGAGGGGGGGGGGGGGGGGGATCGTTTGTGGATAATGTTTGCGCTTCAAAGGCAGAGTCTCACAGCTGTACAAAGTTGCTAATTAAGACTGCACTCCCAACGCACGCATGATCAATCAATCACAGTTTTAATAGGCCTACTTATACTGACTGGATTACATCTGAATAGCAAAGCAATATTGACCCCCCCCCCCCCCCCCAACAACGATGATGATGGCTACTGCTAGTTATACATTAGCATTTGAGAAATTACAAGTGACCTTATATAACCATTCAGCCATCTGGAGTAAATAAATTAGGAGGGGTTCAGGTAATATTAACATATTTATGGACAATTTGTCAACACAGTTTTACAAATTTCTTCAGAAGTTTAGCACGCACGCACGCACGCACGCACGCACGCACGCACGCACGCACGCACGCACACACACACACACACACACACACACACAGCTGTTTTTCGAGAACAAAACTTTGTTTACAATGTTTCTATATTTAAATAAACTACATTACATTTGACCGTACATTTGACTCTTCTGTTATATTCTTGTGAAATAAAGTATTATTGTGCAATATTCAGTAAAGTATATAAAAGAGCTCAAAGGCTACTCAAGGCTACTCGTCAGACAACTCATCCCGAAAGTGAAGACATCTCACCCCTGGTGAGTTGTCCGGACATTCGGGGTGAGATGTCCGGACAACTCACTTGGAGGGGCAAAAAGGGTGAGTTGTCTTGTTACCGGACTGAATATATTAGGGCATTTGAACATTGATGCTTGTCAGTCACAATGTGGGACAGGGTCTCATTTTGTGGGATGCTTGAAAAGTCTTGGAAATGAGGGACTGTCCCACGCAAAGGGAGACATCTGGTCTACGTTCTGTGAGGCCCTCACCGTTTCCATGTGAATCCTGAGTTCTACATGTTTCTCACTGTTCTATTATAGCAGCTGGGTTTACTTTTTATCATTGCTGCCGGGCAGAGAAACCTTATATCTCCATAATTCAGAAGGAGCGAGTGCATTCTCCGACACCGGCAATCAGACGCGGGCGGCACTGCCGGAGGGAGGGGTGGCACCTGCCTGGGAAGGTGGGGGGATTAGTGGAGTTCCGCGGCAGTGTTGGTTTGTTTCGTGGCCGACGCCGCAACTGCCGACAACAGTCACGGCTCACGATATGAGTTGCCAGTTAAAAATCACCCGTGTCTTCCCTGTGAGGTTAGGGTTTGGGTGTCGGCGTTGCTGGTTAAAACTCACCCATGGCTCCCGAAACAGCCGTGTCTTCCCTGTGAGGTTAGGGTTTGGGTGTCAGCGTATCTGGTTAAAACTTTCTGATTCATAATTTAAATGAATTTTGTCTGGTTCAGTTTTATACAGGAGGTGTTTATAAAGTTTAATATGATAAATATATTATACTCCTTTCAGTTTAAATTACTCGGTCTTTATTTGTTTTATTGGTGAAAGTGGGTCGGTACTGAGGGTGTAAAGATGAACCGATATCACCCGGTTATCGATTTTAGCATTAACAATGTGACTACATTGATCGTATTATGAATGGGACGACGGTTCGACAGTAAAAGTATGAATGGGTTCACTGAAGCTTTGCAGTTAATTCTACTTCAGTATTAACTAACCTGCTGAAGAAGACTCACTGACCTAACATTCAGCTCGTCTCACATCTTCTATGAGAACACTACAATGTAAACAAACGGCCATACAGCACAAAGCGCAGTCAGCGCACCATCAAAGTTCAATTTAGGAAAATGTGGCCAAAGAGTAATCTGTTGATACTTGTTCCAGCCACTACTCCGCACTGAGGTACAAGATCCAAACCTTTTATAGAGTCTTTGTATTTTTTCCTAGACTTTCTGCACATTCTTGTGTGTAAAGAGGAGGTCTCACCTGAAGAGGAGAGGAGCTCCAGTCTGGTCCAGGAGGAACCACAACCTCCACAGATTAAGGAACAAGAGGAGCTACTTCAAAGACCAGAAGAAGCTGGTGGGTCAATGACTGTTTTCAAATACGCAATAAAAATACTGCTTAACTAAATACTGCTTAAAGAAATACTTTTACATTTTGAAATACATTTTAAGTAGGGCTGTCAAATGATTAAACATTTTAACCAGATTAATCTGAGTTTATAAATATATTAATCACGATTAATCAGCATTCAAACTATGTCCAAGATTATGCCATGTTTTACTAGCTCACGATACCACACACGTTGAGCAGCTTGTAGATCAGATTTGTGTTACTCCTTGACATTTTTCAATATAATTTTCATTTTCACCTGATGTTTACATACTATAGATAGATAGATAGATAGATAGATCTTTATTGTCATTGCTTGCACGAAACAATGCAAGTTGAGCTTCACCACTGGCATACAAATAAACACACTGTAATACATAATACCCAAAGTGCAAAGTGCAACGTAATAGTGCAGTGTAATAATAATAGAGTTCAGCAATGCAAAGTTTAATGCATAGTCCAAGTCCAGTACAGTACACGTATAATACTATAGAGGAGGGTCAGGGATGGGGTAGGCACGGGGCAGGTTGTTCATTCGGCAGCCTGTGGGTAGAGGCTGTTGGTCAGTCTGCTGGTTCTGGACCGGATAGATCGGTATCTCCTACCAGAGGGCAGACGTTGGATAGGATGGTGTGCTGGGTGGAACTGGTCCTGTAGGATGTTATTGGCACAGCGTAGGCAGCGGGAGGTGAAGACTGTGGAGATCTCTGGGAGGCTGGTCCCAATGATCCTCCCTGCAGCCTTGACCACTCTGTGGAGGCCCTCCTTCTCTGCCCTGGTGCAGCTGGAAAACCACACCAGTTGGTGAGCACACTCTACTGCACAGTGGTAGAAGTTGATCAACAGTCTCTGTGGGAGTTTTGCCCATCTAAGTTTCCTTAGAAAGAAAAGGCGTTGCTGTGCATTCCCCACAGCAGAGGTGATGGTGGTCCTCCAGGACAGGTCGTCGGCCATAGTCACGCCCAGAAACGTAAAGTTAGAAACCCTCTCCACCTCCTCATTTCCGATGGAGAATGGCTGAGATGTCCGGAGACCTGCATGAATCAATGTTGTTAGCGTTGTGGACATTGCCTGCCAATATAAATGTGTGTTTGGACACTGATGTGGCTGCTGGGAGGCAGAGATGCTGCTACTCTGTCATATCTATTTCATATCTATTTCAGGATCATTAATCTGTTATCAAGCTGATTGGCTGTTTCAATTATGCAATGAAAAAATACTGCTTTAGTTTCTAGATGTGCTTTCATTTTGTTCTTTCATTTTTAAGTGGTGCAGCCACTCCAATGCACAGCAATGTGTGTCCCTGACTTCCTGGCTGGGTCTGTCTGTCCGTCCAAGCACGGAAATAGCGTTATAGCTTTTGTTGACTACCAAGTGTCACTGTTGCGCAGCCTAACACACACACACACACACACACACTAGGGAGGGCGGCTTGTACAGTACAGTACTACAGCACGAGTACAGTACAGCGCCACTTATGATGTAAATCATTCTGGTTCATAATACAGTATAAATCAATTTAGTCTGGTTCAGTTTTCTACAGGAGTGTTATGCTGTTTATAACACATGAACAACCTTATTATTAAAGTTGTTACTAATGTCACCTTCATTCCAGAACAGTCTGTGGAGTCTAGTCTGCAGGTGAAGATCAGTTCTCCAGCCACGACTGTTTCTATTAAACATGAACCTGAAGAGCACCTTAAACAGGAACCTGAAGACCACCTGGATTTCAGTAAGTTTAAATCACTCTTTAAATCACTCTTTATTTATTTTATTGGTGAAAGTGGTTCGGTACTGATAGTGTAAAGATGAACCGATATGAATCGGTTATCGATTTTAGCATTAACAATGTGAATGCGTTGATGCATTAACCTCTGCTTTGATCAAAATGTATTATGAATGGGACGCCGGTTCGTCAGTAAAAGTATTAATGGGTTCACATAAGGCTTTGCAGTTCATTCTACTTTAGTACCAGTAAGACGCCTGAGGGCGAGAAGCGACCTCAGGTCGCGTGCACGCATTCGCCTGGGTGACAGCAGACTGCTGGGCGAGCGCTGGCGCTTTGGCATGGGGGGTAAGATCTTAATTTTCGGGCCTGTTAAGAACTCTAGTTTTCACTGGCTGCCGAGCGCGGCTGCACTAATAACTTTGGGGCAGGCCCGCCTAGAGTTTAAATGGATAGGTATCGGTCAAAAGGGAGACATCGAAGAGGAAGGATGGATGTAGGATCAACATATGGCATGTCAGAACAGGTCAGCTCCATATATGGAGATCTTGGGGTTTGAGGTCAGATGTAGAGTTGCTGGCCAATATTGATGACATCAGGGATCTCCATTTACAGTATGGGCTTATTATTGATGAAATCAGTGATCTCCATCCATCCATGATGTCACACGTTCTCTCACCCCTACCACCATATATGGTGCCGACACACCAACTGATGGGAAATGCGCAATTCCATAGTTAACAACTAACCTGCTGGAGAAGACCTAACATTCAACACGTCTCACATCTTCTATGAGAACGCTATAATGTAAATGAACGGCCACACTATTTACAGCACAGACCGCAGTCAGCGCACCATCAAAGTTCAATTTTGAAAAATGTGGCCAAAGAGTAATCTGTTGATACTTTTTCCAGCCTCTACTCTGCATTGAGGTACAATATTCAAACCTTGTATGGATAGTCTCTTTGTATTTTTTCATACACTTTCTGCACGTTCCTGTGTGTGAAGAGGAGGTTCCACCTGAAGAGGAGAGGAGCTCCAGTCTAGTCCAGGAGGAACCACAACCTCCACAGATTAAAGATGAACAAGAGGAGCTAATTCAAAGACCAGAAGAGGCTGGTGGGTCAATGACTGTTGACATGTTTAAAATAGGCAATAAAAAAAAATACTGCTTAAAGAAATACTTCTTTCATTTTGAGTAGGGCTGTCAAACGATTAAACATTTTAATCGGATGCATCTCAGTTTAAAAAAAATATTATTCACCATTAATCAGCATTCAAACTGTATCCAAGATTATGCCATGTTTTACAAGCTCACGATTCCACACATTTTGAGCAGCTTGTAGATTGGCTATTTGTGTTACTTTTTTACCTTTCTTTCCCTTTTACAAATTCAATAAACAATTAATTTTCACCTGATGTTCACATCAGGATGGGGATAATTATTTTAGCACTTTAGAACAACTAGTGACTGCTCCTTTATACTGAACAAGACAATAGACTTGGTAAAGTTTGATTTGAATATGTAGTATAATGAAAGGTCTTTCTACTGGTGATTTCCACAGAGCACCACAGGGAGAGGTCTACAGTATCTAGAGAGATGGCCTCCAAAAGACATTCAGCCTTGTCAGAGGAACAGCCAGAGATGGACCAGAGATGTGGACTGTTTGATGCAAGGATGCAACCTGTAGTAAAATTGTACAAGATAGGTATGTAGTGTTTTATTTACTGTGGTTTAAACCTGTAGTAAAGTTAGACAATTTAGGCATTTAGCAGACGCTCTTAATCCAGAGTGATTTACAGTAATCAAGAACCATCTCATGGACTAAAAACCTAAAAGAACCTTAACCGGTTCCCATTGGGAACCAACCGGTGGAAAGGGGGTCTCTGAGCTTGCTTATAGGTCAGATACTTTCAGCGAGAAACGCCGCCATAAGGCAAAATATAAATGCCTGAAGTGTAAAGCCAAATGTATCCTTTGCCATATGACGGGGTCCCGCAGCGAAAATAGCCGCTCTACAAGCTAATCTGGTTGTCTTTTTGAATATGTTGCAGGGACTTTGCTCCTAGACCATAAGGGTCGTAACACATTGTATTTTTTGTGTAGACTTTCTGCACGTCCCTGTGTGTAAAGAGGAGGTTCCACCGGAAGAGGAGAGGAGGTCCATTCTGGTCCAGGAGGAACCACAACCTCCAGAGATTAAAGATGAACAAGTGGAGCTACTTCAAAGACCAGAAGAGGCTGGTGGACACATATTGACATTACTAGCAGTGAAAAGTGAGGATGATGATGAAAACAGAGAGACAGAGCCTGTAGCCGGCACCTCAACTGTACACATGAAAACACAAGCTGATGTAGAGGACTGTGGAACATCACAACCAACTAGTGACAACCAGCTCCTCTCTTCACACTGTTCTGAATCTGACACTGATGACAGTGATGAGTGGGAGGAGACTAGGGGAGATCAGTCAGCTTTAAACACACTGAAATCACAAAACACACAAAATGTGGGAGGACAGCATAAGCTGTCCCAGGACCTGGAATCATCGAAACAAACTGACTCCATTAGGAGTCACACACGGAAGAAAAGTTTAAATTGTACAGAGTGTGGCAAAATGTTTAATCTAAAGGGGAATTTAAAAACACACATGATGACTCATACAGGTGAAAGGCCATTCTCTTGTACAGTTTGTGGTACAGGCTTTACTCAGGCAGGTACTCTAAAAACACACATGATGACTCATACAGGCGAAAAGCCTCTCTCCTGTACAGTATGTGGTACAGGCTTTTCTCGGGCGGGTACTCTAAAAACACACATGATGACTCATACAGGCGAAAGGCCCTACTCTTGTACAGTTTGTGGTACAGGCTTTACTCAGGCGTTTAACCTAAAATCACACATGATGACTCATACAGGCGAAAGGCCATTTTCTTGTACAGTATGTGGTAAAGGCTGTGTTAACACAAGTCATCTAAAAACACACATGATGTCTCATACAGGCGAAAGGCCCTTCTCTTGTACAGTTTGTGGTACAGGCTTTACTCAGGTGGGTCATCTAAAAACACACATGATGACTCATACAGGCGAAAAGCCATTTTCTTGTACAGTATGTGGTAAAGGCTGTGTTTCCAAAAGTCATCTAAAAAGACACATGAAGACTCATACAGGCAAAAAGCCTTTAGTTTAAGTCATAATGATCAGTCAGTCTAATCCAGGATGACAATGATGCAAAAGCAGAGGAATTACATGTATAATCTGACAATATCAACATGACATTAATAGTATCTTGTGATGGAGTTTAATTTGTATCTTGTGTATGGATCTTATTTTCTATTCAACATGATGGAATTTTATTTTGTATTTTAGCTTGCATTATTCCCTCCAGCTCATAGGTTACTGGTAGTACAATATGAGCATCAGTGTGTCCACATTTGTCAGTATTTAACAAGTGCTATGCAGTAAATTATGGTGCAGTAAAGTGCTCACAAGCTGCTGGGTTTGTGTAGATCAGGGTGTTGCTACATCTTACATAATGTACCTTCAGACCATAACAGCCACATACATGTATGCATTGCAGTTAAACAATTCTATTTTACTATCATTATTTAATTTCAATGCTCTTTTGTCAGGTGTGTGCTGTTAACAAAAAGTATGACTTAGCCTTTTTTTCAGCCTTATTTCACATTATTAAACCAGACATTCGGGGTAAAGTAAATAAATAAATAGCCTTTTTTTATTGATCCCTTCAGAATTAAATTATACTCTGGGAAATGCCCTATGCCCAGGTTAATGAAAAACACTCCGGGCACCCGCTGGCCTAGTGGTCCAGGCCCATGCCACACATAGGCTCTGGCCTAGTGGTCCAGGCCCATGCCACATATAGGCTCTGGCCTAGTGGTCCAGGCCCATGCCACATATAGGCTCTGGCCTAGTGGTCCAGGCCCATGCCACATATAGGCTCTGGCCTAGTGGTCCAGGCCCATGCCACTTCTAGGCTCTGTTCTGACGCGTTGTGTGTTCGAGTCCCGCTCATGACTACCTTTGCTGCATGTCTCTCCCCTTCTCTCTCTCCCTCTTTCCTGTCTATCTTCACTTGTAACTATCAATAAAGGCAAAAAGCCAAAAACAAATCTTAAATTAAAAACAAAACAAAAAACAAGTCCCTTAATGTTGGTGGGCCGTTCATAATACAATTCAGTTATGAAACCGCAGACCGTATTTATATATTTTAGTTTTGATTTGTCTGCCTACACTTTTGCCCCCCAAAAATGAAATAATATATTTCTTATTGTTGGCCTGCCCAACACAACATACGTGGCCCTTTTCGTTTGTACATGGTAATGAGAACGTAGGCCAATGATATAGACCAAGTTATTGTGGAACAACTTTACCCATTAGAACAGGGGTGCCCAACCTTTTTTGACCCAAGATCTACTTAAAAATTTGCCACCTAGCCGAGGGCTACCAGCCCAAAATTTACCGTAATAACCCATTCAATATGCACATGACCAACAGAAAATATGAATAGTCATTGTAAGGTCGGAATTACAAGAATGAAAACATTGCAACTTCTCATTTGGGACTCCACATTTATTGAACTCTGCCATACATACTGACAACACATTCATCCGACAGACAACTTGTGTGTGTCTGTCAATGACAAGTGGTTTTTTGTTGTGCTCTCAGCACTTTGTATTGACCTGTACTTTTCTTGAATTGTACCCATTCTGCAAATTGTAATATTACATTTTTCCATCAATCAAAAGTCAACAGTCACTGATGTTCAAAGTCTCTTTCTTTTTTTCTTTTTCTTTTTTACTTTTAGTTATTTTAATAATGTCAGTCTACCTTAGTGGGAACGCTGGCACTGGGAAGAGGAGGCTAGTTTCGCAAAGTCTGGGTTGTAGGCGCTGGTTGCAAGCCTCAGGCAGGCCACAAGGTGGTCATCTGTCATTGTGGTTCTGTACTTTGATTTGATGAACTTCATGTGAGAGAAAGCAGACTCACACAGGTAGGTTGATCCAAAAAAAGCTGTTATGTTCAAGGCACATCTCCTGAGGTTAGGATACTTTTCAGGCAGCAGTAGCTCCCAGAACTCTCCCTGCATCCCTTGTGTTGCCCTGGATTTAATCTCGATGTCATTTTGAAGTGTGAGGATCTCATTCTCCACAGAAGGGCTGTCCAGGTGAAACACTGAGGCTATTTTAGATGTGATGGCATCGATATCCACAGTTCCAAAAGGAAAACCCATGTAGCTGGCAACAGGTTCAATTGTTGAAAAGTCTGTGAAGCGCCTCTCAAACTCTGTCACAATCTTTTGAAGTTGCTCCACATAACATGTATAATTGAGCAGTGCAGTGTCCTCCTCCTCCTCTTCTCTCCTCCTCTCTCATCCTCCTCCCTCCTCTCTCCTCCTCCTCCTCTTCTCTCCTCCTCCTCCTCTGTCCTCCTCTGTCCTCCTCCTCCTCTTCTTCCCTCCTCTCTCCTGCTCCTCCTCCTCTTCTTCCTCCTCCTCCTCTCCCCGACGTTGAACTGCTGCTTGCATGTGTGGAAAGTTGCGCAGGTCACTGCCTTGCAGTCTTCTTGTCCACAGCTTGAGCTTGGTTTTAAACACGTTCACTGAGCTGATCATGTTAATTATGCATTTATCCTTGCCTTGCAGCTCTAAATTCAGCTCATTCAGCAGGCCAGTGAGATCGGTTAGGAATGCCAAATCCAAAAGCCATTTGTTCTCTAGCTGTGTATATTCAACATGTTTACCAAGCTTGAGAAACTATTTTATTTCAGGCAGCAATTCGCTGAATCTCGCTAGAAATGTACCTCTGCTCAGCCACCTTACATCTGTTGCAGCAGCAGGTCTGTGTGCTCTGCTCCGGTCTCCTCCAGGTGTGCACGAAACAACCTCCTCTGTAGGCTCCTTGCCCTAACGGAGCATACAATCTTCATAGCGATATCCATCACTTCCTTCATATTTAGAACTTTCCCACACAGCGCTTGTTGGTGAATGATGCAATGGTAATTAAGGAAGTCCGGAAAATCGTCGCTTTTTTTGCACAGTCCAATGAAACCATTTCTCCAACCATAGCAGGTGCCCCATCGGTTGTAATGGAGATGAGTTTATGCAGGGGCAGTTTGCTCTGCTGAACGAATTCCATGAACGCCTGAAAGATATCTTCACCTCTAGTGTGGCCCTTAAGTGGCAATATGGTGAGAAGCTCTTCTTTTGCGCTCATGTTTTCAAATGCCATTCTAATGAAAATACATAGCTGTGCCACATCTACCATGTCGGTGGATTCATCGAACTGCAGGGAATAACACTCACAATTGTCAATGTCCTTTTTGAGTTGCTCCTGGACATCTCCTGACATTTCCTCACAGCGCCGGGTCACAGTATTACGTGACAGCTGAAGGTCTTTGACGGCATTCATAATATCCTGCTTGTTTTTGAAGTCATCAAACAGTGAATCAGCAGCAGCAGTAAACGCCTCTTTTACTAACTCCCCGTCTTTGAAGGATTTCTTTTTTTTTGCGAGAACGTGGCTAACACGATATGACGCTATTGTAGCCGCCTTTGCCTTTGTTGTTCGTAGGACTGATTTTTTGGGGAAGGCTGGGTCAATCTTCTTTTGGTGCATTGAAGAATAATGCCGCTCCAAGTTGCACCTTTTGGGGAGGGCCACCGTCGCATTGCATAGCAGACAGATCGATTTATCTTTGAAATAAATAAAGAATAACTCCTCCCCCACTCCGTGTGAAAATTATATGTTTTGGGTCGTTTCGGTTGTTGTGCCATTATTGTCGCTTGTCTCAAATCACTTTTTTTCTACACCAGTTTTAATGCATCAAAACATCCGCCAGCATGATGGGCGTAACTCCACCTGTTGACTTGATTGACGGTTCATTGACCATTGACAGCTTCCAATTATAATTTATTCACGTTCAGCAAGCTGAAAACACCACCTCCGCTGTTTTCGACCAATCGTTTAATTTTATGTTTAATTTATTCACGTGCAGAACAGATGTACAAGCGAACAACCTGACTGATGCAATGCATAATGCACTTGTAGAGAGGTTGTATATCTGCTATATATCGGTAGCACTGTATTATGGAGGGCTCAAGCTATCCAGCTCGCTTTTTTTTTCTTTTTCCCAAAATCATCTCGCGGTCGACTGGCAATCCTCAAGCGGGCTACCGGTCGACCGCGGTCGACTGGTTGGGCACCCCTGCATTAGAATATTAAGACATCCAATGCACTACATTTCTGGTGTGAAATGGCACGAGGGATCCCCACAAAATGACCACCCCAAAAACCGACAGATGTGGCGTTTTGTGGGCTTTGAGCACCTGTCCCCTCAGTTCTCTCTGCACGGCCCTGCAGTAATATATATGTTACGGATCTCACAGTAGGTTCTGGGGGTTCTGGGCACTGTAGGTTCATTCATAGTCCATATTTAGGTGACTTTTTTTAGGCGCCAACAAAACCACCGTTCTTCACCAGAACGGTGGTTTTGGTGGCACCGCTCATAGTCCATCACCATGCTCATATCTCCTACCCTCCAAATTCATCCATTGTTTCCCTCTGCTTTCTCTCTACCGCATATCTGCCTCTATTCCATTCTGTTCATTTTCTGTTCCTTTCCTATTATATTTATGTCGCTGTCTCTATTATTTCATTCCTTTATTCTGTCATTCTCCCTCTGCTCTGTTTCGGGAGTTTGTTTGTTTTTCCGTCTGGAGCTCAGCTCGCAAAACCACCACAGAGCAAAGCCACACCGAGCACTGCTGTCGACCCCTGTGTCCTCCTGGCCGTGACGTGTGTGGGTGGAAGGGGTGGGGGGCAGAGGAACAGGGAGGCGGGGGAACGGGGGGAGCTACGGGAGGCAGTTTAGGAATAGTGCGTTTGCGTTGTACTGGCTATACTGCGAGCCTGGGAACCCCGCCTCCCCGTTCCTCTGTCCCCACACACACTCATCTCTAATTACAGAGATCCGATATCCAATAATATGCAGCAGGGTCAAATCGGCCGATACCGATATATTACATTAATAGATATTATATTTATATTGAGGTCATTGCTGAAATATCAGTCAATACCGACGGAAAATATCGGTGAAAATCGGTTCAATACCAATAATGCTTTTATTAAATATCGGCCGATATATCAATATCAATATGCGAGTTGGACCTAGACAAGCCTGACAATAAAGTGTCTGACAACAATACCAAGTAATGAATGTAAGAAACAACAACGTACCTTTTTATTTTGCTACCTTTATTGAATACAACAATATATCATATGTTATGACATTGTATGGTGAGTTTAATAGAACCTACTTAAGTTTAAAGTTTAAATAACCTATTCAGAGGCTTCTTTTCCCTGTGAAAAGAGTAATATACTTTTAGACCACATTCAACATTCATCTTTAGTTAAATCTAAGCAATGCTAATCAACATGTTGTGACATTAGTAGACTATTGCTTGATGCACATACCTTGCCGGCGGCATGGTGGCTTTTAGCTCTCATCTTGTTGACCTGGGCTTCAGCCATGTTGGTGCGCTCCTCGGCCTGCTCCAGCTCATGCTGGATCTTCCTGCACTTGGACAGATGCACGTTGGCCGCTTCCTCCTGGAATACTAACTGGTCATAGTTAGCTTCCGACCCTGGATAGCCCATCTCCCAGGCTCTGGACTATTCTCTCAGGGTACCTCTTGTCCTATGTATATAGCTCCCAGCCTTATATATAAGGATTATTTATTATATGTTTCATGGCTGTTTTGTTTGTACATTATGTTTGTGTATAGTTTCATGTTACAAAGTGGACCACAATGGAAACAAGCGAAGGCTTTTTTGTGTCTACGTCCATTTGGCGTTTTTTTAAATGATGTCATTTTCTGTAATTTCCTTAAACTGCCAATAAAGTATTCTATCTATCTATCTATAATGTGACAGAGACAGGCGCATAAACGTGGAAAAAAAAGTTCTCAGTCGCCACGACGGATTTCAGTCATTTGGATTCCATAGAAGCCATGCAGTGTCTTCTGTGAAAGCATGCTGTGCACTGAAAATAGCAGGTCTGCAAGCTCACGACACGTCAAGCTCGTAGATCGACTATTTACGGTCATTAGCTATGTTAAGTTGAAAGAGTATTTGATGTGATCAAACTAGGAATAGGATACAAGTTTAGAAGCATCTTCCATTGACATGAATTGCCTCATAAAATGTCATAAAAGCAAAGAGGTTTAATGCCGCAAAATAAAAATAAAATGCTGGTATGGTTCCTTCCTACAAAAACACATCCTGAGGCAAGATTTTCATATAATTCAAAATGGCGGGTGATCTAGAGGTCAGAGGTCAAAAGTAAGAGCACGAAACTTGTTCGGCATGAGGAGACGCATATGTGTATCGATGGTTCATTGCCGACGGTCAAACGGTTCATGAGCTATGCGTGGTCAAAGTTTGCATTTTCAATTGAGTGCTATAGCGCCACCCTTTGGCCAATGGTTGTGGTCTTCGCATCCTCACCGTTTGGCATGGCCCTCTACCATATTTCCATATTTTCTCCAGGTGCAGCTGTATTAATTAATGTTGTCGACTACAACTTTTGTCGACTACCTTTTTCACTGACAAAAACTAAATACAAAAACTAACTATTTTGACAACAAATAAAAACTATAGACACAAATGTTATGGGGTACTATTGTATAAGAGATCCAGTAGAAGTAATAAGACATTTTATGCATGGGCGTGGCGTCTCCCTGTGGCGTCTCCCTCCGAAAAAATAATCTACAAGCCCACAACGCGTCACATCAGGCCACGCTGTGAGCTTGTAGATCGGCTATTTTCAGCACAATGGCACGTATAAGTTGATTAAAATCTTATGATATTTAACTAGACTAAAACTAAAACCTTTCAGATGACTAAAATGTGACTAAAACTAAATAGAATTGTATTCAAAATACTGTGACTAAAACTATCAAAATGTGCTGAAACCTATGTTTTTCCTGACCATATAGCCTACTTTACCTAAATCTGTGTTTTTATTTATGTATGTATGTATGTATGTATTTATTTCTGATCTGTCTGTCTGTCTGTCTGTCTGTCTGTCTGTCTGTCTGTCTGTCTGGAAACAAGCCCCCAGGGCTTTTATGTAATATCCTTTTAGATAATGGTTTTAGATTATTATTTTAGATTATTTTATAACTGTACCTCTGTCCTTTCTTTCACAAACTGTTAATAAAGTATTCAATCCGTCCGTCCAGTTACACACCTCCTCCACCAGGGGGCGAAAGGCAGAGCCTTTGCATTGAGCAAACGGACTGGAGGTTCCATTGCTGCGCATGCGCTCGAAACACGTTGATCCGGAAACGGAAGAAAGTGCGTGTTGTTGTTGCTGTTAGCACCTTAGAGTATAAGGTTAGCACTGCAGCATGGAGGACCTCCATGGAGGTTGTTAGCCTTTAACTCTATGGTTTTTTTTCATCGTGGTGTGAAATATTTTTTCAGAGTGGTGCTAAAAACAACGTCTCATAATGGACGTCAAAACGTGTCAAATGGAGTCTGTACGGCTGAAGATACATGAACACATGACGTCGGTGGGAGAGGACATATTGTGTGTTTTGGACAAACAGCAGCAGAGTGGTGGTGCTGATGTTTGTTGTGTGAAGCTTGATGTCAGAGTGTTTGTGTTGGAGCGCCTCAGTTTGGCTGCTCAGGTCATGTGCAACCTCTTCCAGACAGAGATGGAGACACTAGAAACTCTGCTGGAGAAACCAAACAAAGTGCTGGACATTGATGTTGATATGGACATCGATCTACACATTGCAGGTATGTGTGTTACACACACACACACACACACACACACACACACACACACACACACACACACACACACACACACACACACACCACCACCAAACTACATACTGCAGGTTAGTAAATTCTGAACAACACCAGCTTAGCTACAGGTAGCATTAAGCCAGCTGAACTGAACTACATTTCCCAGTAACTGTGTGTGTGTGTGTGTGTGTGTGTGTGTGTGTGTGTGTGTGTGTGTGTGTGTGTGTGTGTGTGTGTGTGTGTGTGTGTGTGCGTGGGCCTAATATTGCCTATCATTTTGTTATTAAACCCCTCTGGCATCTCTTTTTTTAAATAAATCATAAGTGGTATGGCCGACTTGGTACTGTAGCTTAGGAGATATTGCTAATGTTATTTTAAAGGCTTAAACCAGCTTAAAAATGCATCTATCAGGAAAAGAGACATTGAGAGAGCTGTACAACAGAATGCCAACTATTAGGGGACTAACTATATTAGGGCATTTGAACATTGATGCCTGTCAGTCACACTGTCACAATGTGGAGACATCTGGTCTCTGTTCTGTGCTCACCGTTTCCATGTGAAACCTGAGATCTACATGATTCTCACTAGCAGCTGGGTTTACATTTTTATCATTGCTGCCGGGCAGAGAAACCTTGTATCTCCATAATTCAGAAGGAGCGAGTGCATTCTCCCACACCGGCGATCAGACGCGGCACTGCCAGGGGGAGGGGCGGCACCTGCCCGGGAAGGTGGGGAGATTAGTGGAGTTCCGCGGCAGTGTTGGTTCGTTTTGTGGCAGACGCCGCAACTGCCTACAACAGCCGCGGCTCCCAATATGCGTTGCCAGTTAAAAATCACCCGTGTTTTCCCTGTGAGGTTAGGGTTATGGTTTGGGTGTCAGCGTCGCTGGTTAAAACTCACCCGTGGCTCCAGAAACAGCCGTGTATTCCTTGTGAGGTTAGGGTCTTGGGTTGGGTGTCACACTGCTAGGGGGCTTGAGCACCTGCCCTTTTGCAGAAAGTGCCCTTTCTCTAAAAAACTTTCCTTTTTTCCCTTAGTTTAATATCATAAATATATTAGTCTTTTTATCTTTTTATGAAAGTTATTAATATCACATCAAATTCCTTATTCAATTATTTATTGTATTCCTTTATTCCAGACCAGTGTGTGGAGTCCAGTCTGCAGGTGAAGATCAGTTCTCCAGCCACGACTGTTTCTATTAAACAGGAACCTGAAGACCACCTTAAACAGGAACCTGAATACCACCTTAAACAGGAACCTGAAGACAAACAGGAACCTGAAGACCACCTGGCTCTCAGTAAGTTTAAATTACTCTGTCTTTATTTGTTTTATTGGTGAAAGTGGGTAGTACTGAGAGTGTAAAGATGAACCGATATGACCCTGTTATCGATTTTAGCATTAACAATGTGACTACATTGATGGTATTATAAATGGGACGACGGTTCGGCAGTAAAAGTATGAATGGGTTCACTGAAGCTTTGCAGTTAATTCTACTTCAGTATTAACTAACCTGCTGAAGAAGACTCACTGACCTAATATTCAGCTTGTCTCACATCTTCTATGAGAACACTACAATGTAAACAAAAGGCCATACAGCACAGCTCCAGTGATGTAAATAGGTTTTCAATGTAATGGGTAATGGGTAATTTCAATGCACAGGTGGTAATTCAAATGAGTCCCAAAAAAAATCACACCTGTGTGAAGTGAGTGGTGCAACTTCGTGAGGGGGTTCGCGGGGGGGGGGGGGGGGGGGGGGGGTTCCAGACCCCCAGGAATGTGCCCAGGGGGGCGGTTCCGGCGTACCGCGCCGCGTCCGAAACGGTTGAGAAATGACCGTGTGGCTGTCCCTCTACTGTACCCTCTACTGTACTGTACTGTCACTGTAATGTATTGGCACCCCCGAAAGCATCATATATACAGTTAATACGTGCGTGTGTGTTTGTGTGTGCGTTAGGTTGCGCACAGATGGTGAAAAACAACCATGCTATTTTTGTGCTCATACCCAGACACCCAGACACACACATAGCTCCGTAATAGTAGGGTCACAGACTAAGATTCTGTGACCATCCTCTGGGAAGGATGGTTTGATGATTGATTTGACCTCTATGGACCCTTTATAAAAGATTTTGCCCCCAGGTCCCTCGCAAAAATCCCGGCATTTTTTGTTAGAGGGCCAAATTCAAAATGGCGTCTGGCGCCATAGCCAAAAATGAACTTTTGATCTAGATGACCTAGAATCATGTATGAAGACACTTTTCCATACAAGTCAACCATGAGGATTCCAAATCTGACCCAATTTTAATCATAAGACCTCGTTTTGGCCCCAAAATTCAAGATGGCCGCCATCCAGTAGAGTGAAAACATTACTTTTGAATAGGAAAGCAAACTATTTGGGGGCTGTAATTTTTACAGACACAAAACACATGTGTCAGAGCATTCTGTGTCACTGGTTTCTGAATCATCAGATTCAGATCACTCCACCCTCCTCTGTGCATCATCATCATCATCCTCCTCCTCATCCTCCTCCTCTCAATTTCCTCGTCCTCTGCCCTGTTGCAAGTATCACAAAACGCATGCCCTTTGCCTTTTTACTGGGAGATCATCCTGTGTACGTGTACGTCCTCATCACTCTGATCAAGGCAGAGAACCCAGTACCATGACATCATGTCCTTTCTTGGTCCTTTCCATACACAGTGTGTGATGATGAGTGCATTTTCTGGCAGCGGCATCAGCCGCGGAACACCCGTGGCAGGAGGTACAGTAGTTTTTCTCGGCGGCATCAGTCCAACACTACCCCAAACCCTAAATCTAACCCTAACCGAAAGCATGACGCAACGCATGCATCAGCCGCAGAACACCCGCGGCAGGCGACAGTGTTTCTCTGCGGCATCAGTCCGACACTCTACCCCAAACCCTTACCCTAACCCTATCCGCAAGCACGACGCAACGCATGTTGGACCAACACACTGCCACGGAAGCGAGCGGCAGTTGAGTGTCATAATCCCAGTTTCCCCGGCCCTTTTCCTGGCAGCGCCAAAGCCCCTTTTCCTGGCAGCGCGGCGTGGAGCGGCGCCCACGAGATGGAGCGGCAGTAGAGTGACATAATCCCCCGGCAGATGCCTCCCCTCCCCCAGCAGCGCCGCGTCTCATTGCCGTAGAAGGCACTCACTGCTTCTGACAAGGGGAGTGAGCTAGGAGATATACTTGTCGCGGGAGGAGTCATTGCTGAGGGATCTGTTGATTGTGCGCTGAAAGGCAAGCATTATAAGAGGGGCTGCGTTGCTTGAGGCTGATGTATGAGGCACTTATGAGTCAGCTGGCCAAGGACAGGCTGATATCCAACCTAACAGAGGAGACGAGAGAATCTTGATATTCTGAGGAATACAAGTCTCTCCCAGGAAACCCTTGCTGCTGCCCATGCAGCACTGGAGGATGATGCAGATCTCAAGAATCTCATCAGCAACCTTTTCTCCCAATCAGGTCAGTGAGATGGCAGACTACTGGAGGGACTTCCTGTCCATGACAGCTAATGCAGAATGTGCATGCAGTCCATATCTACAACTGGGAAGAGTATGTCAGCTCTCTGCATGCTATGCAGCCGTGGATGCTAGCATACAACAACAATAAGTATTGGAGGTGGCTGCCTGACTTCTGGGATGATGCTGACAGCTCTTCCTGCAACCCATACAAGTGGTTGGACTATGTCCACAAGGTGTAATCCATCATCCTTGCCCGCCATTGTGATGCTCACAATATCATCTGTGTGAATGACCCATACGATGCAGCATACTCAACTAAAGATGATGAGCGAGACCTGCGTGTACAGGGTAAGGCACATGTTACCAACACGTACATGAAATTGAATGACACCTTCCCCTCTGCTAAGGCATTCAAATGAGTCAGTAACAATGAGTGGTTGCAAAAATGAATATGCAGCTACCTCACAGAATGTGAATGCAGCGATTGTCAACTCTATGCTGTTGGCCCACATTGCATCGACTTGTCAACACAACAACCAATGGTAGACTACAGCATTGAGCAGTCTGAAGCTGACACCATCCTTTTCACTGTTTATGCAGGCTGTAATGCCAACTCAGGCTTCTATGGCAAAGGAAAATCATCAGTGTATGACAAGGTGGTAAAGAGCTCTATGGCACAGCAGCAGCTCTCACAGTGTGGAGATAGCCTTGACCTTGAGAAGGAGGTAGAACAATAGTTATTTGCATATACGGGACAGGTAATCTATGGAGACAAGACGCCTGTGCTGCCAAGTAGAAGAGAATGAAGAAAAAATAATGAATCTGTCTCCCTCCAGATGGAGATAGCCTACGCCAACACTGCCTCTACACCAACTACTTGGCGTATCTAGTGCTCCACCCCACACTGAAGCACCACCCCTCACCACTCGGACAGATTGGGAGTGGTGGGTGGTCGCTGTTCTCCTGTCTGCCACATGCGGCCTGCTCTCCCAACACACCTACCTGCACCAGTTGAAGAAGACGAGGAAGTTGAGAGTGAGGAGGAGGAGGATAAGGAGGAGGATGATGCACAGAGGAGGAGGGTGGAGTCATTTGAATCCGATGATTCAGAAACCAGTGACACAGAATGCTATCTGACACGTTTTTTGTGTCTGTAAAAATTACAACCCCCAAATAGATTGCCTTCCTATACAAAAGTAATGTTTGGATAATAATGGATGGCGGCCATCTTGAATTCCGGGGGCCAAAACGAGGTCTTATGATTAAAAGGGTGTCAAATTTGGAATCCTCATGGTTGACTTGTATGGAAAAGTGTCTTCATACATGATTCTAGGTCTACTAGATCAAAAGTTCATTTTTGGCTATGGCGCCGGACGCCATTTTGAATTTGGCCCTCTAGCAAAAAATGCCGGGATTTTTGCGAGGGACCTGGGGGCTAAATCTTTTATAAAGGGTCCATAGAGGTCAAATCAATCATCAAACCATCCTTCCCAGAGGATGGTCACAGAATCTTAGTCTATAAGGGAGTGGTTGCACCACTCAAAAATAATAATAATAAAACATTTTGTATTAAAAAGAAATATATATAAAAATATCAAATAGGTAGGTAGGTAGGTAGGTAGGTACTTTATTCATCCCCGAGGGGAAATTAAGGTGTTACAGCAACTCTCATAGAGACATCAATAAAAAACACATTATAGTAATAGAAAACATCTAAAATAGGCATCTAAGCATAGTCAACCTACAATATTAAAAAATGACAATTGACAGACCAAACACTACTAAAGAGTCCGATGGCTTGCATCCCACATCCCTCATCCTAAACAACCTGATCAGCCTGATCAAGCCAACCAGATGTGGAGTTGTACAGTCTTATTGCTGTAGGCAGAAACTATCTCCTATAGCGCTCCTTCTTGCAACTTAGGTGTTTCAGTCTGTTGCTAAAGGAGCTTTTCTGCCCTTTCACAGTGTCATGTAGGGGGTGGGAGGGATTGTCCATGATGGCCAGGAGTTTAGTCTTCATCCTGCTTTTGGCCACCTCCTCCACAGTATTCAAGGTGGTACCAAGGACAGATCCAGCTTTCTTGATAAGCCTATTCAGCCTCCTGCTGTCGCCTTCCTTGATATTACCCCCCCAACATACCACCGCATACAGCACTGCGCTGGCCACCACTGATTGGTAGAACATGTTCAGCAGAGTCCTACACACACCAAAGGAGCTGAGCCTCCTCAGGAAGTAAAGCCGGCTCTGGCCCTTCTTGTATAAGACATCTGTGTTCCCAGTCCAGTCCAGTTTGTTGTCCAATTGCACGCCCAGATATTTGTAGCTCTGGACCACCTCCACATCCTCTCCCTCAATGGAAACAGGAGACAGGGGGGGAGCCCCCTTCCTCCTAAAATCCACCACGATCTCCTTTGTTTTGGCAATGTTGAGTAACAGGTGGTTCTGTTTACACCACTGAACAAAGCTGTTAACCAGTCCTCTGTACTCCATCTCTTGGCCTCCACTGACACGTGCCACAATAGCAGAATCATCTGCATACTTCTGCAAATGGCAAGTAGCTGTATTGTGCCTGAAATCTGAGGTGTAGAGACTAAAGAGGAAGGGAGCCAGAACTGTCCCCTGGGGGGCGCCAATGTTACTCACCACCCAGTCTGACACACATCCTTGCAGCCGCACAAACTGTGGCCTGTTGGTCAGATAGTCTGTGATCCAGGAGACAATGGGAGAGTCCACCTGCATCCTCAGCAGCTTATCGGCAAGTAGTAAGGGCTGTATGGTGTTGAAAGCACTGGAGAAGTCAAAAAACATGACCCTCACAGTGCTGCCCGGCTCATCTACAAGGGAGTATGCTCTGTGTAGCAGGTAGATGATGGCATCTTCCACACCAATGTCTGCCTCGTAGGCAAACTGCAAGGGGTCTAAGAATGTCTTCACCAGGGGCCTCATGTGTGCTAGCACCAGTCTTTCCATGGTCTTCATTATGTGGGATGTCAAGGCCACCGGTCTAAAGTCATTCAGAACACTGGGGTTCTTCTTCTTTGGCACTGGTACCAGGCAAGATGTTTTCCACAATGATGGGACCGTTTCTAGACGGAGGCTCAGGTTAAAAACATGCTGGAGTACACCACACAGCTGGTCTGCACAGACTTTGAGGACCCTCGGGCTCACACCATCAGGGCCTGCAGCTTTCCTGGTTTGGAGTTTCCCCAGCTGTCTCTTCACCTGAGCAGTAGTGATGAAGATGGGGGTGGAGGGGGGGCCGTTGTGTGTATCAGTGGTGTTAACAGTGGGGGAGGGGGGGTGATCTGGCAGCTGAAAAGAGCAAGAGGAGGAGGAGCTAGGGGGAGGAGTGGAAGGAGGAGGAGAGCATGATGGAGAGCTGATGGTGGAACTAGGAGGATGAGCCCCTGGGTCAAATCTGTTGAAAAACTGGTTTAACTCATTAGCCCTATCCAGGTCTCCAGCCACCTGCTGATTTTTTGCCTGCTTTTGGCCGACGATCTTCCTCACGCTGCTCCATACCTCTCTTGTGTTGTTGTCCTGCAGGCTATTCTCCAACTTCCGCCGGTAGGAGTCCCTGCCCTCCTTCAGCCTCTTTTTGAGCTCCTTCTGCACTCGCTTCAGTTCTTCCTTGTTACCTGACCTGAAAGCTCTCTTCTTTTCATTGAGGAGGTTCTTTAGGTCACCTGTAATCCAATCATTGCCGTAGAAGGCACTCACTGCTTCTGACAAGGGGAGTGAGCTAGGAGATATACTTGTCGCGGGAGGAGTCATTGCTGAGGGATCTGTTGATTGTGCGCTGAAAGGCAAGCATTATAAGAGGGGCTGCGTTGCTTGAGGCTGATGTATGAGGCACTTATGAGTCAGCTGGCCAAGGACAGGCTGATATCCAACCTAACAGAGGAGACGAGAGAATCTTGATATTCTGAGGAATACAAGTCTCTCCCAGGAAACCCTTGCTGCTGCCCATGCAGCACTGGAGGATGATGCAGATCTCAAGAATCTCATCAGCAACCTTTTCTCCCAATCAGGTCAGTGAGATGGCAGACTACTGGAGGGACTTCCTGTCCATGACAGCTAATGCAGAATGTGCATGCAGTCCATATCTACAACTGGGAAGAGTATGTCAGCTCTCTGCGTGCTATGCAGCCGTGGATGCTAGCATACAACAACAATAAGTATTGGAGGTGGCTGCCTGACTTCTGGGATGATGCTGACAGCTCTTCCTGCAACCCATACAAGTGGTTGGACTATGTCCACAAGGTGTAATCCATCATCCTTGCCCGCCATTGTGATGCTCACAATATCATCTGTGTGAATGACCCATACGATGCAGCATACTCAACTAAAGATGATGAGCGAGACCTGCGTGTACAGGGTAAGGCACATGTTACCAACACGTACATGAAATTGAATGACACCTTCCCCTCTGCTAAGGCATTCAAATGAGTCAGTAACAATGAGTGGTTGCAAAAATGAATATGCAGCTACCTCACAGAATGTGAATGCAGCGATTGTCAACTCTATGCTGTTGGCCCACATTGCATCGACTTGTCAACACAACAACCAATGGTAGACTACAGCATTGAGCAGTCTGAAGCTGACACCATCCTTTTCACTGTTTATGCAGGCTGTAATGCCAACTCAGGCTTCTATGGCAAAGGAAAATCATCAGTGTATGACAAGGTGGTAAAGAGCTCTATGGCACAGCAGCAGCTCTCACAGTGTGGAGATAGCCTTGACCTTGAGAAGGAGGTAGAACAATAGTTATTTGCATATACGGGACAGGTAATCTATGGAGACAAGACGCCTGTGCTGCCAAGTAGAAGAGAATGAAGAAAAAATAATGAATCTGTCTCCCTCCAGATGGAGATAGCCTACGCCAACACTGCCTCTACACCAACTACTTGGCGTATCTAGTGCTCCACCCCACACTGAAGCACCACCCCTCACCACTCGGACAGATTGGGAGTGGTGGGTGGTCGCTGTTCTCCTGTCTGCCACATGCGGCCTGCTCTCCCAACACACCTACCTGCACCAGTTGAAGAAGACGAGGAAGTTGAGAGTGAGGAGGAGGAGGATAAGGAGGAGGATGATGCACAGAGGAGGAGGGTGGAGTCATTTGAATCCGATGATTCAGAAACCAGTGACACAGAATGCTATCTGACACGTTTTTTGTGTCTGTAAAAATTACAACCCCCAAATAGATTGCCTTCCTATACAAAAGTAATGTTTGGATAATAATGGATGGCGGCCATCTTGAATTCCGGGGGCCAAAACGAGGTCTTATGATTAAAAGGGTGTCAAATTTGGAATCCTCATGGTTGACTTGTATGGAAAAGTGTCTTCATACATGATTCTAGGTCTACTAGATCAAAAGTTCATTTTTGGCTATGGCGCCGGACGCCATTTTGAATTTGGCCCTCTAGCAAAAAATGCCGGGATTTTTGCGAGGGACCTGGGGGCTAAATCTTTTATAAAGGGTCCATAGAGGTCAAATCAATCATCAAACCATCCTTCCCAGAGGATGGTCACAGAATCTTAGTCTATAAGGGAGTGGTTGCACCACTCAAAAATAATAATAATAAAACATTTTTTATTAAAAATAAATATATATAAAAATATCAAATAGGCCTATACAGTATATGTTTTTATGTAGGCTAGTAGTATTAGCAAGCACAACTCAGTAAGAAATACTAATAGTGGGCAACAGTGGATTTAACATAGCTTAATATACCAACCACAAGTTGTTTGCAGTTGCAATTATTGTACTTAGCCGAAATGCAAATAGGCTTGCCATTGTGGATGTAAAATAATTTCTTTGGAAAAGTGGAACTTAGAAGTCACTTGAGTCCCTGTCTACAGGGAAGAATGGCCTGCCCTACACAGTACACACGCATACACACAAGATAAGAGACAAAAGAGAAGCGTTTATACAGCTGCCATTAATAGTGCCGTTGATTGCCAAGTCAAGTCAAGTCAGGGACCAGGGTCAGGGTCAACAAGGCTCGTTAACCAGCTGACTCATATTTGCGTTGAAAGCGCATCCACCGAGCTCAAAGCTGGAGTGAGAAGCGAGCGGAGCAACACACTAAATCGGTCGTGGATTTATTTTGGCCGGTCAATTTGAGATGAAAAGGTTAGTGCTAGCAGACCTGTATATGTATAACGATCAATATTATTCCAGAGTGGTTCCAAGAAATACGTTTAAGACGATCGAGGGCTCATCATGTCGTGTCTCTCTCTGTGTGTGTGTGTGTGTGTGTGTGTGTGTGTATAGTGTATAGTGTATAGTGTCATTATATAGATATGTTCTAGTCACGGTCTTAGCTTACGCATGTTTCGCGATAAATGCATTTTTTTTACATATGTGATGTATTCCCATGCTTTTTGTTCTTGCCTATTGTAAGTCGCTCTGGATTAAGAGCGTCTGCTAAATGCCTAAATTGTAAATTGTGTGTGGGGGGGGGGGGGGGGGGGGGGGTGACCGAAAGAGTGCTAGACTTCCACGTAGAACAGTGTGTGACCGAGAGAGTGCCATAGTCTTCAGTGCAGCCACGATAAAGTTGCGTCCTGTGGACACAGAGGTTGTTGGTGTATAGAGCGTCGCAGTCCAGCCCCCTACCATGGACCAGGAAATGAATCCCAATGCATTTCAAAAAGTATTTATTTAAAGACGGTTACGCCGCGGACAAAGCCAACTCGAGTCGTGACAACTCATGACAACACAAACAATATTTTGGACCAAACAAAGAAGAAAAACCACAAAAAAAGTGTTGTAACCTGCAGAGCACAGGCAGTGCACCATCAAAGTTCAATTTAGGAAAATGTGGCCAAAGAGTAATCTGTTGATACTATTTCCAGCCACTACTCTGCACTGAGGTACAAGATTCAAACCTTTTATAGAGTCTCTTTGTATTTTTCCTAGTCTTTCTGCACATTCCTGTGTGTAAAGAGGAGGTTCCACCTGAAGAGGAGAGGAGCTCCAGTCTGGTCCAGGAGGAACCACAACCTCCACAGATTAAAGATGAACAAGAGGAGCTACTTCAAAGACCAGAAGAGGCTGGTGGGTCAATGACTGTTTTCAAATGTTTTCAAATACGCAATAAAAATACTGCTTAAATAAATACTTTTACATTTTGAAATACATTTTGAGTAGGGCTGTCAAATGATTAAACATTTTAACCAGATTAATCTCAGTTTAAAAATAGATTAATCACGATTAATCAGCATTTAAACTTTGTCCAAGATTATGGCATGTTTTACAAGCTCACGATACCACACATGTTGAGCACCTTGTAGTGTTACTTTTTGACTTTTTTTCAATATACATTTTATTTTCACCTGATGTTTACATACTATAGATAGATCTTTATTGCCATTGCTTGCACGAAACAATGAAAGTTGAGCTTCACCACTGGCATACAAATAAAAACACTGTAATAAATGATTCACAAAGTGCAATAGTGCTAGTGCAACATAATAGTGCAGTGTAATAATAATAGAGTTCAGCAATGCAAAGTTCAATGCATAGTCCAAGTCCAGTACAGTACACTTATAGTACTATAGAGGAGGGTCAGGGAGGGATGGGGGAAGCGGGGGGGCAAGTTGTTCATTCATCAGCCTGACAGCCTGTGGGTAGAGGCTGTTGGTCAGTCTTTTGGTTCTGGACCAGATAGATCGGTATCTCCTACCAGAGGGCAGACGTTGGATAAGATGGTGTGCTGGGTGGAACTGGTCCTGTAGGATGTTATTTGTACGGCGTAGGCAGTGGGAGGTGAAGACTGTGGAGATCTCTGGGAGACTGGTCCCAATGATCCTCCCTGCAGCCTTGACCACTCTGTGGAGGGCCTCCTACTCTGCCTACAGCTACATCTTACACACACACACATGCCAGGGAGGATTGATTGATTGATTGAAATATTTATTATCAGTTTGCAGAATTACAGTACATTTCAAGCACAAACTCAATACAAAGGCTGTTAACTGTGAGTGGACGACCCAATTAAGCGTTACACTTGTTTACAATAGGGTCCACCATGTTCAATTCATCAAAACATTTAGAGACGTACAAATAGACACTTCTATATAGACAAAGAACAGAACAGGAATTCATCATAATGGAGGTAAAAAGGGAAAATAAACATATACAGTGAGGATATACTGTGTCTGTCCGTCCAAGCACGGAAATAGTGTTTGTTGACTGTGTCACTGTTGCGCAGCCTCACACACGCACGTGCGCGCCAGGGAGGGTGGCTTGTACAGTACAGTACTACAGCACGAGTACAGTACTGCGCCACTCTGTCCAGACGGGTCTGATTTAAAAAAAAACGTAAAACATTCTGATTCATAATATAAATAAATGTTGTCGTAGTTTATAACACAACCTTATTATTAAAGTTGTTACTAATGTCACCTTCATTCCAGACCAGTGTGTGGAGTCCAGTCTGCAAGTGAAGATCAGTTCTGCAGCCACGACTTTTTCTATTAAACAGGAACCTGAAGACCACCTTAACCAGGAACCTGAAGACCACCTTAAACAGGAACCTGAAGACCACCTGGACCTCAGTAAGTTTAAATCACTCTGTCTTTATTTGTTTTTTTGGGGAAAGTGGGTCGGTACTGAGAGTGTAAAGATGAACCGATATGAATCGGTTATCGATTTTAGCATTAACAATGTGAATGTGTTGATGCATTGACCCCTGCTTTGATCAAAATGTATTATGAATGGGACGACAGTTTGGCAGTAAAAGTATTAATGGCTTCACATAAGCTTTGCAGTTAAATCTACTTCAGTAACAGTAAGACGCCTGAGGGCGAGAAGCGACCTCAGGTCACGTGCACGCATCCGCCTGGGTGACAGCAGACTGCTGGGTGAGCGCTGGCGCTTTGGAATAGGGTGTCAGTTCAACATATCTGCCTGGGTGACAGCAGACTGCTGGGCGAGCGCTGGCGCTTTGGCATGGGGGTTAAGATCTTAATTTTCAGGCCTGTTAAGAACCCGTGTAGAGTTTAAATGGACAGGTATCAGTCAAAAGGGAGACATCGAAGAGGAAGGATGGATGGGGAAGGATCAACACATGGCATGTCACAGGTCAGCTCCATATATGGAGATCTAAGGGTTTGAGGTTTGAGGTCAGATGTAGAGTTGCTGGCCAATATTGATGACATCAGGGATCTCCATATACAGGTATGGGCTTAATATTGATGAAATCAGGGATCTCCATCCCTGATGATGTCACGTGATGTCATGTGCTCCATCCCTGATGTCACGTGCTCCATCCCTGATGATGTCACGTGATGTTGCACGCTCTCCCACCCCTACCACCATATATGGTGCCGACACACCAACTGACGGGAAATGTGCGATTCCATAGTTAACAACTAACCTGCTGGAGAAGACATTCAACTCGTCTCAAATCTTCTATGAGAACGCTATAATGTAAACAAACGGCCATACAGCACAGAGCGCAGTCAGCGCACCATCAATGTTCAATTTTGGAAAATGTGGCCAAAGAGTATTCTGTTGATTCTCTCTTTGTATTTTTTCTTAGTCTTTCTGCACGTTCCTGTGTGTAAAGAGGAGGTTCCACCTGAAGAGGAGAGGAGCTCCAGTCTGGTCCAGGAGGAAGCACAACCTCCACAGATTAAAGATGAACAAGAGGAGCTACTTCAAAGACAAGAAGAGGCTGGTGGGTCAATGACTGTTGACATTTTTCAAAAAAATACTGCTTAAAGAAATACTTTTTGAGTAGGGCTGTCAAATGATTAAACATTTTAATCGGATGCATCTTAGTTTAAAATGTATTAATCACGATTAATCAGCATTCAAACTATGTCCAATATTTTACCATGTTTTACAAGCTCACGATGCCACACGTTTTGAGCAGCTTGTAGATTGGCTATTTGTATTACTTTTTGACTTTTCTTTCCCTTTTACAAATTCAATATACAATTTATTTTCAGCTGATGTTCACATCAGGATGGGGATAATTATTTTAGCACTCGAACAACTAGTGACTGCTCCTTTATACTGAACAAGACAATAGACTTGGTAAAGTTTGATTTGAATATGTATTATAATGAAAGGTCTTTCTACTGGTGATTTCCACAGAGCACCACAAGGAGAGGTCTACAGTATCTAGAGAGATGGCCTCCAAAAGACATTCAACATTGTCAGGGGAACAGCCAGAGATGGACCAGAGACATGGACTGTTTGATGCAAGGATGCAACCTGTAGTAAAATTGTACAAGATAGGTATGTAGTGTTTTATTTACTGTGGTTTAAACCTGTAGTAAAGTTGAATACAATTTACAATTTAGGCATTTAGCAGACACTCTTAATCCAGAGTAATGTACAGTAAGCAAGAACAAAACATGGTAATACATCAAATACATGAATACAAATCAAGAATCATACGTAAGCTAAGAACCTAACAGTGGAATATGTATATAATTAAACTGTGTATACACTATGTGCAATGTCTACATAAAATGCTATCTAAGTTACGTAAATTGAGCCTTTGCATAGGCCTGTAAGGTCGTCGAGGCTAGGGCAAGTGCTAATGCAAGTGCTACGGACTACGATGGAGTCTGAAGTGGTGGCTACGGCGGAAGATTGGGAGTGAGTCAGGAGTTCTGATTGCAATGGGAAGTGCATTCCATAGTTTGTTTGTTTTTTTATTTTTAGATATTTGTTGGGGCTTTTCTGCCTCTATTGATAGATTTACTGTAGGTAGACAGAAAACAGGGAGAGAGATGGGCAGAAAAGACAACAACTAACCAACTTGTTTGTCGGGATCGGGACTTGAACCTGCGACATATTGTCATGCTGGATTACCAGCCAAGGTGCCTGGACCGCTAAGCCAGCCCAGGCCCATTCCATAGTTTTGGAGCCATAAGGGAGAACGACAAACGGCAGTCCTGCCCCCTTTCATGACGATGCCAGGCCCAGGAAATGAATCCCAATGCATTTTTCCCATAGAGCCAACTCTTGTCGTGACAAATCATGACAACACACACAATATTTTGGACCAAACAAATAATTACAAAGAAGAAAAACAACAAAGTGTTGTATTAAAACCTGCCGTTTTTTTAATTCTTTGTTTGGCCCGAAAAATTGTGTTTCTTGTCATGATTTGTCACGACAAGAGTTGGCTTTGTCCGCGGCGTAAACGTCTTTAAATAAATACTTTCTGAAAAGTCTATGAGGAAAATGAACGGGGATTTATTTTCCGGGTCTCTCGAGGGGGCGGGACTGCGACGCTCAATACTATTGCAGCGCCATATCAACATCATTCAAAACGAGGCGTTTAAGTGTAAATGACAAATATGCTACAATTGATAATATGCCGTCTCGTTCTTACAACTTTGTTGCATTACCTCAAACGACAGTCATGACCGAACTGAAGAAATTCTGACGACAGTGTCGCTCTGCCGAAAGACAGTCCACAGCGTGTCTCATCACAACGCACTGTGAGCTTGCTTGTAGGTCAGATACTTTCAGCGAGCAACGCCGCCATAAGGCAAAATATAAATGCTTGAAGTGTAAAGCCAATTGTATCCTTTGCACCAAAAATAGACGCTCTACAAGGTAATCTGGTTGTCCTTCTTTTTGAATACTTTGCAGGGCCTTTGCTCCTAGACCATAAGGGTCGTAACACATTGTATTTCTTTGTAGACTTTCTGCACGTCACTGTGTGTAAAGAGGAGGTTCCACCTGAAGAGGAGAGGATCTCCAGTCTGGTCCAGGAGGAACCACACGCTCCAGAGATTAAAGATGAACAAGTGGAGCTACTTCAAAGACAAGAGGCTGGTGGATCAGCGTTGACATTACTAGCAGTGAAAAGTGAAGATGATGAAAACAGAGAGACAGAGCCTGTAGCCGGCACCTCAACTGTAGACATGAAAACACAAGCTTATGTAGAGGACTGTGGAACATCACAACCAACTAGTGACAACCAGCTCCTCTCTTCACACTGTTCTGAATCTGACACTGAAGACAGTGATGAGTGGGAGGAGACTAGGGGAGATCAGTCAGCTTTAAACACACTGATATCACAAAACACACAAAATGTGGGAGGACAGCACAATCTGTCCCAGGATCTGAACTCATCGAAACAAACTGACTCCAAGAG